>NW_027210624.1:4247500-4847500 GCF_029030835.1 Brachyistius frenatus
ACCTTATCATATGGTCTTATTATATTATATGAACAGAATTCAGATACTTCTTATGTTCTGTTGTAAAAAGAAACTGACTAAAAACCGTCGAACAGATCATTTTAACCGAGATAAAAAGGACTGGTGTGTTACTCGGATGTCTCAAACATTTGATGCCTATTTTTGCCTTTCTATGCATTCAGTATAATAAACAAATATACTGTATATTGTGTAATGATGTCTGATTTTTCTCTTGCATTTTATAGCTAGTTGCTCCAATACGTTAAAATGAAAATGGGTATTCTACAATTAGGTACTCTATGACTTACACTCAACATCATCAAAAATTCCAAACAGTGAACATTTAGAATGAAACAGAAACCACAGTTAATACATTGGTTGGTTCATGAATTGACACTCACCTTGTAGTATTTACACTACTTTCAAAATCATATGCAAATACAATGAAACAGCATTCTGTTATTTCACAAAGTCCTTCCCATCTGTTCTGAACTTACATGTAAATGAATTGCAGTCATGTAAGAATAACAATGTAATCATGTGACTTCTCAGACAGGCAAACCTTTTTCCTCAAAACAAATTAGTCTCCACCCAAAGCAGGCTAAACAATGAACTCTGGCAGAACATAGACCACAGACATCACAAATACACACACACACACACACACACACACACACACACACACACACACACACACACACACACACACACACACACACACACACACACACACACACACACACACACGTCCACCCTTCTCCAGGTGGTGTCACTATCTCACAATTTGAAGGAAACGGTGAGCACATACAGTGGGTACGGAAAGTATTCAGACCCCTTTAAATTTTTCACTCTTTGTTTCATTGCAGCCATTTGCTAAAATCAGAAAAGTTCATTTTATTTCTCATTAATGTACACTCAGCACCCCATCTTGACAGAAAAAAACAGAAATGTAGAAATTTGTGCAAATTTATTAAAAAAGAAAAACTGAAATATCACATGGTCATAAGTATTCAGACCCTTTGCTGTGACACTCATATTTAACTCACATGCTGTCCATTTCTTCTGATCCTCCTTGAGATGGTTCTACTCCTTCATTGGAGTCCAGCTGTGTTTAATTAAACTGATTGGACTTGATTAGGAAAGGCACACACCTGTCTATATAAGACCTTACAGCTCACAGTGCATGTCAGAGCAAATGAGAATCATGAGGTCGAAGGAACTGTCCAAGGAGCTCAGAGACAGAGTTGTGGCAAGGCACAGATCTGGCCAAGGTTACAAAATAATTTCTGCAGCACTCAAGGTTCCTAAGAGCACAGTGGCCTCCATAATCCTTAAATGGAAGAAGTTTGGGACGACCAGAACTCTTCCTAGACCTGGCCGTCCAGCCAAACTGAGCAATCGTGGGAGAAGAGCCTTGGTGAGAGAGGTAAAGAAGAACCCAAAGATCACTGTGGCTGAGCTCCAGAGATGCAGTAGGGAGATGGGAGAAAGTTCCACAAAGTCAACTATCACTGCAGCCCTCCACCAGTCGGGGCTTTATGGCAGAGTGGCCCGACGGAAGCCTCTCCTCAGTGCAAGACATATGAAAGCCCGCATAGAGTTTGACAAAAAACACATGAAGGACTCCCAGACTATGAGAAATAAGATTCTCTGGTCTGATGAGACCAAGATTGAACTTTTTGGCGTTAATTCTAAGCGGTATGTGTGGAGAAAACCAGGCACTGCTCATCACCTGCCCAATACAATCCCAACAGTGAAACATGGTGGTGGCAGCATCATGCTATGGGGGTGTTTTTCAGCTGCAGGGACAGGACGACTGGTTGCAATTGAAGGAAAGATGAATGCGGCCAAGTACATAGATATCCTGGAAGAAAACCTCTTCCAGAGTGCTCTGGACCTCAGACTGGGCCGAAGGTTCACCTTCCAACAAGACAATGACCCGAAGCACACAGCTAAAATAACAAAGGAGTGGCTTCGGAACAACTCTGTGACCATTCTTGACTGGCCCAGCCAGAGCCCTGACCGAAACCCAATTGAGCATCTCTGGAGAGACCTGGAAATGGCTGTCCACCAACGTTCACCATCCAACCTGATGGAACTGGAGAGGATCTGCAAGGAAGAATGGCAGAGGATCCCCAAATCCAGGTGTGAAAAGCTTGTTGCATCATTCCCAAGAAGACTCATGGCTGTACTAGCTCAAAAGGGTGCTTCTACTCAATACTGAGCAAAGGGTCTGAATACTTATGACCATGTGATATTTCAGTTTTTCTTTTTTTAATAAATTTGCACAAATTTCTACATTTCTGTTTTTTTCTGTCAAGATGGGGTGCTGAGTGTACATTAATGAGAAATAAAATGAACTTTTTTGATTTTAGCAAATGGCTGCAATGAAACAAAGAGTGAAAAATGTAAAGGGGTCTGAATACTTTCCGTACCCACTGTACATGCAAACTGCCTTCCAATACCCGTTATCAATGAAAGGAAGCTGCAGTTGGCAAGCTACATTCAAGGATATCATTTATGATCCCACCAGACCCTTCTCTAACCTGTCTCTAATAATTCACATTGTCCACTGTAAATGTAGCCAAGGCAATTTAGAAGGATAGGATGGCTGCTACAAAGCAGATGGCGGTTGTGCTACTAACATCAGGTTCTGGACTACAGCAATACAAATAGATGTTACAAAGGTTTGTGGGATGTATCAAAGCTTTGTGGGATGTATCCAAACAAATGAAGCAGAGAAGAGTGTTTACTCATAATTATTTGAATAAATGTACAATGCCCAATTATTTATTTTTTAACAATTAAACAAGCAAGAGCACAGAACTATTGTAAAGTCTCCATCAACGGCAAAGCTGTGTTACAAGATCATCTTAGATTATTATTAATTAGCAAGGGGAGATTTAGTCTTATTTTACCTACACAGTGAGATCATAAGTAATCTCTGAAGTTGCCAATAATTTAAATGACACACACAAACTTCAGCTTTCAGCAGAGGTGATTTTGAGAGAGCCTGCAGCTTGTTACCACATGGCCCTTTGCCCATAGGCAAATCAATAGTGTTGCCTACATTTTTTTTTAATATATATTTCATACTTATTTTTAGTGACCACACCAAAGAGCGGGTACATTTGTTAAGCTATTAAATGGTGGCTTGGCTCTGTTTATTGGTTTGTTTTGTTTGTCAAAGCATGTCTGATCAACAATGTCATACCCACATTGTGCAGAATTTAAACACATGAAAAATGTTTTTCCTGAAAACAAATGCCAAAACTGCAGTGTGTGGAAAACTAAACAGAGCTAAAAAGCCTCAACTGCAGGAGTTTACCATGTTTGTACAGTCTATGAACCAATGTAAACAAAAGCCACATGAACCCTTAGGGCCTCACAAAAACTAAAAAAAAAAAAAAAAAAAAAAAAAAGCTGACAGTTAAAGAAAAGATAGTGGTAAAATGGAAAGCCATAAAACCACATGCATGCTTATTGGTGAAGGGCTTATCAGAGACACCATATTGAGAGCAGGGAACTGGTGCAGACAAGATCACTGATCAGCAAATAGGAAGCAGCAGTCAGAGAGGGTACGACCGTCTGCCTGAATACATA
This sequence comes from Brachyistius frenatus, assembly GCF_029030835.1. Lineage (NCBI taxonomy): Eukaryota > Metazoa > Chordata > Actinopteri > Embiotocidae > Brachyistius > Brachyistius frenatus. The sequence continues at coordinate 4,251,104 of NW_027210624.1, forward strand.
TTGTACTGCACACTGTAAAATGTAAATAAAAAGAGATTGCAATGATTTGCACATCTCATAAACCCATATTTAATTGCAAATAGACCAAAGAAAACATTTCAAGTGTTGAAAGCGAGAAATGTTATTGTTTTATGTAAAACATATGCTCTTTCTGAATTTGATGCAGGCAACATGTTTCAAAATAGTTGGGACAGGGGCATGTTTACCACTGTTTTGCATCACTTCTTTTTACAACACTCTGTAAATGTTAGGGAACTGAAGAGACCAGTTGCTGGAGTTTTTCAATTGAAATGGTGTCTCATTCTTGCCTTGTACGATTTCAGCTGCTCAAAAGTTCAGGGTCCCTTTTTGTTGTATTTTTTGTTTCATGATGCGTCACATTTTTTAAATGGGTGACAGGTCTGGACTGCAGGCAGGCCAGTTTAACATCTGGACTCTTCTACTAGAGAGCCATGCTATTGTAACACTTGCAGAATGCAGTTTGACATTGTTTTACTGAAATAAGCGAGGCCTTGCCTAAAAGACATGTTGTCTGGGTGGCAGCATATGTTGCTCCAAAACCTTTATATATTGTTCAGCATTCATTGTTCCTTCCCAGATGTGTGAGCTACCCATACCATATGCAGTAATGCCTCCCTGTACCATCACGTATGCTGGCTTTTTAACTGAGTGCAGATAACAAACTAGGTAGTCTCTCTTCTCTTTTGCGTGGAGGATGCAGCATCCATGATTTCCAAAAAGAATCTCCAATTTTGATTTGTCAGACGACAGGATAGTTTTCCACTTTGCCTCAGTGCATATTAAATGAGTAGGTAACGATGTTTCTGTATAATGTTTATATATGGTTTTGTCTTAGCATGGTGGAGTTTCAACCAGCCATTTAACCTAATTAGTTGCGAGACATTGCACCAGCTGACTCCCGTCTGTTTCCAGTACCTGCCATTCAGCGTCGAGCCTCGGGCATTCACCTGAACGAAGATTCCAGATCGTTCCACGGAGATCATCTGCTGCAATCTTGGCAATCCTGTGTCGAGCTTCAAGTGTCACACAGTTGACCCTGCCTTGCCGTCCAGTGTCGAGCCTCGGGTATCACCTGTACGAAGAAGCCTTCCAGTTCGTTCCTCAGCGACCATCTGTCGACACAGGTGATCCTGCCTCTCTGCTGCGTTTGTGGAGGACCTCGGGATTCCCAAAAAGCTACATCAGCCTGCCACTGGCTGTGGAGAAACCGCAGGATTCCCCAGTGAGGACCTCGGGATTCCCCCAGCGAGGCCACGCCCCCGCTGCGTTCTGCCTGCCTGTCTGTCTGTCAGCCTGCCAGCCGCGTTCGCGGAGGAACCAACTTCCGGCTCAGAACGGAATAGCACATACACGCGCATTGGACTCCAGAGACTGGTTCATGTCGGCAATCTCAGCCGTCCGCGTCGTGAACGGAGTTTCTCCTCTGTGCCGGAGAGGAGATCAGAGGAAGAGGAGTTTTCTTCCTCTCTGTTGGACTCAGACTTTTGGTGTGTTTCCTGTTTTCTATCTCTGCCTGGAAGAAATAAATACCTGATTCCAAAGAGACTTTGCTGTTTGTCTGCATTTGGGTCCGTTTATAAGCACACTTCACAACAGAACGGACTGACCAACGTGGATCCAGCAGCCGCAGCCAGATCACCTCCTGCAGATCACCTGCAGAGGGCGATCGTGGAACAAGGAATTCTCCTCAGTCAACACCACCACCTGCTACAGGGTCTGAGTGACTCCCAATGAGCCATCGGATCCCAAGTGGCAGAGTTCAGGGCTTTAATACGGGACCTCACTCTGCTTCGCCAGCCCACCAAGAGACCGACAGCCGTGGACTCTCCATCGCCCCATGAGTCATTTGTCCCGACCACGGAATCTTTCAGAGTCTTCAGACCCGACGACAGCGTCTTCAGCTCTGTATCAAGGTCACCATCCCCAGCAAGCGATCCAGACGCCATTAAGGCCAGGGAGTTGGCTCGCCGGATCTTACAGGGCAGCCTACGGAGCAACGATGCTGTCCCTCCTGTTCCCGTTCCTGTTCCTTTTCCTGGACCTGTTCCTGTCCTTCCTGTTCCTGTCTTCGAACGGGTCGCCGACGCCAGGCCACTAGCGTCCAGCCAGGTCGACGACGACGCCCCTCCGTTTCCTGTCACCGGAGGGGTCGCCGACACCACACCTCCTCCGCAGACTCAGGAGGTGCCGATGCAGCTGGGACAGGTCCACCTGTCCCGGAAAGAGAGAGAGCTCGCCAGTAAGAGTAAGGATACTGGCGAGCGACTCCACCAGATTCCCCCATCCCAAGTCCCGCCTGATCCTGCTGGCCAACCTGTGCCCACCATCAGGTCCTTGTTCTATCTCGATCCTCATTGATTCCGGAGCCGAACAGAACTTTTTGGACTCCACATTCATTTCCACCCACAGGATCCGTGTGGAGGCGCTCGAGCGCCCTCTGTCTGTGAGCGCTCTGGACGGCAGTCCACTACTGCGCATCACTCACCAGATTCAGCCCATTCCTCTGCTTGTGTCTGGCAACCACCGACACAAGACCCGGTTTTATGTGTTCCCGACTTCTAAAATGCCCCTGGTTCTGGGCCATCCCTGGCTCCAGGACCACAACCCCCAGATCAATTGGGCTGGGGGCAGAGTCCTGAGCTGGAGTCCACTCTCGCTGCCTCAAGTCAGCCATTCCCCTGCAGGAGAACGCTCCCAGCAGCTCCGTGACGGGACCCGACCTATCCTCTGTTCCCCTGGAGTACGCTGATCTTGGGGAGACTTTTAGTAAAGAACAAGCCCTTTCACTACCACCCCATTGGCTGTATGACTGCGCCATTGAGCTTCTCTCTGGCACCCCCTTTCCCACCAGTCGCCTCTACAACCTGTCTAGACCAGAACGTGAGGCAATGGAGAAATATATAACGGACTCTCTCGCCGCTGGTATCATCCGTCCCTCTTCCTCACCACTAAGAACAGGGTTCTTTTTTGTGGCCAGGAAGGACAAGACCCTGCACCCTTGCATCGATAACTGGGGTCTAAACCAGATCACAACCAAGAATAAATATCCTCTCCCCCTGATTAATTCTGTTTTCGCGTCTCTCGTGGGGGCAACCATCTTCACCAAGTTGGACCTCCATAATGGTATGAATCCGAGAAGGAGACGAATGGAAGACGGCGTTTAACACTCCCCTCGGACATTTCGAGTATCTGGTCATGCCCTTCGGCCTGACTAATGCCCCTGCCGTCTTCCAGGCCCTAGTCAATGACGTTCTCAGAGGCTTCCTAAACCGGTTCGTGTTTGTCTACTTGGACGACATCCTCATATACTCTACCACCCCCCAGGAGCACTGTCACCACGTTTGCCAAGTCCGCCAGCGGCTCATGGAGAATCGGCTGTTTGTCAAGGCTGAGAAATGTGAGTTCCACGTCCCGTCTATCCAGTTTCTGGGGTTTTACATCGAGGAGGGCCAGGTCACAAAGGACCCCGAGAAGGTCAGAGCAGTGACCGAATGGCCTGTGCCCTCCTCCCGTAAGAAGCTTCAGCAGTTCCTGGGGATCCCCAATTTCTACAGGCAGTTCATCCGGGACTACAGTCAGACAGCTCTTCCTTTGACTCGTCTCACCTCCACCAAGGTGGACTTTACTTGGACTCCCGAGGCCAATCAGGCTTTTCTGGCCCTTAAGGAGCGGTTCGCCTCAGCACCCATCCTGGTACATCCCGACGAGTCTTCAGTTTATTGTCGAGGTGGACGCCTCGGACACCAGAGTTGGGGCAGTGCTGTCCCAGCGTTTGGGCCCCGACTCAAAGCTCCGTCCCTGTGCCTTCTTCTCCCAAAGGCTCTCCCCGGCCCAACGGAACTACGACGTGGGAGACCGCGAACTGCTAGCCGTGAATTAAGCATTGGAAGAGTGGAGGCACTGGCTGGAGGGATCAGTGCATCCTTTTGTGGTCCTCACAGATCATAAGAACCTAGAATATATACACACCGCCAAACGCCTCAACTCTCACCAGGCCCAATGGGCATTGTTTTTCGCCCGTTTTAATTTCACGATCACCTATTCACAAGACTAAGCCAGATGCACTCCCCCGTCAGTTTGCCCCAGACGATGGAAGCCCTAACCCTGACACCATCCTACTCCCCTCCTGCGTGCTTGGTGCCCTTACCTGGGAGATTGAGCCTGCAGTGCGTGAGGCCCAGCGCACCCAGCGTGATCCTGGAGGGGGTCCCCCAGACCGTTTGTTCATACCTCCGTCCGTCCATTCCAGGGTCCTGCGATGGGCCACCCTGGGATCCACCGTACCTTCAACTGGCTTCGTCGGACCTTCTGGTGGCCATCCCTCGAGGACTCCCCCCGGGCTTATGTACAAGCCTGCACCACGTGCACCCCGAACAAGGCCTCGCACCGACCCCCTGTGGGGTTACTACGACCTCTGCCCATTCTCCAACGCCCATGGTCCCATATTGCCCTGGACTTTGTTACTGGTTTTACCCCGTCTGACAACAACACAGTCATTTTAACTATTGTTGACCGTTTTTACAAGACAGCACACTTTATCCCTCTCACCAAGCTCCCGTTAGCCCGGGAAACTGCTGACCTGCTGACCCAGCACGTCGTACGGCTCCACGGCATCCCCACGGACATTGTCTCGGACAGGGGTCCGCAATTCGCCTCCCAGGTCTGGAAAGCCTTTTGTCGGAACATCGGAGCCATGGCCAGCCTCTCCTCGGGGTTCCACCCCCAGACAAATGGACAAATGGAGAGGCTGAACCAAGAGCTGGAGGCCATCCTTCGGTGTGTGACCTCCACCAACTCCTCATCCTGGAGCCGTCACCTCCCATGGGTGGAGTATGCCCACAACTCCCACACGTCAGCAGCCACCAGACTATCCCCCTTTGAGGCCTCCTTGGGTTACCAACCTCCCCTGTTCCCTAGCGGTTCCTTCCATTCAGATCAATGCCCGCCGTTGTAGGTGGGTGTGGAAGGAGACTTGTGCCTCCCTACTCTGCACAGCGGAACAAAATAAGAGGGTGGCAGATCGACGTCGGGTTCCTGCTCCTGTCTACCGCCCCGGACAACAACTTTGGCTTACAACCAGAGATATACCCCTACGCACCGAATCTAAGAAACTCTCCCTTAGATACATTGGTCCCCTCCCTATCACCACCATCATCAACCTCGTCACAGTCAAGTTACAGTTACCTACCTCCATGAGAATCCACCCAGTATTCCATGTCTCAAGCCCGTAGCCTCCAGCCCCTTAAACCCTACGGCCGAACCCCCTCCACCCCCCCGACTCATCGAAGGTGGTCCCGTCTACACGGTAAATTGTTTCCTGGATGTCCATCGATGAGGTTGGGGGTTCCAATACCTGGTGGATATGGGTCTGAGGAACGGTGCTGGGTACCCCGCTCCCGGATCTTAGATCCGGAGCTGGTACACACCTACCACCAAGAGCACCCCGACAAACCGGGCGGTTTACCAGGAGGCTCCTGTTGAGGGGAGGTACTGTTAGGATTCCTGTCTGATCCGAGTGTGTTTTCCTCTGTTTTACCCCCGATCACCTCTCCTCATGTGTACTGTCATTCCCCTGTCTGTTTGTTATTGTCTGCCATGTGCTTCTGTTTGTTTATTCTCTCCTGCAGTACCCTCCTCCGAGCTCCGCCCACTCACGCATCTCCAGAGATCCAGCTGGAGCTCATTCCACTGATCACCTCCAGCTGGATTAAATACCCCGGTCTTCCTTCAGCTCGCCGTCAGTCCGTCCGTTAAACTATCCGACATTACGTCCCGTAAGTCTGTCTGTCTCTGTTCTTGAGAAACTCCGGTTCTGTCTCCCGTCTGTTTCCAGTACTTGCCGTTCAGCGTCGAGCCTCAGGCATTCACCTGAACGAAGAAGATTCCAGATCATTCCACGGAGATCATCTGCTGCAATCTTGGCAATCTTGTGTCGAGCTTCGAGTGTCACACAGTTGACCCTGCCTTGCCGTCCACTGTCAAGCCTCGGGTATCAATGTATGAAGAAGCCTTCCAGTTCGTTCCTCGGAGATCAGCTGTCGAAGGTTTGGCCATCCTGTGTAGAGACTGTCACACAGTCGATCCTGTCTCTCTCTGCTGCATTTGTGGAGGACCCCGGGATTCCCACAAAGCTACGTCAGCCTGCCGCTCGCTGAGGAGGACCTCGGGATTTCCCCAGCAAGGCCACGCCCCCGCTCAGATTTTTGTGTGTTTCCTGTTTGCTATCTCTGCCTGGGAGAAGTAAATACCTGGTTCCAAAGAGACTTTGCTGTGTGTCTGCATTTGGGTCCGTTTATAAGCACACCTCACAATTAGTCAATCAAAAGAATCAATTCAGTGCTGTCAAAGCCATTTTTTCAGGATACCGTGTAATTATACTTATGTTGGTTTCATAATATTGGAACTACGTTGCACAGTGAGTAGGACTGCTGTCAGCTTTCGCCTGTTTTGTCGGGTTCAGCTCACAAACCTGTGAGTTTTGATTAAATGTTTGATCATGTAAAGATGAAGTAGTGAGTTAAATGTCATTATGGGGTTCTTTTAGACAAAGTAAAAGGTTTGAGTTTCTCAAATCCACTTACAGTTGAGCATGCGTTACTCAACTAGATCATAAACTACTATTCCAACCTCATCAGACCTGCATTACAGTTTGCTTGTATGGCAGTTTGCTGAAAGCAAATTCCATTTACTGCTTGTGAAATGCAGCTGGCAGTGGGTAGTATGCAAAAGTATAGGAAACTGTAGAGTTAACTGAGAGGGTGAGAAGAAGAAACAAAAATACAGACTGCCACATACATACACAGAGCTTTAAACAGAACCAGACCTGCCTGGGAAATAAACAGGAAACACATGTCTGGGACAGATGGGCACACAGGCAAAAGGACAGAGGCAGTAGAACCACAGGCACCTGCTTACTTTCAGCCTAAACAGAATTACAAAATTATTGTATTTACCAGTTGTACTATAGCAGCTTTGCATTTAGCTTTGAAAGAAAGTGGTTTATTAGTGGGTAACAACCAACCACTACCAACACTTGTAATACTATTACTATTGAGGCTACAAACTCCACATCATACCTACGTTTAGTCATAAGTAGGAAACCCCGTTATCATTGCAAAAGTCAGGGCTGAACCTCCATTCATTCTTGGGGAGTCCATACTAGAGATCTGCACTACACTGCCTTTTCACTCCGAGACCAGCCACCTCCCACAGAAATTTTGACCATTACGTACACTCTCATACTCACACACCATCCCACTCCACTCCACCCATATTCTGCTCACTCCCTTCTGGAACAGTGTGTTCTGTCCAAGATCTGCGAGTCCTATGCAGCAGGGATTATGAGACACATGTTTTATTAATCTAAACCCACTCTAATACAGACGCTTAATGAGCCTAATTGTTTATGTCCCTCAGTCACAGAACTCTTGCCATCAACTTAACAATTGGCTTAGTTCAGGTGATTTTGTTTTTCTAAATGTCACCAATGAAATAATGAGCTGATGAAAGGGATTTAGGACCATTCGACACAGCATTAATTCAAAGCATTACATATGTATTTCCAGAAAAACTATCACGGCTTGGTTACGGGATTTAGCTGTACATGATCAAACTTTCAGTTCAGTCCAGTTACACACAGTGACACTTACAGAGCACCGTCACACCTGTGCAACAACACTAAAGTGGGTTTCAAATGTTTTTAAAAGTGGAGCTGAGGGCACAGACAATAGTGTACAGTGTTTTATTGGCAAAAGATAAGTCAATATGTGTCAAAGTGCATTGCACATGAGAGAGTCCAATTGTACCGAATTGGGCAAAATATTCTCACAACTGAAAATTCAGCTTTGACTCACTGAGCTTTCTCTCCACACCCACAACTGCACTTAGAATTTCTTTTGCTGTTCTAAAAAAGACACAAAGGGATGCCACAAACAGTTTTTTTTACTGAACAACTAAACTGGTTGTTTTACTAAACAACCAGCTGATGTTTATCTGAAAATCTAGAGGCTTGTCTTTAAGGAAAGGTAAAGTGCAGATATGCGACAGAACAGCAGAGGCCCTACTCTAAGGCCAGGAGTTGGTTATATTTATTTAAGTTTGCATTTGTTTGGTTGACCATTGAAAAATAGAGAAAGCTTTATTTTTGTTTTTTACTCAAAATAAAGCTTTAACGCATTTAGTGCATCATCTGCTTTATGTATTCACTTGCTGGACCAACACTGTATCCAGGAAATGTGTCAGGAGTTAAAACTTTATGAGAACTTTATGGGTTTATGAGATGCAGAGTAAGCTAGGACACCAACATCCCTTTCAGGAGAGAATAAGCTATGGAAGTATGAGAGAGGGAGAAGAGGAAAAAGGGAATTCAGAGTTAATGAGAAAAACTGGAGTCCATTACATTACAGCAGGGGGGTGGGGTCTAACCTCCCCCCACTTAGCCAACGGGAAGCAAGCCAGCAACATAATCAATAACAGTGAAGGCTATTTGACTGTGTCCTCCCGACAAGCTCCTGAGCCAACAACATTTACGCTATCAAGAACCCTAATCATTTGACCATAACGTAGCCATCATGTTCTCACCAAATCAGACAGCTTAGACGATACCGTTTTTATCATTGTTTTTGACTGATGAACAGCTTAAATCTATTGTAGGGGACCTGTAGATTTGAGTAAACAATATAATGGACCTTGTTTAAATAGTATCAGTGAAAACCAAAGGGCATGTGTCGTCCTGATGCTTCTACAAGCCAAGTTACTGCACATAATTTTGTGGCTTCAGATCAAGAGCATGGCCTCTGTGACATGTCATCCCCTGCTCACCAGCTGTTGTTATCACTAGAGCCTTTGTCAGAGACAAATGTTTTGCAAGCACACAAACCATCACAGTGGAAACGCAGTATGATATCCTGTATAACCATCCCAATAAAATGCCATTCTCTCTCCCAGAGTCTGTAAAATCTTACCAAGCATGCAGCCGTAATTGCAGCTCCACAGCAAAAATTAAACACTGGGCATTGATTTGCTCAGCGCCATGTGAAGTGCTATAAAAGCAGCAACTTAACTAACAAAAACATGCAGTGTCGGAGAGGAGTTTGTTAAACATGCACTCCATAACCTCCTCTTTATGTTGAATGTTCTGTGCTGGCTGTATGCATTCAGACAGGTTGATGTCAAGTTGATACTGTTAGCAGAACTCAGAGAGAGGGAAGGACGTTTTCAGATCAAAGTCAATTCACACACCAGTGAGTGAAGAATATAAATGAGAAACTCATAATGAGAGGACAATAATTATAACAACAAGCACTGGTTAGATGTCAGCAATAAGGAAGCAAAGGTGATTAGTCACGGTGAAAACAATCCTGCAAACTTGCTTAAATGTCTCAGTAACGTTACAACAAACACACTCATTTGATTGGAATACACGAGTAAACACAAATTCGATGGAAAGATATTGGCATATTCAAACTTCCTGAATTAATAACTCATTAACTAAATGTCGGTGAACAATTGGTATGTGAAAGTATGCAAGTTAATTTTGGGGAAAAAAAGCACAATTCAGAATGAAGAACTGGGAGAATGAATGACAGCTAGCTAGGAGCTAGCTAACTCCAAGTGGACGTAAAGGGTGATATAGGTCAAACAGAAAACTAATAGCTTGTTAGTCAAATCACATATGTATTTTCAGCTTTTATATATGCGGTTGCCGAATATATATTTTTTTGTTGAATAAATGTCAATAAGTGTCATGAAGATTATAGTTTAATTATGTTCAGTAAAAGTGAGTGCACAAAATCTTTTCCAGAGCACCAAAAACTAAATAAAAACAAATAACATGCATGTGTGCTTCACCTCCACTGCTACAACTCTATCCTTTGGGGAAACACCTCACATGTAATACAAAAGTGCTATTTGTGTTCATGTTATGCGTTGGGTTTTGGTCCAGCAAGGTCCACAAGGAAATATGTGTCAGGCCTGAGCCAAGGCATTATGTAAAAGTTCTGTTATCCTGTTGTTTGTAACACGATGAGGTTCACTGAAAGGTGTACAGAGGGTGAGTCATGGTGGAAATTGCATGTCAATGGTAATCAACACAGAGAGATGTTAGGAGATGATAAAGTAATTTGTGTTCCAATTAGAGTATGGGCGTTGGACTTGTATTTGCTACCGCATCATACACCGTTATGGAACAAAATTCATGTCAAACTCCCTTGAGTGGATGTAGCGTGTGAGGGAAACCCTAATGTCATGCAGCCGCTGGAAAATGAACACGCCTTCCCAAAAATCCAGTCTTCCCTGCACATTATCCGCCCACGCACACACCCATAAACAGTTTTTCTGAAAAATATAGGCAACCGTTACCATTGCAATAAAGTCAAATTATCAGCTTGCACTGGATACTGTGAGCAAAGTCTGGAACTTTCCCGAGCTACTTCTCTATCCACTGTCTCGACAGAAAAGTAAAAATGGGTATCAGCTTAAAAAGGTGCAGCAAATGTCTGTGTCTCACTTCAAGTAAATGTGTCCCCATTTGCATTTGTCACCCACCAGGAGGTACATAAAGCATTCAATCTCACCTGAATTTTCCTCCTCTTCCTCTCTCAGAACATTGTTGTCATCCACATACTCCTCCTCGTTCCTCTCTTTTGGCTTTCTTGTGTTGTCCTTCACCGGGACCACAGTGAAGTTGGTGGGCATTTTTACACCATGTGCTTCCTCTCAATGTCTCCTGTTTGTGGCACTCTTATCTCTCTCTCTCTCCTGTCTCCTCCCTCTCCCTCTCTCTGTTCAGCTGCTTCTCTTTCTCTTCCTCCGTCCAACAACTGTCTCTCTTCTTTCTTGCTCTTGTCCTCAGTTGTTTGCTTTTTTTGGTCAGACTTACTGCCCTTGTGTACTTTGTTGTCCTTGGCAGACTCTGAGTCTTACTTCTAAGTTTTCGTTCCTATAGCTAGGATTCTGCTGTCCACCCATGTGACCCCGACCCCCACCACACCAACTATCCAAATAAGGAAGAGGAGGGCTGCCCCGCCCAATGGGGGCAGTACTCAAACACACACACACACACACACACACACACACACACACACACACACACACACACACACACACACACACACACACACACACACACACACACACACACACACACACACACACTTGCAGTAAACATGACATGCATTGGTGCTCATCAGTTTGTGAGAGCACATATACAGCTCTTTCTGTCCCTGAGGCTAGAGTCCCTGCCCAGGAATGCTGCTCTGTCTCACACTCAACAAAAGCTGGTAATGTCTGCCTTTGTTCAAAGAGAGGAGGAAGTCCAGAGCTGCTCCATTCAGGAAAAGTTTTGCACACAAATACCCACATATACATTTCCTCACTTCCTATGCAGTGTTATTTGACCCTGCATAGTCAGAGATGGGTAGTGCTGTTTAAAGGATGTATACTGGCTGTCTGAAAAACACACACACACCCCTTTAGAGAGCTAGCTGGACAAGAGCAAGAGCTTGCACATGCTAACAAACACTTTCCACTTTTACTTGACATGAACATGTCATTATCAATGTGCTGTAACATTATGGCAACAATAAAATAAGAAGGGGGGATGAGGAATCGAAGGAGGGATGGCGTGGGGATGCAAGTCATTTCAAGCTCTAATCTCTTCAGAACAGCCTCCCAAATGAAATACATTGTTAACAGAGACAAACACTCCTCTGAGACTGAATTACAGGCTTGTTGTTAAATTCAAACTCGGAGTGTGTTGAGAGGCCAACTTTTTTTCAACAGTGTAACAGGCAGTTCAGGAGAAAAAAAACAGTTACCTCATCAACTTCCTCAAATAGTATAACTGTCATAAGAAAGAAAAGAATAAAAACATCATTCTTATTCACTATTCTACCGTTCCTTTGGAAAATGTTATGTTGAGCTTCTGTATTGCAGCTCATAATCAACTCCATCACCTGACCTTATCACTAATCTGACTTTATCACTAATCTGTAAAAACAATGAGTCTTTTCCTGCAATGAAGAGACAGGGTATTAGGTCTCACACTAACCAACACCCATGTGTTATGGGAAATACTGCTTAAGCACAGAACAATAAAAATGAACACAGATGACCCATTCTTTCATAAAGCTACAGCTCTAGACCTCTAGCTATCAAACCCATGAAGAGAGACACACCCAGAACAAGTTACCCGCCCACTGCATTGGTTCCCCAACATGACGACATACAAGATCAATGCAGACAAGGGGAGGGTGGGGGCTGCAGGAAACAGGAAAGGAGGAGGTGTAACATAAGTTACGAGTATATCAAAGAGACAGAGATGGACAGGCAGTGTGATGAAATTGAAGGAAAACATTGCATATTTTAAGCTCTGCAACTTCCTAAGGACTGAAACAGCTGAGGAAATTTTGCTGTGGTACTACAGCAGTCAAGAGCATTCTTGAAAATGTCATTAACTATCAGGACCTTGACTCCCCAACAATCTTAATGGAAATACAGACATTCTGTTTGTTAGACTGTTGTTTCCCTATAAGCAGGCTTTGTCTGCAATACTCACATATAAAAATGGCATAACCTTTTCCATTATATAAATCTTCACGTTTGTGACTTTAGTCTTCAAACGGTAGTCAGCAAGTGGGTGTGGTTGCAGATAGAGCGCTGGATCCAGGCTACATGCAGATCAAACATAGAATAAAAATGGTATCTATAGCACTGCCTGAAGCAGCTTCCATTTCTACTGTACCAGGAAATGTTTCTGTGCATAGTGAAAGCAAAGTATTAATCAATACCGTGATTTAACAACCAGATGCTCGCAGAGTGTTATGGTGGTGCTACAGTAACAAAGACAGTACTTATCAACTCACTGCTCAGTGGATGAGCAGTGATGTAACAGGCATCCCCTGATTAAATGGTCAGACAGTCAGACTGCTTCTCAGGGACAACCAGTGCATCTAGGCCAGAAGGACAGTATCCCTTTTGTGAGAGTCGACAACAATACATGAGGGAGACTGAAAGCTCAGCTGAAACACTGTGACATAATAAGGTCTTACTGACAGTCATGATTGAGGCAAGGAACTTCATGATGGCACTGGTACACAAGCGATGCAGTCTCCAAAAGACTAAAAGGAGTAAAAAAAAACAATATGATTGTCAAGTGCTATAAACCAATTAAAAACAAAAGTTTATACAACAACCTAAAGTGTTTACTGGTCAGCACAGTTTTTCCAGTATGTATTTGGCTTACACTCACAAAAATTATATCACGTTGGGCATTTTACTGTGCTTCCTGTGAAGGGATATAACCAGTGAGGACCAACTCTTCATTTAGCAAAGGGAAGGGTATGCACATCCATAGCTTTTAGCACATTGGCATCTGGCTTTCAGAAATTAATTGGTTTGATTTGATTTGAAAAAATATTAGGAAATTGTGTACTTGTTTGTACAATACAATAGACTAATCCAATTAATTATCATATTACAGACCATTTGGGCCTTGACAAACAAACATCTTAAGTAGTTTTTCCCTCGACCTTACAAGTATTAGCTATGTAAATTAATGTTACTAAACATGAGTAGCCCTTGGAGACTTTCATTTCATCTATGTGTGCTAATGGTGACCTTGACCTCTGACCTTTAACCACCAAAATCTTATCAGTTCATCCGTGTCCAAATTGAATGTTTGTGCAAAATGTTCCTGAGATATTGCCTTCACGAGCGTGAAATGGGCAGATAAGGATGGATGTCTGGTCATATTGATCATGACCTTTTTCGAACCAAAATCTATACACGTCATCCTTGCATCCAAGTGAACATGTGCCCAATTTGAAGAAGGTCCCTGAAGTCAATCCTGGGATATCACGTTCAGAACAATTCAAAAGACTTGAGGCTACAGTGACATTAAAATGCTCTCTCTATTATGTTAATGTGAATGTATCGAATTGGGGTCACAGTGACCTTGAGCCCCAAAATGTAATCAGTTCATCCTTGATATCTGGTGAATGTTTTTGCCAAGTTTAAAGAAGTTTCCTTTAGGCATTCTTGAGATATCAGGTTACAAGAACGGGACAGATGGATAAACTGAAAACATAATGCCTGCAGCTATGGTTATCACCAGCGGGGAGGCATAAAAACTAGTGTCACCGCCAATGACAGGAAAACACAGCAGAGACTGAAATTCGACAGGTGGAAATAATCTCAGTAATTACCACTGGAAAATGGTTTGAGAGCCACTGACGTGGCTCATGCAGTCACATATAACTGGAACTGCATCTGAAACATGAACCCCCAATCATTGAGCTCAATGAATTTTAAATTAGTAAGGTATTAAACAATTGTGATCACTTAGTTATTAAGTTATTTATGGGGGAGGGGGGGGGTTCCCCCATTATACTTAACAATCTTGGTCACAACTATCTTATTGACGATCACCATGTAACAACCATGTCAAGTTCAAGCCTCCCACATACACATATTCACAGTTTTTTTTTTTCTGGAGCAAGAAACACCTGATCATTACTGTATGGAAAAGAATGTATTCATGAAAATTCTGTACAAGAGGTATTAATACAGAAACACAGTCCATGGTGCAGTGGCAAACTCTAAAGACAGAGGAATTTGTATGCCCAAAAAATATCAACAGTTAAACTGAGCTGAACTTTTTCTCCAGAAACTCAGATTTCCAATCCCAAAATAGATGTATTGATTGATTCTCCAAAGGAAGATTTGCAACACATACACCAAGTGCAGACCAAGGACACAAAATGGGGTGTGGAGAGGAGCTCAGGCACTTCCTTTCTGTCTAACCAAAGCACATAACTCCATTTGTTGTTTAGCCTTCTGATTCCCTGGTTTTTATCCTCTTTATTTCTCTTTTATCTCTGAATTTTTTTTGAGGTCATATGATATATTAGCGTGTGAAGAGATATTAGGAGATCCAAAACTGAAACAGGAAATATCAATATTTTTTAATGAAAAAAAAATTATAAATTAATGTAATACAGCGGCTTGTCCTGGTTCAAGTAATGTAATCTAAAAGCACAAGTTACAAATTCAAGAAGGGTTGACTAACTCAGGAGTTTTAATGTAATGAGACCAATACCAGATAACAACAATATACAATGTTTGCGTTTTGTTGCGGTTAAAAATGTGTTAACTTCAGTGACTATGGGAGAGAAAAGGCTCCATATTATCAGTTTAATGAAAACATTAGGCTATTGTTGACTTTTATTGTAAATAAATATTGTGGGACTCTTTTAAAAATTTGTTGCCATTGTTATTCCGGACTTTGATACAGCAAAAGAAACTGAAGCAAGGGGCAGTCAGGAAACTCAAAGTGTCTGTGACATCACCCATCTACTCAAGAGCCCAACCAGTGACTGAGAGTGTCCTCTGGAGGTACCAGGAGGCATGACAACTGAAGAGCACTGTGTAACTGTAAAACAATAAAAATCAAAATGAAATTGTGGTGGCCAGAAGAAGATCAGCTCTTTACCATGTCATGTGAGTTTAAGTCATGGCTCTTCCTCTCTAGCTTTGAAAATCACTGTATAATTTTTTAACAGATTTTTATCCCACAAGAAACCCCTTTCTGAAATGATACTCTAAGCTCTCACATTGACATAGCATATACATCCAGAAAAGTTAAGCAACAAGGGTATCTTACTGGAGTTTAGGTTTTTTTTGCTTCCTGTTGAGTGAAAAAAACAATATTATGCAGTATTTTGGTTCCTGCTGGCTTCTGGTGCCATGCAGCAGACAGCTCAAGACTAATAATGACACTCTGTTGCCCCCAACTGAACAAATACAGAAGTACACCAGGTAAACTTCCATCAAGACATAATATGGAAAAACTGTTTGTTCTATCATTTGTATGCACCTATGCCCCCAACAGTCAAAATCTCCAAAGCAGTATTAACAATAACGAATGCAATCAAGTGTAAACTAGTAACTGGAAGTATTTTATGAGCACTCAGGAAACAATGCAGATGTCCAATCAGGCTGTCTCACTTTAAAATGGTGATTGAAACATTCCCATAAACATTTGCTTATTTCTGTGACTTAGCCTCCTTTAACATAATAAAGAGTTGAGGAATGATGGAAAAATCAAAGTCAAGGTAAAGCACATTCTATTTCCGAAGGAAAGGTAAATATCACTCTGTGCATCATTTAAAGAAACAGACAGCCACACCTCAACCATCTCAGGTAACAGCACACTTGCCTGCCATTCATCCATTAAACTGTATTTGACACAACAGGCTCAGATGACACTTTCCTCCTTTTTAAAGGTTAGGGTGTTTCCCCTTAATTCTGTTTAACGTTTTATAAGTAAATGGTGTCCTCGAACCTTGTTACAACACTACAGTATGCAGCAGCATAGCAGCAAGCAGCACTGAAGTATGTTAATGTAAGAGAAGTTAAAAAAAAATTAAAACAAGAATGCACATTGACATCAAGATGTTTTATCTATACCCTGATTGAATTACAGTGGCAACATGTTTTCATCAGTTTAAATTAACAGTCATGAGAAAGAGGCTCAATAGAACTTAAAATGAAAAACAATCTAGCATATCTTTGTTTTGACATAAAGCCAATGTAAAAATGTCACTGCAAAAACATTTTTGGAAATGGCTTTAAAATTAGTAATTGTCAAAACATACTGCTGTGATTCTCTACCGGTTCTCTACCGTCCTCCAGGTCCTTTGGGAGATTTATTGGATGAATTAGATGTCCTCCTGTCAAACTTCCCAGAAAATGGCCCTCCACTTGTCCTTCTCGGTGACTTTAACATCCAGACTGAGAAGTCATCTGACCTTGTGCTCTTCCTGTCTTCCTTTGCTCTCTCACTCAGTCCTTCCCCTCCTCCTCACAAAGCCGCTAACCACCTGGACTATATTTTCACCACAAACTGCTCCACATCTAACCTCACTGTAACTCCACTTCATGTCTCTGACCACTTCATGTCTCTTACTCTCTCCCACTCTCTCAAACTGACAACCCTCCCACATCAACAGACTCTGTACCTGTCTGTCGCAACATTCGCTCCCTCTCTCCCTCCTCCTCCTCTCCCTCCTCTGTTTTATCTGCCCTCCCTTCAACTGACTCTTTCTCACTCATGCATCCTAACTCTGCCACAGACACTCTCCTTTCTACTCTGTCTTCCTCTCTTGATTCTCTCTGTCCTCTTACATTATGACAGGCCTGCAAGTCCTCCCCAGCTCCGTGGTTGTCTGACTCGGTGCTCCCAGAGAGCCACCATGAGAGCGGCAGAAAGGAAATGGAGAAAATCGAACCACCCTGACAACCTGCTCACCTATCAATCTCTCCTCTCCTCTTTCTCTGCCTCTATCTCTGCAGCCAAAAGCTCCTTCTACCAAACCAGAATTCAATCCTCATTTTCCAACCCCAAAAAGCTATTCTCCATCTTCTCCAACCTCCTTGACCCCCCAAGCCACTTTGTCAACTACTTTACTAAAAAGATAGATGACATACGCTCTTCATTTTCAAACCCAGCTTCTGTAACTACGTGTCCATCACCTTCATTTTCATCCCCTTCGCTTTCCTCTTTCATCCCCGTCTCCCAATCAAGTTGTCACCTTGGTAACCTCCACCCCCCCAACCACCTGCCCCCTCTCCCCATCCCATCTCACATTCTCCAGTCTATTGCTCCTGACCTTCTTCCTTTTCTCTCCCATCTCATCAACACTTCTCTGGTAACGGTCTGTTTCCTGAACTCTCTGAAGGAGAGAGTGAACCCTCTCCTGAAGA
This sequence comes from Brachyistius frenatus, assembly GCF_029030835.1. Taxonomy (NCBI): domain Eukaryota; kingdom Metazoa; phylum Chordata; class Actinopteri; family Embiotocidae; genus Brachyistius; species Brachyistius frenatus. Next base: position 4,268,888 of record NW_027210624.1, read on the forward strand.
AACCCCCCCTGAACCCGTCTGAAGTAAACAACTACAGACCTGTCTCTCTTCTTCCCTTTCTTTCCAAAACTCTGGAGCGAGCTATCTTTGACCAACTCTCCTCCTATCTCCACCATAATAACCTTCTTGACCACCAGTCTGGTTTCAACAGACCACTCAACAGAGATGGTCCTCCTTGTTGTCTCTGAGCAGCTTCACACTGCTAGAGCAGCCTCTCTGTCCTCTGTCCTGATCCTTCTAGACCTTCTGCTGCATTGGACACAGTGAACCACCAGATCCTTCTTTCCTCCTTCAGGACCTCGGTGTCTCTCTGCTCTCTCCCTGTTCTCATCCTACCTCAACGACCTCACCTACCGGGTAACTTGGAGAGGATCTGTGTCTGAACCTTGTCCTCTCACTACTGGTGTCCTTCAAGGCTCCGTCCTGGGTCCCCTCCTCTTCTCTCTGTACACCAACTCTCTCGGCTCTGTCGTTCACTCGCATGTCTTTTCCTACCACAGCTATGCTGATGACACCCAACTGATCCTCTCTTTTCCCCGATCTGAAACTCAGGTAGCGGCATGAATCTCTGCCTGTCTGACTGACGTCTCTCAGTGGATGTCCTCACACCACCTGAAAATCAACCTCCACAAGACCGAACTGCTCTTCCTTCCAGGGAAAGACTCTCCCACCCTCGACCTGACTACTACCTTGGACAACTCTGTTATCCCGACCCTGACTGCTAAGAACCTCGGAGACACTTGACAGTCAACTCTCTCTTACTGCCAACATCAAAAAACATGTTCCTGTAGATACATGCTGCACAACATCAGGAGAATACGTCCTCTTCTCACTCAGAAGGCGTCGCAGGTTCTGGTCCAGGTTCTGGTCCAGGTTCTGGTCCAGGTTCTGGTCCAGGTTCTGGTCCAGGTTCTGGTCATCTCACGTCTGGACTACTGTAACTCCCTCCTGGCAGGTCTACCTGTTAGTGCCATCCGTCCTCTCCAGCTCATCCAGAATGCCGCAGCTCAACTGGTCTTTAACCTCCTGAAATTCACTCACACTACTCCGCTCCTCCTCCTCTTCCTCCTCTTCCTCCTCCTCCTCCGCTCCCTTCACTGGTTACCAGTAGCTGCTCACACCCGTTTCAAAACATTGGTACTTGCGAAACATTGCTGTGAACAGATCGGGTCCAGGACATGGTCCAACCCTACATCCCAGCCCGCTCCCTCCGCTCTGCTTCTACCAATCAGCTTGTTGCTCCTCACTGAGTTAAACACTCTACTAAATCACGACTGTTTGCTGTCCTGGCTCCTAAATGGAGGAATGAGCTCCCCAACGACATCAGGACAGCAGAAACTCTGTACATCTTCCGCCGCAAACTAAAAACAGATCTCTTCAGACTTTACCTTGAACAGTAGAACTTTAGTAGCACTTAAAATGGCACTTAATTATAGCACTTTGTAGTTTGGCTTTCTTGAAGAAATTGTATTTTCTTGATTCCTGTTGTTCTGGGTTTTGTGCCCTCATGGTTGAAATGCACTTATTGTAAGTCGCTTTGGATAAAAGCGTCAGATAAATTAAATGTAATGCAATGTACTTTCAGAAATACTTCTCTGAGCTTGAAAACTAAAAGAAACGGATTAACATTTAGTGAAAGATAAAAAGATCCATATTGCTGGAAACTTCCACTTCCAGCAGGCAGCAAATAAGCTTAGCATTAAAGTAGCGGAAAGGGGGGAAATTTAGAAAACAGCTAGCTAGGCTCAGCATAAATGCAACAAAACCCGCATACCACGGCCTCTAAGCTCACTAACCAACATGTTAACATTATCTCTTGTGTTTTATTTGTAAACAAGTGTAAAAAAAGACAAGTCAACATTTTACAATCAAAACAATTACAGTTACAGCAGGTAACAGGCATTCAGAGGTTCACATTTCCAACCAAGAAATAGTCTATCACAAAGGTCTTCAACAGGGGGTCCGCGACCCCTAGGGGGTCCACGGAGGTACTGCAGGGGGTCCGTGAAATTTTTGGTTGATGAGACAAGTTTTCTTTCTTTCTTTTTTTTTTCACAAATTTAAATTTCTTTAAATACACATTAACATGAATCCAACATATTGTAGTGAATGGATAAATGGAGGCAGAAGATCTTATCTTTCAGTCAGAAATGCATTCAGCGGCACACAGGAGCTCTCTCAAGCTGAGCACCGGTTCACTCACAGCGCGAGACTAACCTGGACCTGTCCCTCCAAGCCTCCTGCACTCCTCCAGTTTAATATAAAACACGATTTTATACAATATATATAGTAGGGGGTCCCTGCTCCATCTCTCTATCAGTTTGGGGGTCCTTGGCCTGAAAAACGTTGAAGACCCCTGGTCTAACACACCTGTAAAACTGTGTGATGGTTTCAATCAGCTGAAGATATAATATGCATGTAATAAGCAACATACATGTATGTACAAGAGAGTAGGAGTAATTTTTCTCATCTAAATTCCTGCAAATTATCCCTTTGAGACATATTATGGAAATCGTTTGACAATTCCTTCATAAACACAAAAGTAGAAAGAGACTGTGAACTTATCTTTAAGGAACCTAAAATTTATTCATGTTTTCAAAATATAACCCGGAAAAAAATACAGTGTTTGGCCTGACTAAGGCTTTTATCAGCCAACAAGTTTAACAAAAACAGAAGTTGACTTAAGTGAGCTCAGTTCCATTTTGGGATGACAGCTCAGTCCAAGTCATAAAAGAGGCTGGAAATGATTGAAGCTTCCACTGTTTCAGATTCATCTCTGATGAGTCATTTAGGCTGCTTGAGACAGGGGTGGAGTTAAGAAGGTTATCCTTAGGCAGACAGAGACAGGCAGAACATGATACTCGATTCATCTCTCTACACATTTCTGACATCTGATATCCACCAACGCCACAACCAAGTAACTCTGACTGTACCTAGCTGTATTTTCTCCCTGCATAAACCTGAGGTGGACACAATAATGTAAACACCTCAGGAATATACCGCAGAAATGAAACATTACCTGTTCTTGAGACAATCAGATTAAAAAGGTAGTATTTATTACTGTTATCTGTTCATGTTTGTGTTTGTGTGTGTATTCTCTGTATTTACTTATTGCATGAGGGTAAACAATAATACTTTGACAACTCCTGATGTACTTTTAATGTAGATTTCTCTCCACGTGCCTCACTTGGCTTTATTTTGTCCTACAACATTGTTTACTGTGATTGTAAAGGCAACGTGGCTAGAATAACTCGCAGTACACGCCTGACTTAGCCTTAAACATATGACTGCCCAAGAGCTGGAAAACCCAATGACCACCATCCCCTGAGGTAGACACCCTCCAGTGGAAAAACATGTTATATAGTTTTTCCTATCACATCCGTTCAGTGTCTGTTTAGAAGCAGGGGCATTCAGGTCCTGGAAGATTGTTACTGTTATCAGTCTGACCACTTGCATTGCCTGAAATTAACACAAGGTGCACTTTTATGTAGAAAAGAAGTGTTAAGAACAGGATTGATTAGCAAATGTTATACACCTCATTTGGGGATGTACCAATCAAGTTTTTTTTGGCCCTACACACAAATGAAAACTTTTAATAAAGGTTATCTGCCTATAGTCCTATGACAACTATTACATAATCACCTGATTGCAATTATTTGAGCTGACCACAATCAATTTGCATACATTTTAGAATCCTTTCCATTTATCAGTATACAAATAACTGGATGAAACACAAATGTCATATTTCTATGTCGTTTTGCACTGTTTGAGGTTTGCCTGGTGATCTTTTAACCCCATAAACCCAATGAATATTCGCAGTGCTCTTCAACAAAGAAGAGGAGTGAATTTGAACGCACTTTTCATTCATCGGGTCTTAAGGGTTAAAGTCATCTTTTTGTAACTCATTCCTCTGCAATGGTTAATGGAGAATTAGCACCACCAATTGGTTTTGTTGAGGCACTTACTCTAATATTCAACCAACTGTATTTTGAGGAGTGTCCAATGACATTAATGTCATGGATTTAGTTGCAAAGCCAAACACCACAGCCAATAGGTTGACTCTTCTTCTTCATAAGTTCTGTGTATTTTTCGACTATGAATAGACATATCATAACTGGCAAAAATGAACAGAAAAAACAATCTTATCACTATTTTTGACACCCTGTGTTTTTCCGTATAGACAACAAAGTTGAACCAGAGGACTGCAAGTGAAATTGACGTGATATAGTCTAAGGAAAGAATCAACACTCGGTTGGGGTGGATGGCCAAGCACGGATACGAGCTGCAGAAAATACAAACAACATAGCACCTGAACTGTATTTTGTGTTTTGTATTTAAATGATGATGAATACATTCTACAAGTCAAAGCCTGCAATTATCTGACGCTCCCAGTGATATTAATATTGGCCAGAAAAAAACAACATCAGTCAGCCTGTACTTGATGTTGCCTGTGACCATTAGCACATGGCCTCCAGTACATAAAACTTTAGACAGAACACACATGCCAACCATATCTCTTTCACAGCGGCAACATTGTGTGGACAACCAGTGTCAGAAAAGGAAAAGAAAACAGACAGCATATTAAAGCTGAAGGGAAAAAGCAGAAGACCTGCTCCAATGATGATTACAGGGTTATTTTTTAAAAAGTACCGATATCCACAGTCTGTGAAGAACCATGAGTTGGCAATTCAGATACAGTGCTACTATCCATTACTTTATGAATCATGTAATTGATACATGGAGCAGAAATATAACTTTTTTATGATTAAAAAAACCCAACAAAAACAAAAAATGTCACATGGTTAAACTTGCAGTTTTTAGCAAATCAATGACGTCAAAGCAGAGTGTACATTATTTATAAGTTTTAGCTGCAAGGTGGGATATTGTTTGATTTTTTTTTTTTTCCTTCGTGGATTGTAAGACAACAAAGATGTGACCGTGCATGCCTCGGGGTCAGGGTTGAGGAAAAACTTATTTGCAGCTGAAAATGACACTGACAGTTCCCCCTAAGTTAACTGACTGTGAATATCACATAAGTTAAACTTCTACTATTGCTATATAATAAGTATTGTGTATATTATACCTTTGGATGAAAAGCTCAACATCCCTGTTGATCTTCAAAAAAAAGAAAATTCCCCAATAAAAAAAAATGCTTTATGAAAAGGCCATTATGAGCATTGTGCTAAGCTGTATCCACAAGAGGAGGTACTTTCTCTGAAAACTCTTCTGTGTGACCAGCAAGGGACACACACCCCCTTCTCAGGAGCATTGCCTGTAAAGTGGAACAAAAATCCCACACGGGACTGGCAGTGGTCTGCCTGGCCACACAGGAGCAGTACCAGATACAGTATAGTGGACACTTGGTGACACCGTTGGTGTTCGAGTGCTGACTACTGGGCCCCAAATAAAGCTGAGGGCAGCACATGACACCCAAGGTACATGCCTTTTTAAACATGAATGCATGCAGATGCATGCAAACATAATGCCATTGAATGAGGACATTCTGAGGACACACTCATTTACTAAACATTGTTAAAAAACACTGCTCATCTGATTGATTTTGTGAAGCATGTACAGGCTTCTAATAGTATGACCATACTCAGGGAAGTTCATAATTTTCTGTAATTGGAGAAATCGAGAAAAAAAAAAAAATTAAAGTAAGGTCAAAAGCACTGAAGAGTGGTGAGTTATAAGTGATGACGGACATGTGGTTTCGCTCCCAAAACACTCTCTCCTACATTTCCCATAATGCTGTTCTTAAAATCTTTTCATTGGCGCTTTCCTGTCTATGAAATGCAAAAACAATTATTTAAAAACCATATCCCCGATTTATAAAGCGGGCCTTTTATTAAAAGGAATGTCTTGTTCATCTATATCCCACTCCAAAAAGAATCTGCACCAATACAAAGAAAAAAACAAAGTAGACAAAAATAAAAACAAATTAACGCAAACATGCTTATAAAAGCACCTGTTTGAGTAAATCAGAATTTTTAACTAATATGGCTATCTTTAGCACCAGTTATGAAATAACTAAAAGCAAAAGCACTGAACAGAACATTGCCCGCTTGATCTTTCATAAATGCACATACAGTACAACATATTTGTCATCTTCTCCACCCTAAAATTACATCATGTCATTTCATTACTAAATTCATTGCTTCTCTGGCTGAGACACTGTCTACACAAAAATGTTACACATTGTTTGAACATGAAACAATACGTTGCTAGATTATACACAAAATATAAGGCTTACAATAATCATTTTAATATATTCTCTTTACACAGAGATTGGCCTTTCCCTCACAGTCTGACAATCAAACAAGGAACAAGTACACTTTTACGTGGCCTGAAGGGTTTTGAGAGGAGGCCAGGCAACTGTAACAAGCAGTCACTGTCATTCACACAAAATCATGTTCTTTTCTATCTTTGCCATTTCTTCATAACCACTGCTTCCTCTTTACCAGATATGTTACTTAATCTCCCCCTGCGCGTTTGTTCTGCAATCTTGAGGAGGAAAATAGAATAATGTTCCAGTTCCGCTAATACTTTTTATGCATTGACATTGTGTTTGATTGTGTATAATAGTTTTTCAAAGGCCCAATAAAGCTCCCTATATTAATGAAAAGTCCCACATAGTCTCTGTGTGAGTTTTCCAATCATCAGATCTCTTCTCAACCGCCTGCAGAAAACCTTAAATGAACCTCTTCATCCATGACATGTGAAATGTCTATAGAAAACCCTATCTTTATGTTTTGATACCTTAGAACCATCAACGTGCTATGTATTTGAGACAATAACGTGAAAAAAATGAAAGAGGAACCTTTCCAAAGAGCATGCTGGTATGTACAAGTCGCTCTGTGTTGCTAAAAATACTGAAAGGTGGCCTCTGTAATGGAAAATGCCTGACCATATGTTATCCAAATATCATCCAAACTTATTTTCTCCTACGATTATCAGCTTCATCATCCAGGAATTTAGGTTAGCGGAAGCGACCGCAGATCAGTGAATAGATTACAACAACACAAACAGGTATCCCACTCTATCAGTTAAGTACTGGGTGAAATACAATGATTGCTGGATATGAAGGAACTGAGGTTAATGAAATCTAAATATCCCACAAAACAGAATCAGCATTCAAAAATAAGATCCTTCCTTAGGAGAACAGTTTTCATTTTCCAGTGATGATAGCACTACTGAGTTATTAAAACCCACATGAGTCATTGACATAGGCTTTAAGCACCCCCCCCCCATCCCCGCTCGCCCTTCCCCCAAAGAACTTATCTTGAGTGTTGTTCTTTATTTAATTCACTTTAGCCAGCACTTAAAGATGCTAAAACTTGTTCAACTGCTAGTAGAGAATGATTTAAATAGCCTACTAATTTTAAAAAGGCACTAAAGACCCATCACAACTTCCAGTGGCTGAAGTTATTGATCTTCCAGCTGTAAATCTATGGGAGGGGCATTAATTCCTTTTTCTAAATAGGAAGAGGCTGTCTATTTTAGCTGTCAAAAAAACGGTAGTAGAGGAGCTGTAGCATTAACCATTTGACAGTGTCATTCTCTTATTGTGACACCACCCAGTTGTTTCTACAGAGGAGACACAATTGTCTTCAGGGTCAACAAATACTCAGAAAATTAAAATATTTGTTGATGAAAGCTCACAAACAATAATATTCTCTATCACTAACCAACTGAGAGAAATGCACGGCAAAGGCTGGGACAAGCCCAGGAACTGCACACGCACACTTTCCTAAGTGCACAGAAGCACATGCACATCCATCTTCTACTTCTCTGTGCCGGAATCTGATTTCCAGTGAAATTCAATCTATGTATGAAAACTGAATAGACAGGTCCTTACTTATCATTTTATTCTAGAAGAGATAATCATGTGAAAAACATTTTAATGGCTGCACAGCTCTGCATGGCTTCCAGTAAGACACACCTACCACTCCAGTGATGTGGAGATTTATTCTGTCTAAAATACAACCTCACAGATTTGAATCAGTATTTCTAACCTCCAGAGAGATGGGAATATTGCAGTGTTTGTACCCATGTTTCACAATATTTTTGTATATACTGTGTACTTATTTCCAAAATCCAAAATCCCAAGTCATGGAGATCATCAATGCATATTTTTACAGTCTGAATACTTTACATGTCAAGCAAACACAAGCATAAATCAAAATCATTATTTTCCTAATGCTTTAAACGTCTATTTTGTGAGTACACAAATAAGGGAACATATTTATACTCATATCTGCTAATATATTTCAGCCTCTACATCATAGTAGCTTTAGTGGGGCCACAAACTGACTTGTTCCCCACTGAGCTTCTTTTATTGGCCCTGGGCCAGTGGGACATTTTTTGTTGGACCTAACATAACACACTGCCACACGTCAATAGCAACACTCTGCTCTGTCATTAAGAATCAACACCAGTACAACAATAACCCCCAGTATGATCTTTTAACACCCCCCCCCCACACACACACACACACACACACACACACACACACACACACACACACACACACACACACACACACACACACACACACACACACACACACACCACTACCACCACCACCACCTATTAAAACTTCAAATCTATATTTGTTTCATTACAATTGTCAAACATGATTTTCCAATTATGTGTAAATAGCCTGTAAAGATCAACACAAAAGCTCGGCCAGCGGTACAAGTGGAAGCAGCATCAGTCTTAGGTTAAACAACTCATAATGTAAACTTCCTGTGAGACCCTAGTCCATAAGAACATACTAAATTCAAAAGAAACCCCTCAATTCAGGTAAACAAACCTGTGTGTGCTCTTACAGTTACTAATCAATACACACAACTGATTGTCTGTGCATACACTTAGCCATCAGCACACTGTAATCTGGCATGCTTGCTTGGCCACAGTGCCAGGCAATTATTCTTGCACCTTCCAACCACAGACCTGTTGCTATAGAAGCACCTTGTTTGCCAGCAACTGCTTGAACAAGGCTGGAGAATAACAGACTGCAGCTGAATCATGGCACAGAGATATACTCTGTAACATACAGTGGATTCTGAAATATACCATGTAAATACTATGTCTTGTCATATGTCAGCTTGTAATGTAACTGGTTGGTCTTAGTTAGCAAATGGGAACATTGTGAGTGACAAAGTAGGCCTATCAAAGGAGCACCTTACTTTAACTGCAGCACCATTAGTCAATTTGAAATGCAAGCACAAAATAATAACCGATAAGATTTGTTATCCGACTTCATGTTTAATTTGTGCTCACCATTATTCAAGGTGACCAGCACACAAAAAAATGTTTTTCCAAAATCCATAGGGGAAAAAAAAAACCCTGCTCACATGAATCCTCGTTATTTTTCTGCCCTTTTAGATAGTAAAATAAATGCTTGACGCAACTTTTACTCTTATATTCAAAGAAGAAAGCGGGTTCTTCAGGGGTAGAAAAGGATAAATACCAGGAGTTCAGTAAAGACTGCAAAAAGTTGTAATGAATTAGGTGGGGCATTTAAAGCTCATTTATACTATTTTCCGCTTTGTCGAAAAGAAACCGTTTATGCCAGTGTAAAAACCAGGTAGCGATGTTCCCAGCGAACTGTTTGCTAATAATTTGGTTACAATTTACAAACAACCAAACTATAATATACTCAAAACCTTTTGTGCACCATATTATTATCGCCTGGTGTGGCCAGTGTAATTTACCACAGCTTTGGTTTTGGGGTCCTGTCGCCCCAAATTCATGACATAACTACAGGAGCTCGAGAACAGCCCCAGTGAAATGCAAGGGATAATCCTCTGGCAGATAGGTGAGATAAGAAGTGGGACAAGGAGTTTGTAACTGTCTTACCGTACTTGTTAGGCTCCCTGTTGTACTCCAGGATAGGCACCACGGCGTTGGGGTCCTGCGGTTCGAACACCGAGTCCTCCAACGTCTCTTTTTGCCCCGCTGTGCCGGCGCTGCTGCTGTCACTGACGCCGCCAACGGTGTCCGATGCCGGGTCTGCGACAGCCGCCTCCAAATCCTCAGCCTCTCCGGCGACCACCCTTCCTCCGTCAACTGGGACTACCACAAATCTTTCGCCCATGTCCTTTATAATCTATTTACGCAGTTTTAGTGGGGGACCAAAAGAGTCCGTGCTTTCCTCTGGGGTTCACACTCTGAGGGCGAGCACACACAGGACAGCGTACAACGGAGACACGCGCTCACGCGCTGATCTGAGGATTGATTACAGTATTAGATGTGCCCGCCCTCACTTTCGCTCATTGGTTGAGAGCGCAAAGGCGCGCTGCCAATTGAAACCAGAAGCAAATCAGAGTTTTCGAAATGTGCTAATTATGAAATGAGTGAGTTCTAATGTTTACATCAACTTAATCATATCCTCGCCATAATTGATTTGTTCTGTTATCAGTGGTGGAGGAAATATTCAGATTCGCTTATGTTGGTAAAAGTATCAGATTGGTAATTTAAAACTACTCAATTACAAGTAAAACTACTGCATTTAACATTGTACTTAAGTGAAGGCACATAAGTATTAGCAGCAAAATGTTGTTCAAGTGGTAAAGTAAAGGTACTGGTTTGATCCGTCTAATTGATAAATTATTATTTATGGCATCATTTGATTTATTAATAGTGAAGCATCAGTGTGTGAGCAGCATGTTACTGTTATAGCTGGTGTAGGTGGAGCCCTATGAAATATTTCCAGTTTTATAACAGACACACAAGATAAATTGCGATTCGATTATTACTGGGAGAGGAAAGAAGAAAAACAAAGGTCTGTCATACAAATCTCTTGTCAGTTTTATATAATCTTTTATTTCTTGTGGGATGTTGGATCATTTGAACATTTATTGAAATGAAACTATGTTAGAATTTTGGAGGGGAAAATTACTGCTTAATGTTAACAATTCATAGACATTTGAAATGTGACCCTTACTATACATTTCTTTTTGTCAGATGTCAGGAACCAAACATGTTGGAAACCACTGGTTTAACCTTTAACAAAAAAAAACTTGTTATATTATCCATTGGGTCAAATCTTCACCTGAAAAATAACTAAAGCTGTCAGATAAATTTAATAGAGTAGAAAATAGAATATTTCCTTCTGAAATGTAGTGGAAAAGTACCTCAAAATTGTTCTTAAATACAGTGTTTGAGTAAATATGCCTGTCAATAATTCAATAAAAGTATGAAATGAATTCCAATTATTGCTTGGTGGTTGTATGCCTTCGCTAACCACATCAGTTGTAGTTTACATGTATATCTGTCCAAACCGACACAGATATTGAAATCACAGTGACCTTGACCTTTGAAAAATGTAAACAGATCAATGCTGAGCCAAAGTGAACATTTGTGACAAATTTGAAGAATTTCCCTTTAGGTGTTCTTGAAAAGGATTTGGTTAATACGAGGCGACAGTGACCCTGACCTTTAAACACCAAAACCTTATCAGATCATCATTGGTACGAAATGAATGCTTTTGCCAAACTTGAACATAATACCTTAAGGCATTCTCGATATTGCGTTCACAAGAACGAGACGGACAGATGAAGGGGCTGTGAGGTCACAGTGACTTGGAACCCCCCAACTCTAATCAGGTCATCCTATAGGCAAAATGAACAATTGTGCCACATTTGAAAAACATCCATCCAGGCATCCTGAGATTGTATATTCATGTGAATGTATCAAATTGGGGTCACAGTGACCTTGACTTTTCACCATTGCCCCCCCCCTCTCCCTCCACTTCAAATCTAATCAGTTCCATCTTTGCTATCAAGTGAATTTTTTTGCCAAGTTTGACCAACAGTCAGTGCAGCTAATCATGTGCTGTCAAGGACATATACGGGCATGTCGCACTGAACTCATCACAAGCTTTTTTAATGATATCAGAATGATAGGGTAATTAACACTCACTCTGCACATCCTCCTCTATCAATAACCTGCCACAAGAACTCGATAAACCCTTCTAATTTTAAAACGTAATGATGTCACTTGCCAACACCTTGCCATAATAGCTTTGGTATGTTGTGGCTTGGAATAAATGGTTTGTATAGACCTTAGGATAGGATGACCTCTCCTTTTCCAGGAAGTTTTGATACATAGTCTCCAGGGATGGATCTCAAAACTGCATTTTACAAGGGAAATCTATTCACACATCACTCTTACCAAAAAAAAGGTTGAAAACATAGCCCCTTCATAAAGATCACATAAGCAACAGCCTTGTAAAAAGCAACAGGTTACTATAGATGAAACGCTCAGTAACAAAAGTTTATGAAACATGGAAATGTGAGGTCAGTAGGCCAGATTGAAGACTTTCTGTGGCTGTGTTCCTGTAACATACAGTCCCTGCAATGGTAAATAAAAGACAAAACTCCCAAAGTTTTTTTAGAGTGTGATAAATTAACACATGATTCAATAAATACTCATGAAGTGTGGGTTCATATGATACACTGATGGATTTATGGACAAAGTCCATAAAGCTTCATGATGGGACATGCTATTCTTTGCTGTCAAGATGGCAGAAGGTTACAGATGAGTATGAACTCCCTGCCTCGTGCCTTCGTTTGAAAGTTTGAAAGTCAATCCAGCAAGTAGGAAATGCAAAATAATGTAGATCCAAAACAATTGCAAAGGGATACAAAAAATAATGACAAAAAGAGATGCAACAAAAATTACACAGGAACAGAAAATTACCAATGACAGATTTAAAATGACTAATAAAGGACACAAAAAAGAGAGATGCAAAACAAGAAGAAAAACAAACGATTCTGAATAGACACAAAATATTTTTAAAACAAGAAACATCTACAAAGGTACACAAAACAACAAAAAATAGTTACAACAAAACCACAAAGGGACACAAAGTGACCAAAAAGATACAAAACAACTGAAAAGGGACACAAAAAACAAAACAAAATATGTAAAACAACTACACTGGGACACAAAACATAAAAGAGATGCAACACAACTGCAAAGGGAAATACCTAGGGGGACCAAACACAAAATGTGACTTTGTTATTTGATATCTCTTTCTATGAGTGTCTTTCTCGTGGTACACATCTGCGTTTAGTGGTCTTTTGCTATCTGTCCATGCATATAAGGTATTTGGATTCACAAACAGCAATTCTTTTATTGTTAGAGCTTCATATTGAATTATGTAATGCTATCTAGTTGCCATTCATGTTTTACAGTGATTAAAAAGTGTAACTGGGGCTTTTATTTGAGTCTTATTAATCATTTTATAAAATAGCTGCGCTTCTTTAAAACCATGCCCCGGTCTGAACCCATTAAAAAGTCTACACTTACCCCTGATGTTTGCACTTTTTAATAGACTCATTTTATTTATACATTTCTCATAAACCATGCCCAATTGACTGTAATTTACTTTTCAGCTATCCAAAAAGATCCTGAGGAAGGGATATTCTGGATGAACTCCAGGAGACCACTCAGACAGTAATTACTTGAAGGGTGTAACGTGCACTAAAATAGACAGCTGGCAGAACAGTTGGATGACCGAGAATTGGGAGGGTGGGTGGGGGTATAGCGGTGGGGTTTCGGGTGGCTGTGTTAAGTTTACAAAAGCAGTTAAAGTCAGTTCAGTTTGTGATTAAAATGACAGAAAAGAATCACTGGAAAGTGTTTGACTACACACTGAGTGTGTCTATTGTACTTTGACACTTCTATGAATAGATTCTCTTGCATTTTACAGTCTAACTGAATGAATGTATGAAGGATGCACAAACAGGGGGTGAAACAAAGATACAGGGCTGACAAAGTAACTTGCAGTCCTCCATGTTGTTTTATTAATCCGCAGCTAAACTCATCACCTCAGTTCAGAGCGACTTACAGGATGGACAAAATGAAAGGCAGATTACTTTTTAAGCTGGGTGAGAACAGATCTGGGCTTTACAACAGAAGCCACAGCTGCAAGTGTTCACAGAGACAAATGACAGCCTTAATTTTGGGACATCCTCAACTTTGCCTTTTGTAAAACACTCACTGGCAAACAAGTTGTGCAAAGGCAATACAAATTTGACATTTGTTCTGTAACTGACATCAATGTACTGGAAAAAGGTTGTAACATTAAACAGCTTTCCTTCAGGAAATGGAAGACTTGGCCATTTCTTCTTATGTCGACTCTAAACATTACTTTATGTTTAAATGTTAATGTTAGTAAATGTCATTGAATACTTAAATTGTTTCCTCTGGATTTCTAAATCTTAAGTCTGCAGTAAAACTAAGTCCTCCTTCATAAGCTTTTTTCTCCAATAATTACAGTTATTTGCTGTAAGACCACCGCTCACCAGCCCTCCAGACTACTTCCGCCGTGTTGGTGAAATTATTGGAGCCTGGAGCGTATGTGGGTCAGCATAGCATAAAAAGAAGCTTTTATTCTGTAATGGGTCCCCAACTGCTGTGTTATTGTGCTCGCCCTGTCACAACATGCACAGTGGGCCATCCGCGGCACATCCTCTGCTGTGTAGTGCTAACAAATCTCTGAGGAGAACATGATGTAAGAGTGCACAGAGATGCGAAGCAGAGGCCCAGCTGCCACGCCTCAATGTGTTTTGATGTGTTATTTCCCTCCCTCCAGTTTAACATGAGAGAAGTCTCTTGTTGCATACAGACTACATATCATAAATATTTCAAAATCAAAAACAGACCATAATTCCTGATTTCTCATTGATTTTGATGTAAATTGCTCCTATGTGGATAATTCTTTTGCTATTTTTAAACCCAATTATATAAGATTTATTGGCAACATATAAACAATTAATAAATGTTTGTATACGCACTGAATATAAGGATGTTTTAAATAGTTTTTTAAAAAGTCATTACACTATAATTTTGTGAATGTGACTTTTTTGTTTGTTGTTGTTCTTTTTTATATGTTGATTTCTTGTTCTTAAGTCGTCATAACAAATTGAACCTGGTATCATATCAAAGCATGATGGACCTGTCAGTCCACCAGAGTGCAGAGCGTCAGAGTGACGGTTAGCCTCTCCTCTGCGTAAAAAGTAGAGTCACAACACAGGTCATATGATGGAGGTCATTAGATAAGGGTTCGAGTCTGCGAGAAAGTAGATTGAATTTCTCTAAAGAAATCTTTTTTTTTTTTTTTTTTTTTTTTTTAACTCTGAGTAGTTTTTGTTTCAAACCCTAACCACGTATTTTTCCTGACATGGTTTTTCACGCTTAGGCAAGGCAAAGCTATGACACTGACACGCTGCCCTCCAGTGGACTAGCGAGTGTAATACACACTTTGGTGAGATATTCCATAGATAAATTAATGAAAACCTATTGCTTGAAAGCCATGAAATGCAGTAGAAAGCCCTAAAACTCTGGTAAGTGTAAACTCAGTAAAGAAATTGCTTGCAGATTATTTGTCCATATCCAGAATTGAAAAGAACCAATTGTAAAACAAGAAATCAGCAACTATTTGGATCATCCTGAATCATCATTAATGTCTTCATTCTTCGTGCCAAAATATTTTTTTAAAAAGCCAAATGTGTTTTGATTTTAGTCACTCAGATGGGAGAAGTTGGAGCTTTTCATTGTGATAGAGCATTGTGAATTTAATGTCTCTGAATTTTTGACTATTGGTCACATGATATTTGATGACATCATGCTCAGCTGTGCAAGGTTGTGATTTAATTTTTTTTAAACTCTTATCTTTCACCGTAAGGATTTGTTTGTGCCTATTTGTCTTTACATCTGAGCTATGTTAGTAAGCCGGATGCCACTGATATAAGGCTTATTGCTCCGGAGTTTAACTATAATTTGCCAGATAAATGGATGAATTATTTCATTTGAAAAAAAAGTACTGTATTTAAAAGTTTATAAAGTCCAAAAACACTGTGTTATAGCATATTAATTGTTAAATAGCTCTGAATGTCAATTATAGCTTGTTTGGTGTAAAACATTGCCCATAGGGGGGAGAGACTGAAGCTGAGAGGTAGTGATTATAGAAGAGGTACGTGCAAATGGCATGGTGTTTGTAACGAGATCCCACAGGCTGCTGCACTATTCAAAGGGGACAGATGTGTGTGTGTGTGTGTGTGTGTGTGTGTGTGTGTGTGTGTGTGTGTGTGTGTGTGTGTGTGTGTGTGTGTGTGTGTGTGTGTGTGTGTGTGTGTGTGTGTGTGTGTCACCAACAAGGCCACTGTAATACAGGCCAATGTGTTTGTTTTACATGAAGTCCAAACTCTAAGGGCCTTATTTTCATACCAGCGCAACTCCAAAGGAGCGCAGATCTGAGTGCCTTGGTATTTTGGTGAGCTTTTTTCCACACTTGTGCCAATTTGCAATTTTTGTAGAAGATGGTAAATGGTCTGCACTTGTATAGCACTTTATCACCACTCAAGGCGCTTTTTACAGTTTTCCATTCACCTATTCACACACATTCACACACCGATGGTATGCCATTGGGAGCAACTTGGGATTCAATGTCCTGCCCAAGGACACTTGGGCATGTGGACAGGAGGAGTCGGGGATTGGACCAACAACCTTCTGATTAGTGGGCAACCGGCTCTACCATCTGAGCCACAGCCTCCCACTATGCTGTGTTCCAAATGACATACTTTCCTTAGTACACTAATGTAAGAGCATGGAAGTGCTCTTACATGTTAGGACTATTACCTATGTAGTGCAGGAATTTTGACAGGATAGTGTTGTTTCAAATCACACACTGTTGTTCTGCACTGACCAGATATAACCTCAGCTTGTGAACACATCACCCACCAAAATATCTGCAGCTTTAATTATTTTACCCAGAAATCAACATGTTTTGATGACTCTTGTCTATTTAATTGGATGTGAATAAGGCAGTTGGCGGGTGTCATGACATAGTAGCCAATCTTAGCCATAACATATAAAATGCTCTGCGGTTAACACCTGGCTGAAACAACTGGCTGAAACAAATGAATCGCAATTAAATAAAAAAATAAAATAAAATAATAAATTACACAAACCAAGTTACAATTCAAAAACCTTTTCATCTACTCATCCTCCGGACCTCGTACCTGACTTAAGACAGAGAGAGGCAGATGCATGTGCCATATCAGCATATCAGAGCAGCAGGGCGCACGAAAAATACATGTAGTCATACATTTATGTCGCTACATTTATGATATGTTGTTTTTCTCTTTTTTTCACCACATGTGCAATTAGATCAAAATTAAAAGGTGTGTTTTTATAAAATTATATTCAACATCGCCTTCTCCCTTTCCTCCCTTCTCCCCCTCCTCTGGCTCTTGCTCTGAGGGACCACCGTTGATGTGCAACAGCTGACTCTGCAGTTGGAATGCAGGTGGAAACTGCTCCCTCTCTAGGATGCCGAAACTAGCTTGCTGGAGTTCCGAGAAAGGCTTGTCCTCCTCCGTCCACTGGGCCCAGCTCTGTTGCAGTCCAACTCCTGCCTGCCTCGAGTTGTGTACACCTGCATCACTATGTTCCCCTTTTCCCCCATGCATGTCTCCCTCCTCCTCTTCCTCCTCTTCTTTTTCCTCCTCCTCCAGGGTCGAGAAGAGGGGCACCCTGCGGTGCTGAAAGACAGCTACCTTTAATTAAAATGGACAAGCGTAAATTTTTTATTATAAAAGAAGGTTGCATTCAGTTAGTCATTTTGTTTATTTTTCCAATAGTCAAACAAAATTATTTTACAATATAAATATTGTAGATTCTGTGGCCTCTAAAAGGCAAATTAATTAAGTTAATTTCAAATGAATTGTAATTAGATTACACATAAAGAGGACCAATGGGAGAGGCGTGGCTACAGGTGGGCCTAAGCCCCGTCAGGCCCACCCACTTCATTCATGGGCCCATCCAATCCAATAGCTGATTTTTGTTTTTGTAATAAATCTGTAGTTTTCAAAATTACTTAATATGTGGTTTGCATTTCGTATATCTTTATCTTGGTCTATTTCATACTGATTTAGATTTCATACCGTTGCAATGCAAATGAGGGCAAAGGATATAATTTTGGTACTGACTGGAAGAATATGTTGATATTCTTTATTTCAAACAATAAACATTGACAATTGGAATACTTTCTGGGGAAAACCTGGTCTGATTCGGAGAGACGGCATCCATCCTACTTTGGATGGTGCAGCTCTTCTTTCTAGAAATATGGTCATGTCTCTTAACAGCCCTAAAACCTGACATCCAGGGTTGAGGCCAGGACGCAGAGCTGCAGTCTTACAGCTCCTCTGCAGCTTCTGTAGAGCTGTCACTCACCCAAAACCTTCAACATCCTATAGAGGTTGTGTCTGTATCCAGACCACCTATATTTAAAAAACTCAAGAAAAGATGTATCAATAAAAATGTAATAAAAATTGATCCTACCAAATTAATGTGTTAAGTGCCATGAAATAACCTATGTTGTGATTTGGCGCTATATAAATAAAATTGAATTGAATTGAATTGAATAAAAAGTCTGTGGAGTTTAAATTACGTGTGCCTTTTGCTACAATTGGCTGACTATTATGAATGGCCTTGCCATCTAAAATATGTGCAGTGAAAAATATAGTACGCCAATTTACTTTTTCAGAAAAAGGGTTGCTTTACTTACCAAGCTAATATTAATTTAGTTTAAAAATAGGTAACACAGAACAAAGTTCACATGGCAATGGCAAAAGAAATGTCCACTTGGAGGTTTTTCAAAAGCTAAAATTGGCAAAGCAAGTAGCCGATGCCATTTCTTACATTACTGAATCCGTAATTAATGTTACTGGGAGGAGGGCACTGAATTGGCATCGTGAAATTCCACAACAGACTTATCAACACTGTAAGAAATTCAGGGCCAGCACCTTAAGACTGTGACCCAGCAGAGGTGTCTGCAATCGATTGACCTGAGACTCCACTGAAAATGACAAGTATTACTGAAACTGTTATATCAGGAAAATTACGCTGCTTCTGAACAAGTTGATATAACGACTTTAAGATTGAGCATTGAGTAAAGGGGGTCAAACGGTGCTATTTTTGCAAGTGCTGTAGATATTTTCCTGGGATCCATACGAAATGCAAATACAAATGAAAAGAAAGAAAATAAATACATCTTGGGATAAAAAAAATCTTAATACATTATCTTAAAATTTTCCTTTTCTTGTTTTGTGTTTCATATAGCTATGAGAAATAGCTTTAAAGATTGTAAGCACCTCAGACAGGCTTGGTCTAAACATGAAAATGGTAAGCCACATGCTCTTGCACTTAGTAAACTGTTGGCATACAGAGAAAGCTATGTGCCAAATAGCCATGGGACTGTGCTAAACCCAGTGCATGGAGATGCTAGAAACATTGCATTTGTTGTCTGGCTGCGTGTTTTTGTTGTCCCTACATCTGGTGTTTTTTAATGCCGGCGCAAGTGGTCCGGTGAGCCGAACAAAAATAGGGGCCTAAGTGTTTGGACATGTATACTGCCATTTGTACTTAAGCACCTGCTATTTGAAATAAAATTACAGATATTACATTAAAGCGCCAACTCTAAGCTTTAATTTGAGCAGGGTTACATCAATATCATCACATCACCAGAGGATTTGTATTCTCCTTGGAGATGTCATCCGAGGCCTTCACTGCAGTCAACTTTAGCTGTTGCTTGTTTTCTGGTCTCTGCTGTTTGTCTCTTTGAGACTCTCAGTTCTCAATCAACTTCTTTTGTGCATTGACATGACATGTTATTTAGTATCCATCCATCATCTTCCGCTTATCTGGGGCCAGGTAGCAGCAGGCCAAGCAAGCTGACCCAGACTTCCCTCTCCCCCGCAACATTTTCCAGCTCATGCTGGGGGATCCAGAGGCGTTCCCAGAAGATATAATCCCTCCAGTGTGTCCTGGGTCTTCCCCAGGGTCTTCTGCCAGTTGGGTGTGCCTAGAAAACCTCCAGAGGAAGGCGCCCAGGAGGCATCCTGATCAGATGCCTGAACTACCTCAGCTGACTCCTTTCAACGTGAAGGAGTAGCGCCTCAACCTCAAGTTCCCTCCTGATGTCCGAGCTCCTTACCCTATCCCTAAGCCTGGCCACCCTACAGAGGAAAGGGTGGTCACGACCCAGAGCTCGTGACCATAGGTGAGGGTCAGAACGTAGATCGCCTTGTAAACTAAGAGCTTCGCCTTCTGGCTCAGCTCCCTTTTCATCAACACGGTCCGGTGCGGTGCCTGTTGTACTGCTACAGCCGCACCAATCTGCCTGTCGATCTCCCGCTCCATCCTCCCCTCACTTGTGAACAAGACCCTGAGATACTTAAACTCCTTCGGTTGAGGCAGGCACTCTGTCCCCACCTGGATGGAGCAATCCACCGGTTTCCATCAGAGAACCATGACCTCAGATTTGGAGGTGCTAACCCTCATCCCTGCCGCTTCACGCTCGGCTGCAAACCGCCCCAGTGAATGCTGGAGGTCGTGGTACGGAGAGGCCAACAGGGCCACGTCATCTGCAAACAGCAAAGATGCGATCCAGAGACCCCCAAACCCGACGTTCTTCTCCCCCTGGCTGTGCCTAGATATCCTGTCCATGAAGATCACAAACAGGATCGGTGACAAAGGACAGTCCTGGAGGAGGCCAACACCCACTGGAAACGAGTCTGACTTATTGCCAAGAATACGTAGAGCTCCTACAGCTCCTACTGCAGTTGTACAGAGCCCGAATGGCCCGTTGCAACACAACTCCCGCAGCACCCCCCACAAAAACCGCTGGGGGACCCAGTCAAAAGCGTTCTTCAAGTCCACAAAGCACATGTAGACTGGATGGACAAACTCCCAGGACCGCTCAAGTAGTCGTGTGAGGGTAAAGAGCTGATCCACTGTTCCACGACGAGGACGGAATCCGCACTGCACTGTTTTAGCACCACCCCAGCTGCAGCCCTTTTGGCCTGCCGGTACCTCTCAGCTGCTTCAGGAGACCCCTGAGGCAACCAGGCCTGAAAGGCCTCCTTTTTCAGCTTAACAACTTCCCTCACCCCTGGCATCCACCACCGAGTGCTCGGGTTGCCGCCACGACAGGCACCGATGACCTTCCGACCCCAACTCCTAGCAGCCGCGTCCACAATAGAGGCTTTGAACATGGTCCACTCGGACTCCATGTCCCCAACCTCCCTCGGGATGTGTGAGAAGTTCTTCCGGAGGTGAGAGTTGAAGACCTCTCGGACAGGTTCCTCCGCCAGACGTTCCCAGTTTACGCTCACTACACGTTTGGGCTTGCCAACATCACTGCGTGTCATGCTCCACAACATCAGGACGACTGTAACTCCCTCCTGGCAGGTCTACTTGTTAGTGCCATCCGACCTCTGCAGCTCATCCAGAATGCCGCAGCTCGACTGGTCTTTAACCTCCCAAAATTCACTCACACTACTCCGCTCCTCCGCTCCCTTCACTGGTTACCGCATCCGTTTCAAGACATTGGTACTTGCGTACCGCGCTGTGAACAGATCGGGTCCAGTCTACATCCAGGACATGGTCCAACCCTACATCCCAGCCCGCTCCCTCCGCTCTGCTTCTACCAATCAGCTTGTTGCTCCCTCGCTGCGAGCTAAACACTACAAAATCACGACTGTTTGCTATCCTGGCTCCTAAATGGTGGAATGAGCTCCCCACCGACATCATGACAGCGGAAACTCTGTACATCTTCCGCCGCAAACTAAAAACAGATCTCTTCAGACTTTACCTTGAACAGTAGAACTTTAGTAGCACTTAAAATGACACTTACTGATAGCACTTTGTAGTTTGGCTTTCTTGAAGAAATTGTATTTTCTTGATTCCTGTTGTTCTGGGTTTTGTGCCCTCATGGTTGAAATGCACTTATTGTAAGTCGCTTTGGATAAAAGCGTCAGATAAATTAAATGTAATGCAATCCCCACTCTCACCCTGGGCAACTCCAGAAAAGGATAGAGTCCGGCCCCTCTCCAGTGGCTTGGTTCCAGAGCCAGTGCTGTGCGTGGAGGTGCGCCCAACTATATCTAGCTGGTACCACTCCACCTCCTGCACCAGCTCTGGCTCTTTCCCCCTGGCGAGGTGACGTTCCACGTCCCTAGAGCTAGTCTATGCGGCCGGCGATTGGCTTGCCCGGGCCCCAGGCTCGGCCCACCGCCCGGTCTGCATTGCACCCGCATATGCTCTATATAATGGTGCTAAATTGTTTGCCTGCATGCATTCAGTGTGTAATATTGGGCATCCTGAAGGTGCAAAATACTGGGAGGAAACATGCGAATAGAACAATATTTACTCAACCTGAAAGTAGAAATAGGAAAAGTGATTGCTTGTGTATTTTAGTACGACTGAAAGGCATGTAGTAATCAGGTGCGCAAATCTGGAGAGACGTCTGCTCTTATTGTGGAGGGAAGGAGAAGCAGGCGAAACTAAAGAATATGCTGAGAACGTGGTTTTACACACGTGAATTTTTTTTTGATGTGACAGAGGGAAAAATTATTCAAATTATTCACATTTGTCCAGCGATGACACTTATGTGCTATTGAATGAACTGAATGATGATTGACAGCCAATAACAAGGAGAAACCACGCAATACCAGAAATTCTTACGACTCAGCATTGTCCTGCCTCTGGGTTGTGCCAGCGTATCGCTGCGGGATATCCTACCAGTCACGTCATTCAGGTGTGCTGTCCCAGGTACCTATGAATTCTGCAGGACATATCATTCACATTCTGTCCTTTTTTTCCCCATTTTATTTTTCCCATCACGTTGACTTTCTTGCTGATAATCTCCTGTATAGCGTTTTGTTCTTGTTATATTTATTAACAATTATTAATTTCAATGGGAACAGATTTCCTTTTTCTTTTGCGGTCGCTGTTTTCCATTATTGAAATCACTTTAACATGCGCAAACCCCTCATTTAAATACAGCGATTTGCAACTGATATCAGTGACGCAAATACTCTTAGTAAAACACCCACAAGAAAGGTACAAAATAAATATGCAAACTTTGGGAAAAAAAAACACGCAATTTAGTACCCTATATTTCAGATCGACTTTGTTTCCTGTGAAATTATCAGCATAAAGAGACATGAAAACCACGTTCCCATGTCATGTACCACATGTATGGAAATACTATTGACTAATAAACTTATTTATAAACTTTTAGTTTAAGCTGAAACACTCTGATGCAGTTTGATGTCTAAATGATATACTGAGATTTGAATTACTGTGTCCTGTAAAATTTCCCAGCAAGAAAGCGACTTGAAACCTCTTTTGCCTTGCAATTTATAATATCTCAAATGAACTTGATTATAAACTCTGACTTTAAGGCATTGGAAATTTAATGCAGTTTTATTCGAAATATCAGCTTCTTTCGCTGAGATGATGCTGTTTCTGAACCACTGTGTTTACTGTGAAATTGTCCATGCAAAGTGAATTGAAAAAACTTTGGCCATGTAGTTTATCCCATTTGCCATAGTTCTGAGTAGGAAACTTGTTTGTGAACACTGAGTTTAAGCGGTGGCACTGTAATGCTGTTTTATGCTGTTTTTGAGCTTCTCTCTGTGAGACAAGGCTGTTTTTGAAACATTGTGTTTACTGTGTAATTGTGCATACAAAGTGACTTGAAACCACAATGGCCATGTATTTTATCCCATTTGCCATAGTTCTGAGTAGGAAACTTCTTTGTAAACACTTAGTTTAAAGCCGTGGCGCTGTGATGCAGTTTTACATTAGGCTGAGAAAGTGAGACTTGAAATGCTGTTTTCTGTGAAATTGCAGACACAAAGTGACTTGAAGCCACTTTGGCCATGTATTATATACTATTTGCCATAGTACTGATGAAGAAATTTGTTTGTAAAGATGTAGTTTAAGCCGAGGCACTGTAATGCAGTTTTAAACTGTATTTGAGCTTCTCTCGCTGAGATAAGGCTGTTTTTGAAACATTGTGTTTCCTGTGAAATTGTCCACACAAAGTGACTTGAAACCACAATGGCCATGTATTATATCCCATTTGCCATAGTACTGATGAAGAAATTTGTTCATAAACACTTAGTTTAAGCCTTAGTTTTCCACTGTAATGCAATTTTACATTAGGCTGAGAAAATGAGACTTGAAATGCTATTTTCTGTGAAATTGCAGACACAAAGTGACTTAACGCCACTTTGGCCATATATTATATCACATTTGCCATAGTACTGGTGAAGGAATCTGTTCGTAAACACTCAGTTTAAGCCGTGGCACTGTAATGCAGTTTTTTGTTGTATTTGAGCTTCTGTTGGGCTACCACCCATCAAAACCCTTCCCAATAACTTGGACCGTCTCTCCCCACAGACAGACCTAACTGATATTAGCCCTCCATCAAAACTCACTGAGATAGGGAACTAGCCAAACCCTATGTCAATCTGACATTTGGGTTTGGCTAGTTCCCTATCTCAGTGGGATATATATATATTATATATCATATTATATTATATATATATTCGTGGGATTACCACTTTTAATCTAATTACTGAAATTCAAATGGAATCCATTGTATTACTCCTTATAACCATAACCCAACACTAAAATACACTGCTTCACTTTGCAAATGCACCAGCCAAAGGGCTGCACCCCCTGTGAAGGAACTGAAGTCAAATCTACAGCTGTCCTCCTCCACGTAAATTAAAGCAATGGTGGGCTCTACCTTTGAAAAAGATTTATCTGGCTATATGTCTGGAGAAGGTCATGAACTCTGCTGGGGGCTGCACATAGTGGATTTACCTCTAGGCTGCCACTGAGTACCACAATCAAGATGAAGAAATTGAACATAGGACAAGGACCTCTAACTGCAGGATCCGGAAGTCAACTGGATAATAGTTGTTGTTTTTTTGCTTCATGTTCAAGCACAGTTAACCAGCTAACTTAAAACAGAGTCCAGTCCAACAGTAAGCAGCCATGTTCTGCAACAAATCAAATATGGTACCTAAAAAAATACTTATGGTGTAGTCTTAAACACAATGTTAAGATATAAATTTACTATTATGTTGGGTAATGGAAAAATAAGCAATGAAATATATGACATTCACCCCAGCAAAATAAAGCTTGTGCCATATGTTTAATAGAATAGGTATTACATTATGGTTGTTCAAGGTATGATCATGTACTTTTTTTTTTATCCCATGTGTAATCAAACAGTATTATTTTCTTGTGAAAGGTGATGGAATAAGATGTTACTTTTAAGGGGATACTGTAACTTAATGCTATTCATTATTTTAGTGGCTAATTGAACTCAAAGGACTATCTATCCCAGACCTCAATACATCTGTATGAATACATGATCCATTCCCCTCTGTACTGCCAGGGGGCCTTTTCTCCAAAGTCCCTCACTTATTCATGGCTGTCGACAGCATGATGTAGCCACATGGGGCCAAAGTGCTGACTTCAGTGCCTGACATCCTCTTCAATCACGACCTTTGACCCATTACAAAAGAGGGTGTCTCCCTAAACAGAGATTTCCCTGCTGTTTAATGGCTGTGCAGCACAAAAAGCTGCCTAGCCCTGTTGACTCGGGCATTAATAGGGACAATGAGGGGACAGACTGGGGGGCTGGAAAACAGCTTTTCCTGTGGTGATTTTCTAATACATCCATCCGGCGGGATGGATCACCATTTTTCGTTGATGATTTGTTATTTTTTTTATGTTGATATGATTAAATATTATAATAATTAAGTTTTGAAGCAATGAATTTAGAATTGCAATAGTTACATTCAATATCTCTATGTCAGTCATTTTACAGTTTTTAGGTATTTTAACTTGTTACATAAGAACGTATTACATTTAACCCGTTACATTGGAATCTAGCAGTTGGTACTAAGCTCAACATGACTTTTTCTAAAACAAATGCATTAAAAACTTTACTAATTTCAGACATTTTGACCTGACCTGTTAAAAACTGGGATTGACCTTGTTATCAGTACCACAGTATTGATGACACGGGTCATATCTTCTTTATCTTTTCTGTGATTTAGCAACCACATTTTCAATCAAAAAATAAGACTAGAATTGCAAGCAATTATAAAGGGGTCCAAACACTCCAACTTCACCAAAAGACAGTGAAAAAGGCCAAGAGCATCTTCCAGTAGGATTTTAACCAGTCGATTGTTACACGGTGACATTATTCGTTGTGTGTAGAAATAAAGTGAACATCTTTTCTCACCACCCTTTGACATTTTCCTCTTCTGTCATAGGAAAATCTAGATTTGAACTTGTGTCACAACAAAAACAATATGGTTTCGCCATTATTGGTGTTTGGACCCCTAACAACGTGGTTACTTTACTGGTCAATTCCAGTATGTTTAGACTTGATATACTTAAATTTGCCTATGGTGCAGCAAAAGTGTTTGGACTAGCACTGGGTATTTAAATTCGTGCCAACATGATATCTGACTGTTCTCTATCCACAATATATCAAACTGCATCCGTGTTAAATAAAAAGTTAAGCTTACAGTCATACATTTCTAAATACAAATTATATTTGAGTAGATTATTGTATTAATGAATTTGATTAAAACATGACCAAGCAAGTCTAAGACTCTGACTAAATATTTACTCCAAACTTTTGATCGGCTTTTGTAACTTAAGGGTGCACATTTTGATTACGTTGTCCTTCTGAGTGTTTCAAAGTAATCAATATTTCTCCACTAAAGTGTTATCTGTGGCAATGTAAAGAAGCTTTAAGCCTTCATGTTGTGTATTTAAAGGTAAAGATAACTACATAGTTAATACTTACTGAATAATTTTACTTACTGATTTTATTTGTTTTACACCATAGAAGGGTATTAACTCCCAAGCTCAATCCTGGCTTTGACCTTGCTAGTTTTCTTCTGGTAATTTTTGCACCATCTGTAATGTTTTCAAAGGCAAATTGAAATTACATGTTATACTTTAGTAACTGCATAAGAATATCACATTAATTTAACCCTACATCTGACACAATGCTGGTGCTCATACTCATCAGAATATATAAATTACAGACAGACTGCTTAAATGTAAGCCTACAGATTTAAAGATGGTAAAACTAGTTTTAAAGTTTGCATTTAACAAATATAAAACGTCAGAAAATACTAAATCTTCAGTTACATTGAATGATTAAAGATGCTTTTTATCCAGGGACTACTAGCAGTGATCATCTGATATTTTAAAAGCTGAAATTTACATAGAATTATATGATTTTATGATAACAAGCGCAGGAGTTGTGTTTTTAGTGACTTTTAACATGCTGATTTAGTTGTAAATCTTTAGGGAAAGTACAGTTTAGCAGTGCAACATGACAACATGAAGTATCACAGTTAGAGCACAAAAGACACTCGATTTTTGGGCCCCATACCAATACAGGCATTATAACTTGAAAAGAACATTGACCAAAATGTGATTATCGAACACTTATGATGATACGGAGGCAGGATATTTTACAGTTTAGCGAAACTCTGCACTGTCCAAGATTACTACATCAGTGCATTGAAACCCTGAACTCTACTAGAAATGTATTTTTTTTTCCTTGGGTTTCTAGACACGCCGGTAGGTGTCTTTGTGTCTTATAATGGACTTCCTCAGCAGGGGGTTTGCAAGCACTTCTCACATGCCTGCTTACATGCTTATTATCTCTGCTCAGCTTTTTCTCTGAGCTTTTTTGCTGAATAAACCCAGTTGTCGAAACAAAACCATAAAAACATTAATAGTGGACAGAGTGGACATGAAAACAAGTGTCTCCTCAGAGAATGCTTTGAAGATATTGATATTTAAATTTTGCAACTTGCTGATGTGTCCTTCGTTTCCTAATGAAATGACTTAGGTCCTGGAAATGTAGAAACATTCCCAGGACCTAAGTCATTTCATTATGTTTCTTTCAAATAGCTGTTACAAACAAAGTGTAAAGTCACATTTTAGACAAGTGTATTTGTACTGCAACTTTCCCCAACAATACAGTATGCTTCACATACAACAACAAAGGCATTAAAATAAGATACACAAGAAACACAAGACTATAATAAGTGAATAAAAACAGCACTGCAGTGCAATATATGAATAGATTGTTTCAAATTTAGTTTAATTAAAGGCAGCAGTGATCAGAAAAGTCTTCAGCCCTGATTTAAAAGTGCTATAAGGGTTTGGAACAGACCTCAAGTTTGCAGGAGTTTGTTGCTGATACTGTAAGTGGAGCAGAAATAATGAATGCTGTTTCTCCAGCTTCAGATTTTACTCTGGGGACCTAAGCAGTCCCGTCCCAGACCAACGGCAGCAGATCACAAATCTATTTTGACCCTATTAACCATTTTTTGCTTTATAAAGCAAGCATGGAATTATGAAGTAAACTCTTAAAATGTAAGAACGTGGTAACTGGACAGATCAGACCTGCTTTCTTAGATTGTAGCTGCAGGATTTTGCATCGGTCTGAAGTCAGACCAGTAAAGACAACATTACATTAGTCTATGACAGAAGTAGTTAAATTCTTATATAGCCTACTATGGTTGATTTTGTAATTGTTTGGATTTGATTCCATGACGACACCAAGCTTTTTAGCATGTTTTGTGTTTTTTAATGGGAAGGTGAGCACTAACTTTTGTCTATTTAATATGTTCTATATTTGATGTGCTTTTAAGATTCTGCTGTTTGTGCATATAGAATATCATTATTCGGAGTTTTATGGAACCCCAGATGAGTATTTTGAATTATGATTACAAATGACAAGGCATTAAAAAAAAAAAAAAAAAAAAAAAAACCTAAATGAATCACACCTGAAAACATAATTTTTTTTACTGTATGTGGTTACCTCTGTCCTATGGAGATGTCAGCATTTATGACTTCAGTGTTTGTGATATTCTGCCAGAGGTTGTTGAGGAATAGTGATTGTGGTAAAAAGCTGGTCGGTACTTGCATACTTCGAATATCTGCTTCAGTCGCCGATGACCGGGGTCGGGCTGTGTTCTGCGCATGCCCTCTGCAGTTCGTACGCAAATCTGCGTCCTGTGAACTCAGCGAGAGACAGAGCGAGTTATCAGGGATCCGTGGAGCAGCATGATACAACACCAGTGTTTTCTATGTCTTCTTGTCCACGATGCTCTTTAGGATTTCAATAAGATGCGCGTGTGTTTCCAGATAATTAGTTCCCTCCTCGCCGTAAACTTTTACTACCAGCCGCTGCAAGCTCAGGGTAAGTCTGTCTGTCTGAGTTTGAACTCTACAACTGTTTTATGTGTAATGTTTACTGAGCCTGCTTGCTTAGCTGAAAAAGGGCTGCAGAGGATATAGCTCAAGCTTAAAGCTATCTTTCTTTTAATGTCAGGACTACGGTGTTTATGTAATAACAGCTGGCCCCATCGATTTCGCTCCTATGTATTGTGGACGCCACGCCACACTTCATCCAAAAAAACGAACAATTTAATATTGCCTTGCGTATTAGTGAACTTAACAGACCGCACAGACCGTTTATCAAACGATATGTGGACTCATACACGCCCTCGGGTAAATTCGGGTGACTAACTAGTCCAAGAACCAGCTGTTTTTTTCCAATTAGATCTAAAGTTAACATTGCTAGCTACCGCCCACCACGCAGTGTCTGGGTGGAAAATATTGAGGCGTAACGGTTAAAAACAACTGTTGGGAAAGTTGGGATTGAACCATGTTTGGTGATTTTGCTTCGAGCCGAATCGAAAAGTGTATCTCCGTAATTCACAAAGCGTGTAACTTTCCCAGAGATGAAAGCGGCAGTAAACAACCTGTACTCGACCCTATTTATGAACGTCAACATGAGGCTTTATTCGGTCCTTGGACTCGACGAGCGTTTTCAAGGCAAACAAAAAAAAAACTTCGAAATTTTAAGAAAAAAATGGCAAATTTCTCAGAAACATTTTCCTTTGGTAGTATTGCACGAATATGTGGCTCCTGTAATAATAATGGTTAAAGTAGGTTTGTTGGGTTCTTTGCCTGAGAAATAGCCGGCATAAGAAGGAAACACAGCTGAACAAGTATTCCGCTAAAGGGACCGTTGCTGCGATGTCAATCGAAGGCCATTAACAATGCAACTCTATTAGCCTCTTGGCAAAATGCACATTATTTCTAAGAATAGTTCTTTAGGTTTGTTTATTGATCAGCACAATCTATTCTTTAATTTGGCACCCACGACTACCATCAAAACTTTAGTTTTATAAAATACTTCAAAGGTTTTCTGGATAGATTCCCATATAGGTATTTGTCCAGGACTCACATTTTTAAGGACCGCTATTTTAATTGAAACCATGCACTAAAATATGGATTGTATATGGCCCTATGTCGTGTCACCTGTCGGCTATGGCTTGTACATTTGTCTCAAGTCATGCTTCTTTACCAGCTTTCCTGGGGTGTGAAAGACTGGGAACTAGAAAAAAAACCTGCCTTCTGTTTTGCATGGTCACGGAAAGAAACCCATGTAAGCAAAATGTAAATTCATGAATAGTGTATTAGCTCTTCAGGGTGCTAATTAATTCTATGGGACTTGTTCAAACAGAAGGTCAAACACGTGTTGATGCTGTAGGACAACTGGCCTTGAATTTGCTGTTACTTGTTGACTGAGTCAACATGAAACTGACATTTTGTACTTTGTTGTTCAATTGTTTTGCCTTTTGGCCCAGGGTCTTCTCAAGAGGCTTTTACTTGCTGTCACTCTCCAATATCATTTGGTCCAGGGTGTATTCTAGCTTCCCTTATTGTGTGCTGTGTCTGGGGCTCCATGGGCAGGGTTATAAATGGGTCTAACATGCTGGTCTTTGATGTTCTGTACACATGGGTGCAGGATGTGGAATTGCTGTGGCTAAATATCACGTTGTACATTTTTTCTCCCGACACATCTGTCTGTAACATGAAAGAACCACAAGTCTTAGATCTCGTTTGGGGTGCACATTGTCTACCAGAAGCTTTTTCACAGTAATGGTGGTCAGATACAGAGTTGGCTTCTTCTCTAACTTACTTCCTCCACCGTGTGTAGAGATTCCATACATTTTTGTCCCCTGTCAAGTTTTGCAAAACTCTCCTTTGTTTCTTTCATGTTGAGATTTGGTTATGGAGGCTACGTGTGAAAGAATGCATCTGGAACCAATTTGACTCTACAAAGCTAAAGGGGAAGAGGAGGAGAAGGGAGGGAAGTGAACAGCAGTCATTTTCTTTCTATGACCACTGTGAGCAGACATGAGCCAGTCCCGCAAACCTAATTATAGTTATAGCGAACACAAGATGAAAGTGCAGCATATAGAGTTGAATTTCATGGTCATCTTTTGGGATAGCAATTGTTGAATTGACAATAAAATATATTGCTTTTCCAACCAACAGTCCAGTGCTATTGCTTCATTAGGCAAAAAAATAAGATAAAGTGAAGCACATCCACTGAAATTACAAAAGGAAAAATACACCCTGTCTAATTATATAGTGTTACAGTGTTTTATTCATGTATTTAAGGTTAAATGCAAAGCAATGTTAATGTAATAAAAAATTTCAAAATAGAATACAATGTATGTAAAAATAATAATTTATATTGTTATCAGAGCTGTTTTTTTTTTAATATTTTTTTTTAATATGAGGGAATAATTAGCTTTTTTATTCAGAAATTTGTGACTTTTATACTTCCACAATCTCACTTTGGTTAAGACTGTTGACCCGGCCGTGTTCCCTGGAGACTCTTAGTTCAAAGCGCTTTCCTATCAAAGGCAGCATCAGTGGTCTCGTCATAGTTGAGGCTTAAATGTTGGTAAACAGACAGTGACGGGAAGGCTTTCAGAGTGTAGATTTAGTTGTAGATACAAGGTGACCTCCAAAATTTTCGCTGTACTTCTTGGTGTCACAATAATATATTCTAAGCGTTTCCTTTTTTGTCACTTTGCATATATGATGGCAATTTTTTTTTACTTATTCTATGAAAGAGTAAAGACACAAACAAACATTGCCCTGCTTCATTCACACACAGCTGGTTGACATTTACGGCTCCTTGAATGAGTTGCAGCTCATTCATATCATTACTGTCAGCAAAACTGTGTTTACAAAATTCAGGAACTCTGCTTCGCTCCAAGGACTGTGTAATTTATTCTTAATCGCAAAATGTGGATCATAACAATACAAAGCGACATTCTGCTATCGCAGCTTCCATTTGCTGAGATTAACGCTGGTACCAGAAGGTTTCAAGCTGATGCGAAAAGCTATCATGTGCATTGAAATGATTCTGCTCATAAAAGGCTGTAGCCTACAGGCAGCATCAGAACCACACACAATTATTCTTTTTATGTCTAAACTAGCTAGTACCATTTTAACTACCAGTTCAGTGTAAAAAGCAAACACCCTGGTTGTATTACAAACAGGGAGTGAAATGCATTTCCCTACAGGAAACTAAATTAACTATTTAATTGTATTGAAACTTGGCTGAGTGTGTGACAACAATAACAGTGCAAACAGACACTGTATGCGATTAAAATGCAGACAAAGACATATTAAAGACTGAAAATGAAAAGTGTTCAATATGGAATTGAAACCACAGCTGGTAAATATGGTGTGAACACAGCTCGACTCACGTTCTTTTTATTTTATTTAGTGAGCCTTAAGAGAGTGCCCTTGTTCCAGTCAAGGAGAGGCAGTGTAAGCACGGCAGAATCAGGTTCTTTATCTGTTTAGTTCCAGCCACTGTACTTATACGGTTACTTGTTGCAATAAATAATAATATTATGTTTGTTTCCATCCACCTGTGTTCTGTTTTTTTAAATTGATAAATTCTGCTGAGTGGAAAATTTGAAAATTAAAACAAATAATATCGCAAACAAGTTTTC
Organism: Brachyistius frenatus; assembly: GCF_029030835.1. Taxonomy (NCBI): domain Eukaryota; kingdom Metazoa; phylum Chordata; class Actinopteri; family Embiotocidae; genus Brachyistius; species Brachyistius frenatus. The sequence continues at coordinate 4,301,644 of NW_027210624.1, forward strand.
GCACTTGGATAAAAAGCAAAATTCAACCAAGTGTAATGGTAACACACTTAGCAAATAAACGATGATGTTCATGAAGCTCTACAAGAGAGGTGAAAAATAGCGGCAGGTAAAAATGCTAGATATCTTTATGGAGGGATGAGGAAGTTGTAACCTTCCTCACTAATGACATTTAACAAACCGTGAAAATCATGTTTTCTACATCTTTTTAGCTTCATGAGGTTTCACTGGAGCTCTTATAGTTATTGAAATCTCGTTGGGCCTTCATGTTCTGTATTGTATACCGGTGTAATTGATAAACAGCCACCTAATGACTCGTGAGAAACAAGAGAGAAAGATTTATGAGAAAGAGAACGGGAGAAAAAAGTAAACTGTATTCAGTAACTGCAAGTGAAATGCCTGTTCAGAATAACGTGATTGGGAATATGATTAGTTGGCTTGTGGTATTGGTGTGCAACTTCCTTAAGAACAGCTTGCTGCGGATGTTAGTGAAGACATTTTGAGAGCAAATTTCTTGTACTTCAATTAAAAAAATCAAGTTTGTAAGTAAAAATGTACAAAGTGAGAAAATAATATTATTTAGGTTGCAAACAAATTCTCCCTTAAAGTAACGTTGGTTTGAGTCTCAGATTTTAGAATTTTACTCGTGTCAGAAACTCTTTAGGTTGCAAATCAGACCTCTTTAGTTGCGAGTCACAAATGTTTGTTTGCAAATCAAAAACTTTTGGTTGCAAGTTGAGTAGGACATAATAGGCGGGACGTCATGGAGGAGACAAGTTTCTATTGGTGGGTTTGACTTGGATCCACAGCCTGGACACACACCTTGCTCTCTCTGTGGACACCCAACAGGATAGGGCTGTGTGTTGAGGGACATGAAGGTCAGTGGACATTATATTGCCCTTTGCTATTGACATGCTTTTAATTGTGCCAATACAGCTTTTACTTTGATAATAAAAATTTGTCTCACACCATAGCGACACGTTATAGGAGGTCTCATGTCATGTTTGTTGTTGTTTTAACAACATGCACATATACTTTGTTTTTGGTGCTGTCATGTGTTCACCTGAGGAGATGGCAGAAAAAAAGACGCATCACACAGACCGTGGACGAAAGCTAATGGAATAGTCGGCTCCAGCATGGGGGCTTGTTGGGGCTGGAGCCCCTCCAAAAAATATATATACGTAAAGATTACAGAACAACTTATATTTTACCTGCTACAGAAAAGCATATTTAAGAATCATGTATCAAAAACATTCTGCTGGTGTTTCAATAAAGGATTTCTTCATTGATATTTAACATTTTGACAAAAATATTTTAATTTTTACTGCAAATGTATGTCGGTTTCAAATATCAGTTATCCCTCCATAGGTTACCAATAATTGCTATTGTATCAGCCCTGAAAAAAACCATCGGTCGACCCCTAGTTGCAACCTATTGGTGGAAATATGAACAGCATACCATGGTGTATCCTGCTCAAGGGATCGGCATGTCGATGACATTGACAATGCTAAATATAACCAAAGGGAAAGTTGTGCTGCCACACTTTAATGCGTTTGAATAAAAAACAGCAATATAATGTCAGCTGACCTCCATGTAGCTCAACACAGTCCTCTTTTGTCGGAGGGAGCAAGGTGTGTCTTTACATTTTTTTTTTTTTAATTACAATTATAACTCCTGAAAATGATGTGGCACTACAGAACAGACGGTCAATGACTTTAAAACACAAAGGCTACCGTCAAAATAAGAGCTTTAGATGCTGTTTACTCAGTATAGGCTTACTGTATGCACAGACACAAAATGCAGTCCCTTACAAGTTGAAGTCTATAAAACTAATTGAATGTACAGTACTCCTCATTTTAACGAGAAGACCCAATTTCCCACAATGCCTGTCACTTCCGTTTTTTTTCTTCTTTTTCCGGTTTCTCCAGTTTGTTTTGCTGATAAGGGGAGGCAGCAGAGCCTTGCTGATTGTAAATGAGGAGTTATTTTTTATTAATAAAACGAGTTTGGTTTGGAATGACTACTTTATGGAGTAATACTTTGACTAAAGCTTCTGATGAGGATCTGTTTTGCAGAAAAATAGCAGAAATGTTGCAAAATTGTATGCTCCCGAAAATTTTCGTTAATTATTGCGATCGCAAGATCACGATTTCCTGGAGGGACTTTGTTTGTTTGTGTTGTCCCCCTGGAGTAGTTGTTGAGAAACAAATGGTTTCAGTGAAAACAAGTGTCAGTGAAAATTCTTAATCTTTTTACTTTTTCAATTTTAAAATGGAGCAGATAGAGAGGCAAAGACATTGTTATTTCCTGCCTAGCCTTCGTTCCAGTGGCTTTAGTAACTAAATTCAATATTCACTCAGCATTTCTTTCATTTAGATCTCTGAAAAATGAATCATGTTCCTGAGGTTTACAGTCCATATTCAAAGACAAATCAGCTCCATTTGCTTGCCACTTGCTAATAGGAACTAGGAAAAAAAAAACAAAAAAAAAATCACAATTTTAACAAAGTGCAAAGAACTTTGTGAGTGCAAGGAACTACAGCTCTATTTAAATTATAAATACCACGCTCTGTAAAAAATTTCAACTTTTTAACTGTAATCTTTGCTCAGTGTTCACTCCTGTCTGTCCACCAATTTTTCTTGGTTGCGTACTTGCATCTTCTGTCAAACGGTGACATTTAGCCTGCAAACATGGAGGGCTTATGTGAAATGGTGTCGCTTAAAGGCCACTAAACAATTTTTTTTTTAAGAAACTAAAATCCCAAACCTGTGAAGTGAGACACTAACAAATTGTTGTGTTCCAAGGGTGGATTTTTTGTTGTTTATTTGTGTACTTGTAAATGTCTTTGGGATTTTCTCTTTAGCTCTCCAACATCTGGGTGTTTTTTGACAGCTGACATTCACCGAGAAAGCTCTGGAGTGGTAAATAATTATCTTTTTAAATATGCATCAATAAGCACCTGGAATGTTTGGGGTGATATCCCTTCAGAATGTCATGTTTTGATTTTTTGATTTTGATTTGACTTGGCTTTATTGGATGTGCTTTTGTGTCGTTCGCTTAAGTTAGTGAGTGAGTAATGTATGGACGAAGTATTCAACCTTTGTTAAAAAAAAAATTGTTATTGGAATATGAAATCCAAAATTTCCCCCACCAATTGCCTTCTTTAAACATAAACTCTGGATGTGTGTGTCTAGTGGCATAATGGATGATCAATATCTACAGTTGCATATCTCTTTCTCTGTTTTTGTTTCTTATCTCTCTTGAAAGTGTCAACTATCTGAAATACCCTCTGGTATGCTGCAGGAGTTGCACAATCTGCCTTTTTGTTCCATTACTTTATTAGAGAGAAAACACAAGTTATTGAAAATGCACAAAAATTCACCCAATATTCACACTCATGAAATGACTGAATTTGGATCAGTCAGCTAATTCTTGCACTTAACCTGGTTTCGGTCAAATTCAGGATGTGATTTTGACATGGAGCATGATAAAGTTTCATTCATGTAATGATCTGAGAAGTGTGTGTTATGCAATACAAGCCATAGGTTAACTTATAAAGGAAATGTGCACAATGGACCTCTAGCAGTATTTAAGGATTCTGATATTAATTACAAACATGTCTTCCTCCTCCGTAGCACCCCTCAAGTGGGTGACGACCTGGGCACTTTAGTTTATACAGCTGAATGAATGTGGTAGAAACATTGGGCCTCATTCATTTAAGAAGAAATTTCTTGTTTGTCAATGTTTTTGTATTTGGAATTTTTTTTATTAGGTAAGAAGGTGTCTATACACATTCAAGAGCACTCTTAAATGAAATGTATGTGCCAGCTAATTGTTTCATGTGTTTTCCTCATTTCAACGCCAGTATAATATTTGGGTATTTCCTGTACAATGAATTTTTTTTATAATTCACAATTTTAATAATTATTTTCATTACTTTATGAACCACCGTGGTTTTGAATAAACCAATCAAAGACATATCAGTGTATTTTTACTTTTCATATAAATTTTTTGAAGTGATTCAGGGATTATAACCAGGCTTGTCTGTCAGTGTTTGGGCCATTCGCTCCTGGATGTCCAGGACCATGTGAGGTCAGACTTGGTGCATTTGAGCAGGAACTGTAGCTACAGGAGGGTACAGTGTGCGAGCTGCTGGTTATTTTTACATAGTTTGTTTTGTACCATTCTCCTGATACAGTGTTCACTCAACGAGCAATCCAATCACATACATCTTGTTTTTTTTTTTTAATTTCTTCTTCAGAACTGATGTAGCTGTTCTACATCTTAATATCAGAACACAGGTGCGAACAAATCCGGGGTTTGAGAACACGTTGTGAATCTGACGTATAATTTTTCTTAGGACATTTCTTAAGAACAAATTTAAGAAAAATCTTCAGAAGATATTGGTAAATGAGGCCCATTGCTTTTCCCATGAGGCGCTCTATTCGCCATGTCCCCAATTTTTCCTCTCTCGCTCTCCATTCTCTCTCCCTTCTTCTCTCTCCATGTGGCCATATGTGCTTCATTATGTCATTTCCCATTACACACACAGGATACAGCATCAGGTCTGCATTCTCCTTTGATTCTGCTAATTGAATATGAAATGAGGGGGCAGGACTTACTTCGCCATCTGGAGGTGTGTGTGTGTGTGTGTGTGTGTGTGTGTGTGTGTGTGTGTGTGTGTGTGTGTGTGTGTGTGTGTGTGTGTGTGTGTGTGTGTGTGTGTGTGTGTGTGTGTGTGTGTGTGTGTGTGTGTGTGAGAGACATCTGCTTCTACTCTAATCGGATTCAGGTACTCCTGAGGTTTCATGGACATGAGACTCGTGTATGACTGTATGTGATATAGTAACACACCTGGTCAGCATATGGCTGGAATGGTCACTTCTGCTTCTTACATAACAATGACACACACACACACACACACACACACACACACACACACACACACACACACACACACACACACACACACACACACACACACACACACACACACACACACACACACACACACACACACGTTTTTACTGTCGATCTACAGTTGAATCTTTGTGAAGACACTACTTGACATGATGCATTTTCTAGCCACTTACCCAAACATTAACCATCACAACTAAGTAACTAACCCTAACTTAAATCTAATTCCATCCTCAGTTCTCCTCAGCTCCATATGGCAAATGCAAATTAATCAATGTGCAGGAAGTGACCTTTGAACTCCATTCATTAAACTTTTCCCCAGACAGTCTGCTGTGGCTCTAAGGAATGCAGCAGGGAGGGATGTTGCTTACAGAAGGCTTCTCTACTCTGTGTATGTGGCTGTGTAGTCCTATGCACTGAGGGGGCAGCAGTTATTAAAAAACAACAACAATGCATTGTAACTACGCGAAACTCCACTGTCATCTGTCTGGTTTTTATTAATACTTTTTATGGGTTCTTCTTAGAACATTTAGATTTTAAATATGATAAAATATTGTTTTTATAGCAGCGACAGAGAAATCACTATAAACTCAAGAATATCTCACTTATATTCCTGACATTAAAATACTTTGTGTAGTTTAGACAATGAAGAACAGATATCAGTCATTTCTTTCAGTGTATGGTCACTCCTCTGTCCTGCCCCTGGTGCAGGTCCGGAGGAGGAGCTGGTTTGGGAGGGATGCAGGTTGCAGTCTAAAAAAGCAGCAACGATTTTAGGTGCATCAATGCAACCAGAGTTTGTCTAGAGCCCAGTAATATTATTTTGTAAGAACAGACAAATCAACACAGAAGCATCTTGTTACACAAATATAAAAAAATAAATCAATCAAATTTTCTTTGCAACAGTGCCAAAGTTAAACAAAATGTTAGTCATCATGACTAAACAAATAGAGATGAAATTAAGTTTTCAGTTTTATAAAATCAGGTATAAATCCTAACAGTTGCACAATTTAGATACATATAATAATTTCACTTTTTAGGAATCTGCATGCATTATTCACTCAAGCATAGAGGCTTTTGCCAAAGATGTGTGTATGTGTGTGTGTGTGTGTGTGGGGGGGGGGGGGTTGATATTTAATTACCTAACTTTACCAATATCAGTTTTGTAAAGCCAGGCGCATCACTGCAACCACTGCTGTCTAACTGTGCTTGTCAAGGGATACAGACAGCTATGGGTTGGACTGCTAGCTAGATTAGCTATGAACAACTTTGCAATACATATATATATATATATGTTGTGCAATACTAAATCTCTCAATTGCCCCCTTAAGCCTTAGACATACTCACAAAATAACAACCAACCAATAGCGTGTTGCTCTAGTTTTTTTTATTTTTTTAACCATTAATCTTGTCTTCTTAGGACTGAAGATGCTGTGCACTGTTTCCACTACTGTATTGGCAGTCGCCCCCTCCTGAAATAAATGAAAAGATACAAACATACTTGTAGAACTGCAGTTATGTCCAGTAATTATTATACATTTACTTACTTCTTGTTCAACCATTTCATTTCAATTCACTATGAGAGTTGCGCATGTATTTTTAAGTCACTGAGTGTTGCACTAATTTCTCCGTTTATCTGCTCCGCTGAGTGTCTGTTTCATGGAGGGTGGGGCTGTGACTTGTTCACAAAGGCATGCAGCAGTGCAGAAAGTGGACACAGGTGAACGTTACTCCAGTAGATGAACTACACTCGTTAGGTGTCGACCCATCCCGCTCCGGCCAAGGCTGTCAGCCTAGGGGGAACACTGCCGTTGTGCCAGTCTTCATGTGTAATTGGCTGCACTGTCAGTATAAGACCAGTATAAGACCTCATCAATAATAAGATATTGTGGAGTAAAAATGTGCGGTTTTTGTAGAGGAGGAGGAAGCAGTATCGTTTTGTTTGTAGATGAACTCACAAGTCTGGGAACAGCAAATGGCGCTGTAAATATGTTGTGGAATGTTAATGATAAGGTTCTCAGTATTAAGTTTTCGAAATCCATCAGGCATTAAGTCAGAGCGGCTGTTAAGCAGACATTTTTTATTAAATTGTTAATGGTGTGACAAAGTTACAAAGTAATGTAAACTGATTCTGGAGTTTTGGAGATGTTGGTAAATAGGCTTATTATTTGGAATATGTAAAATCTGAAAATGTTTAGCAATAGGCATTTGTCAAAAAACAGTTCTGCGTAACAGTTAGGATCACACCCAGGATGCTTTCCATGTGTGATAAGGAAGTAGATAAGGTTTATGTGGGAGAGTATGTGCATTTCTTCTTATATTCTTATAAAGCACTGAATTATTTTCTCTCTAAAAAGGAAGATATTAAAAAGCCTGTGGTTTCAAATGAAGGTCTTTTTCTTTCTTGCCATAAACTGAACTGAATTGTTTTATTATTAGTTTTATGTGATGTGGGCTGATCTAAGTCTACTTGCCAGCATTTGTACTATTCAACAAAATAATTAAAAAAATGGACAGAAGCTGTACCGTTTTAATTAGAATGTGCAGCACTGTGACCTGCATGGAGCAGGAGGAAGGTATAAACTGAATGAGTATTGTTACAAATTTTGTTGCTTGATCAAAATCAGCACCCGAGTTATACATACTTTTGAGAGCAGTGGTACGGGTGAATCAGAAACAGAAACTTCCGCACAGAACGCACAACAAAGTTTGCAACAAATTATTGTGGAACAGAATTGTGAAAGAAGTAGTGACGCAAAATCCTGTGAGTAGGGGGTGTTGGAGAGTGATGATTGTGTTTTCAAATGCACTGTGAGCAGATGCATTGTCATTTTGGAGCTTAAGTGCCATCGCGCCACAGTTCAGGTCACTTGCACTGGATGTTTTTGTTGTTTGGTAAAATGACAATAAACTTGATTTGAATTTGAATTTTTGTCTGACCCTCTGGGACAAATTCATAAGGGACTCCCCCTGCTAATACTAAAGACAACCCACCTGGTTGCCTGACCTGATCTCCCTTTTTCATTTTTGGACAGTGGAGTTCTGCCTATTGGAAATGCAAATGTCATATTTAAAAAAAATCCTTTCCAGGCTCATTGCTTCATTGCCAATAACTTCTTAAAGCATTTTAAGGGTCTTTGTTGCCAATTTCCAGAGTTTGACACAAAATTTAATGTGCACCCTTTGGTCATGTCCACAGAGAAATTCCTGTGTGCATGGACCAGTGCTCACAAAAAAGTGCGTAATTGCTTTTGATTAAGCAATTAAATTTGTAAAAATGACTCGTTAAGATTATACCTTCCCCCTGCTCTGGGCACATCTCAGTGTTACTTACCATTCATGTGCAGCAGGAGTAATCTCTATCATTGGAGAATTCAGTAGGCCTGATAATTATTTTATTGAATAACTGATTGATTTAATCTGATTGACAAACAATATGTGAATTGTTAGAAAACACAATAAAAATAAAAAAAAATTAAAATTTCCAAAGCCTTTTTTTTTTTTTTTTTAATCTACAACCCCTAAACTGTTGAGGTTACTGTCATAGCTTGTACCAGAATGTTTTTCATTAGCACTTTCACAAATTACTTAATTTAATAAGCTGTTATTAAAATTGTTGCCAATTAATTTCATCAAGTTAATCAAGCCGAAGCTCTGGTTAGAGTGAATGACTTTAAAATGACTTACAGCTGGCTTATATACTTTACATCTGTCCAGAGTTCCAAATGAACTCTGAAACACATAAAACTATTCTTGCATACCCTGATATGAGGGGCACGGTGTTGAGCATGTAGTCAAGCATTGAGCTTTTAAGTGTCATATTGGCAGATGGTCTTTTCAGGCCAATACCGACATTTGATTTTTAATCCAATTCCAAAAATTTGCCAATATTATCGTGCATCCCTATTTTTACATTTTAGGTAATGCCATCCACACCTTATATCCAATGCTGGGACCACTAGGGTGGTTAAGCTGTGAGGTCTGAATCTGAACTTATTGTCTGCAGACGTTGCTAAAGATTGCGTAAAGTTTTCAAACGCAGAATGTTTTCCATTCCCAATTTCAGTGATTATTTTCCACTCGACAGAAACCACAGCAATGTTTTCCTTCATAGAGCAAACATTTCTCTCAGCCCACAATTGAATGATGCTCCTGCATCTAGTTTGAATAAAGATGGCCACCAACTGTCCATATTTTCCTCCACATGTACGCCAAGGTCATGTCACCATCAGCTTTTAGTAGGACTCCGATTTGGAGCTAATGTGTAATCTCATGCGCATTGATTATTATTGATTCTTTCTGTTCATGTGTTGCTCTCATCTGTCTTTGAGACAGTGTGTGGCTTGGATACCATGTTGGTTTGGATTCCTAACACATCCTTTGATGAGCACACAGACATGGCACAGATTCAGGCATACATGTACAGGGTGTGACTAATGTTTGTGGTTTAAGGCTATACACACAATGTGGTGAAAAAAAACCCTCTACTAATGTGTTTTGAGAATGGGACATTCAGACACAAATACACATTTGGCTGGTCAAGTCATCCATGCCTCCCCCACACACACACACCACATAGCTTTGTTTTCTTACTAATACACTCTGTCAACACACACACACACACACACACACACACACACACACACACACACACACACACACACACACACACACACACACACACACACACACACACACACACACACACACAGATACCCTCTATTGTTTTGAGTAACCCCCCCCACAGCTGGGCCATATGTTTTTCCTGCAGAGATGTCAGACCTCATGCTGATGCTTCCCTTATCTGTAGGCTCAATGTATGTCTGTGTGATGTAGATAGGTCACGTTTCAAAGTCCATTTCAAACATGGTAAATGTGACTTTGCTGGCTTTATCAATCAGATGGTAGTCTTTTGTTTTAATTTCTTATCCAGACACAGGGTATTTTCCCTTCAGACATGACTGTATTATATGTTCCTTGGTGGGTGAGTGGAAGAAGTGTCCTTGTGGGGTTGGAGACAATGATATAATGATATGTAGGAGGAAGAAGTTAGGTTAGGTTAGGTTCGGTGAGGTAGTTACTTTATTAATCCCAGAGGGGAAATTTTTTCGCTACAGCAGCATACAGGAAGCAATAAGATAATTTGCACCTTCCCACAACTCAAGTCTCCATCCAACACTTACACACTGCATCAGTGATGGATCTGAAAAAGTGAAATCAGTTTGGGCAGAGGTTTGTTGTGTCCATGATCGGTATAATCGTATCATAATTACTCACATCATTATCGTGTCCGATCACCAAAATCCTACAAAGTTACTTCTGCTTTTAAATGAAGACAGTGAGATAATGTTTACCGCCAGTTGCACTTCTTTCATCACAAAGTCTTGAGAACAGAACATTTACTTCTGTCCTCATTGATGAGTACCGGCCCAGACAGTTCTTTCTGAGCAGGGGTGTAGTGCTATTTTTTTGAAGCGCTGCAGTGAATCTGTAATGAGCGGACACATCGGGCATGTGCGCAAATGTGTGCGCCACTGTTTTGGTTTGTATCTAAGGTTGTGTAACCGCTGTGGAGACACATTTACATACAACTAGTGAGGTGTCCATTCATAATAGCCTGTTGGCAGTAGGATTGTCTGGCTTGTGGTGTTACTGTTTAGTTTTCTTTAGAAGAACTGGAGGGGGAATTTTGGACTTCAGCAGACAGCTGTAGGTAGCCATGCCGTGCCGACTGTCGCTCACAGCTTCAGTTATCTTCGCTGTGAAAACAGCCGGGAACTAGGCTCATATAAGCATTTGCTCAGCCACTCTGAAGGGCGGACCAATCAGCAACAAGTGTCGGGGGTTAGCCGCATTTGTTCCGGCCCTCCTTTCTTGTGATTGGATGGCTGGTGACAGTGAAAACCGCAGGTTTACAATTTTTTAACTCTTGTTGACCAGAAAAAGAAAACACCAAATCTTCAGTGCTTAGTGCAGAATAAAGGTGTTTTCAGACCAAACCGTTCTAAGGACTTTCTTGAGGGGAACTACCCCCGAGAGAGTTTCTAAATAGGTTTTAAGGCCTTTTGCTGTTTGCATTCGCACCACCAGTGGGAACTGTGAAATGACACACTTCTGCCGGAGCGCACCGGATCAAGCTTCGCCACTAATTTCTCCAAATGAGGAAATACAGTTTTCAATTTACTTATTCAATTTAAATATTTTACCTGTTTGAAGATCCAAAATGTCTTTCATTCAAGAGGGCCAATAAAAACAAATGGAGCAGTCAAATTTCTTAATTACATTTAAGATGTATAAACTGATTCACTTGAAACCTTGTTATGATGCGCTATCATTTGTGTTGTCAGTTTCGCATTACGGGTCAATAGAAACTCTTCCTGTATTTTTCAAACTAAAAGCCCTAAAGCCTTTTATAAGAAAGAAACCCACCATAAAAAGGCCTTTAATTGTGAAAAATTTGCAGGAACCTGCTGTGCCCGAAGTCAGACGTTCACACGTTCCTTGAAAAATCCCCAACACCCTCATGTAGCTTCAAATAGCATTACACTGCTTTGTAGTGTTTCATATTTCTCTTTGTTGAATAGAAGTCATGCTGTATTTTATCCGATGTGTATCGGCTTAATAAAGCCTGCCGTTTTGTTGTCAGCCCATTTCTCAGGATTAGAGGCCTCCAGTTGAAACCTTCCTCTGCTCTTTTAAAAGGCTTCGTTTGTAGCTGTAGTTTACCGGGCTTCCTGTGTTTTAAGCATGGCGGTTGTCTGTGCTCCTGTGTGTTTCACAACAAGTCCTATTGCAACGTAGGATCTAAAAAAGCCCCCCAAAACGTAGTTATAGGAACAAAAAAGGTTCTAAGTTCCCCTGGTGCGGACACACAAAAAAGGGGGAAAACTCTCCCACCATTAAAACGGTGAAATAGTTCCTCCGGTCCAAAAACACCTAATGTTTGCTCAGCACCGCGTCAAGCTGCTTGCAATCATTAATATGCTTGTACTCAGGAATAAACGCTTTGGTGGACATGAACTTGAAAAAACATGTGTTCATTATCAGTCTGTAGTCACTCCTCTGTCCTCCTGCCTCAGATGCAGGGAGTAGTTTTAATAAACATTCTGAAATGTATCTGCTCTCAGTAGTTCTTACCACCCACAGGCACACTGACTCAGGCTCTGTCCTTTTGCGATCAGTCGCCCAGTGTTTTACTTTCTTCCTTGCTCTAGCTCGCCCCCTGTCTCTCCCTCCCACCCAACCAGTAGTTTTTAATGTTCATTTGGCTTATGGTAAAAGTATTGCAGGCAGTTGGTTACCATCCACAGACAATGGAATACCCCAAAAAGAGCAGGTGGCTTCAAGCAGACGCTAGCCAGTGCAGTCAGCACAGAAGAGGATAATGGCGGCTTCTACCGCACCAAACTTGCCAGTGCACAACCTCGGGACCCAGTAATACTCTCACCGAATTTGAAACAGATGAGGTGAACGGTTCTCGAGCTAGGACAAGGACAACTATGAATACATGCATATATCTTGCTAGATTTCTTGCATTATATGAGAGATGGTCAATAACATAGCTAGATATATTAATAACTTAAATTTATAATGGTCAACAATATAATCATGCTATTTGTAATGTTGTTCTGAATTATTTATGTCCTACAGTGTGATTGTCCGATTTTAGTCAACACATTCTTGCAAATGTTTCACAGTAAAAGGCTGAAAACTGAGGGCCTTTGATTTGAAACATAAGTATAGAGTTTGTTTTAACACATAATACAGTAAGTTCAATAGTCCAAACGGTAGCTGATCAAAAAGTCAATTAATAAACAAACTGTAAATTAATTACAACCCGTTTAAGAGAACCGTGACAATAAAACTTTTGCACTTGGAGAAAAAAAAAGTGTCATTCTGTTGCACTACACCTATATTTGTGACACCAGAGCATTAAACTGTAATGTGTTTGGCTGAATGAAGGGGTTCTGCTACACTGTCTTTCATTTCAGCCATTCAGTGTAACAATGTAGCTGAGTGGCGAGTTCTTGTTCCTGTTGTTTGCATGCAGAGCCAGAATTGGGCCAGCGCCCATTAGCAGCCAGCCAGGGGCTTTATATGGGACATGACAGAATGGCCTCCATCCTCCCTTTCCCTCTCCCTCATTATTATGTCACCACCTGCCATTGTTTGTAAAAGCTCTGTGTGCATATGTGTGTGTGTGTGTGTGTGTGTGTGTGTGTGTGTGTGTGTGTGTGTGTGTGTGTGTGTGTGTGTGTGTGTGTGTGTGTGTGTGTGTGAGTGTGAGTGTGTGTGAGAAGAGAGAGAGAGAGAGAGAGAGAGTATATCTTTCTCAGTTCATTCAGGCCAAAATCTACACAGACAAATGAACAAAATCAGCAAATCTAATTGTATTTTATTTTATTATTTTTTTGCAGTCAGATGCTGCAGACTACACAAGTAATAGCCATATTCATGTCAGGTTGCTTTGATTGCAAAATGTAATGAAATAATGAAAGCATCCAAACAGAAACGTAGGGACTTTAATTATGAAAGACGTGAACAAAAGTGACTTCTCTTCACTTAAGCCGGGGCTTTCTTCCCACAGGGTTTTCTACTCCATTGAAATGTAACTCAGTTCATGACTCAAGTTACCTGTTCAAGTACAAATTTGAAGGTACTTTTATTTGAGTAATTCTATTTTATGCCTGTACTTTTTAGCACTTCAGCTTCACAATACTTAAATATTATGTTTTATTGTACTACGGGTATTTTTACCACCTGTAGATGTTAGTTACTTTTCAGATTAAATTCAATAAAAAAAAAAACAAACAAAAAAAAACAAGTGAAGAAAATATACAGGATTAACTTTTCTCTCAATGTAAGAAGAACATTTAGTAATTTGTTCTCTGACAACATATAATTTTCCATCAGAATATCCAGTCTTGCAGTACAATATCCACTTGTTGTGTCTACAGCAACAATTTATGGTTGTGTTCATGCATTGGACTTGGCTAAAGTTAGGGAAAGACGTGTTAAATCCTGGTCTCTGGTGTGAGGCGTGTGCGCTTTGTTTTCCTGACATTCAACTATTTAATTTAGCATCAGAGGGAGAGACACTCCTGGCATTGATAAAGTGCACTACAAGCTTACACCCAGCCAATGTGACTTTTTTTTTTTTTGTCTGGACCCCATTGACTTAGGCTGGCAAGGCCCAGCAGCACGGCCTTGGGTGCACAGTGCAGCCAACGGACAGTGTTCAAGGCCAGAAACGCGGCAAGAGAAGTGGACTAAATGCCATGCTAAAGTCCACATGACCACCGCTTCTTAGCCTAATGCTTGCCAATGTTTGTTCCCTCTAAAACAAGTTGGATAAACTAAGAACAAGGACAGCAACCCAGCATGAGATGACAGAATACTGTGCTCTTACTCTCACATACAGTGAAGGACCCAAATCAATTTATAACTTTTATATGATGTGATTTTCTGGATTTAAAAAAAAAACATTTTATATTGTGTCTCTCTGTTAAAATAAACCTACCATTACAATTATAGACCATTCATTTCTTTGTCAGTGGGCAAACTTACAAAATCGGCAAGGGATCAAATAATTATTTCCTTCACTGAACACCTGTCTTTCAGACAGTATACCAGATCCAGCAATCAAGCTTCAAACAGACTGCGGTCATTTCGGGGACTGTACATTGGCTTTGGGAAAGATCAGAGGCAACGATGTCTGTGTCTATGTGAACCTCAAGTGGTGGACCGAATTACGGGTTGTTGAAAGACACAATTCACCTGACGTAAAACTATCCATGGTGAAGTGCAGACCCTTTTACTTGCCAAAGAAGTTCCGCGCGGTATTAATGTTGGATGTCTACATTTCCCCACGGTTAAACTCCATGACGGTGCAGGGGCTGCTCCACGATATTATCAGCAAACAAGTGACAGCACACTGCACCCCGTGTTCATTGTAGCCGATGATTTTAACCACTGCAATCTTCAGGATGTCCTTCCCATGTACCATCAACACATGGGAAAATGTGGTGTGAAGAAGCTGAACTGTTGCTCCAGGATTGCTTTGAGAGTACAAACTGGGATGTGTGGACTTTGATGAATATGCTTCTGTGGTAACAGGCACGTGGATTAAGAAAATTGTCCCTACAAAACACTGTAAGAATAATCCAAATCCAAAACCCTGGAAACACTGTCCATGCAACACGCTCGCTCCATCACATTCATCTCAGGCAGCACTGAATACTGCAAACAGGAGAGATATGACCTGTCATCTATCAGGGAGGCCAAGTGACAGTACAGAATAAAGATGGAGGGATACACCGCATGTTGCAAGGACTGCAACATATTACACACTAACAGTAGAGCAGAGGAGCCACAACTGGCTAAGCCACACTGCCAGATGAACTGAATACTTAGAGGGGGCGGAGCTACGCACAACCCTTTTCAGTCCCTCCAGGAAATCGCAGTCTTGCTATCGCATTAATTAACGCATATTCAAGCAATCTTCGCAATATTTGCAGGATCTTGCAATTTTTTAATTCCTGCGATATTTCCACGCACCAGAGGAAACCGGAACGAGCAGAAAACCCGGAAGTGACGGGGGTTTGTGGGAATGTCAGCTTCACATTAAGATAACATAAGATGAGACTTTATTCATCCCGCAGTGGGGGAATTTTGTCATCACAGATAAGTACACAAAAATTAAAAAAAATTACAAATATGCATACAATAAGAATAGAATAGAATAAAAAGACAATTTTTTTTAAAAAAAAAAAAAAATTTGAGTAAAGAACAATGTATATTTACACACACAAGCTATATACACAAAATAAATAATTTTACTTGATCTGGTTGAAATTCATGTACATATTTGATCTATTTGAAGATCCAAAGTGTGTTTTATTCAAGAGGGCCAATAAAAACAAATGGTGCAGTCAAATTTCTCATAATTACATTGAAAATGTATAAACTGATTCACTTGAAACCTTGTTATGATCCGCTATCATTTGCGTTGTCAGTTTTGCATTATGGGTCAATAGAAACAACACTTCCTGTATTTTTCAAACTAAAAGCCCTCTGGCCTTTTATAAGCCTTTATTGTGAAACATTTGCAGGAACCTGTTATGCCCGAAGTCAGACGTTCACACTACATGAAAAATCCCCAACACCCTCATGTAGCCACCTCAAATAGCATTACACTGTTTTGTAGTGTTTCATATTTCTCTTTGTTGAATAGAAGTCATGCTGTATTTTATCTGATGTGTATCGGCTTAATAAAGCCTGCTGTTTTGTTGTCGGCCCATTTCTCAGGATTAGAGGCCTCCAGTTGAAACCTTCCTCTGCTCTTTTAAAAGGCTTCGTTTGTAGCTGTAGTTTACCGGGCTTCCTGTGTTTTAAGCATGGCGGTTGTCTGTGCTCCTGTGTGTTTCACAACAAGTCCTATTGCAACGTAGGAGCTAAAAAAGCCCCCCAAAACGTAGTTATAGGAACAAAAAAGGTTCTAAGTTCCCCTGGTGCGGACACACAAAAAAGGGGGAAAACTCTCCCACCATTAAAACGGTGAAATAGTTCCTCCGGTCCAAAAACACCTAATGTTTGCTCAGCACCGCGTCAAGCTGCTCGCATTCATTAAATTTTTTAATAGAAGTCATGCTGTATTTTATCCGATGTGTATCGGCTTAATAAAGCCTGCTGTTTTGTTGTCGGCCCATTTCTCAGTGCTGTGTGCCTCCAGTTGAAACTTTATTCTGCTGTTTACCTGCTTACTGATGGCGGTTGTCTGTGCTCCTGTGTGTCACAACAGTTCCTATTGCAGCGGGGGGAGTACCCAGGCAGAGGTAGGAGCTAAAAAAGCCCCCCAAAACGTAGTTACGGTACAAGGCAGGTCTCGGCTTTATTCTCAATCATCCATGCACACTCGCTCATTACACATAGAAACACACACACACACACACACACACACACACACACACACACACACACACACACACACACACACACACACACACACACACACACACAGTGATGGAATCCTGTTTGCTAGCCAAACACATGACTGGAGGCTATAAACACAAACACACAACCACACATACAGTCGTACACACACGTGAATGCAGTCACACAAATACCGATGAGTGGGGTGTGATGGTTTTCGTTGGCCTGTGTCAGGCCTGTCTTGTACACTGACTTTATTTTAAGTTTCATCAGGCCTGCCAGCAGTGGTCAATCTGGGACAGTATAACAAAGGGGCAACTGGCTGCTGGTGGAGGTCGCAGGTTCTAGAAAGCTCCAAATAAGGCATGGTTAGACCAGAAATTACAGTCCTCCTCTTAATTTTCTAAACTACATATACAATTTTGAAATAATTTCCTTAAGAAGTAGTTCACAATTTTTGATAAAAATGCTTTGGGTTTGCGTTAAATCTGAAATATTAAGATGGATAGCAATGCAATTAAATTAAATTTTATCACAAGTTATTTCAGGGCACTTAACAGTAAAAGTCCTTACAACAGAACCTTATGGTCAGTTAGTCACCAATTCCCACATGAAGGACACTTGGGAGGAAAAAAAACGGTCTTTTAACAGGAATAAACCAACAACAGAACAAGGCTCAGAGGTGGGTGGCCGTCTGCTGATTGTCCAGAGTCACCT
The DNA here is from genome assembly GCF_029030835.1 of Brachyistius frenatus. Classification (NCBI taxonomy): domain Eukaryota; kingdom Metazoa; phylum Chordata; class Actinopteri; family Embiotocidae; genus Brachyistius; species Brachyistius frenatus. Next base: position 4,319,206 of record NW_027210624.1, read on the forward strand.
GAGTCAGCCCTGACGGTAATCTTGATCAAAAAGGAAGGTTTTAAGCCTAACCTTAAAGATTGTGTAAAGTAGAAATGAAAATGAGTTTTAAGTTCATCACACCACAGAAAAATGTGTTGTTAACTACCCATCCAAATTTGAATGTAAAAAAAAAAACACCGACAAGTATGTTAAATTAGGCTTTTGAAATTGTGAGAAAATAAGCAGTCTTCTCTGCTCTGAGACTGTGGGGGCGTGTTTCCTGAATGCCCTGAAACTCCGCTCAGTGGGACTGCGCCGCCTCTCTCAAGTACCTACGACCCGGACAATGGATGCTACGTCAAGCCGGTAGCCTGACGTGTTTGAGCCACCAGAACCAGAATCAAGTTCTGAGCAGGATGACCTGAAAACCAACGTCGTTCATATTAGTCTGCAACAGAATGGTAATTATTTTCTCTCATTTATTCAAGTTAGCAACAACAGTACTGACGAGCATAAACTAGCTAAATCAAGTTAGGATATCAATGAACAGACTGTATCTTTAGTTTTAATTGTCTGCACGGTCAGAGATCAAGTTTGCGGTCATCTTCCACACTTCAATATACTGTATATCATTGTTATCCAACCATGTTTTGTAGATTTTTAAATAAGTGAACCCTGTACTCTCTTTTTACGTGTTTTTATTACCATGTTTATAGGTGAAAGAACATGCTATTATAATTATTATCTAGACTACGATCAAATTGATCATGTGCTGTATCATTAGTTTCATTCAATGTTTTATGTGTGAACTGCTGAATTTCTCTTTGCATCGTACCAGCTGAGTAACAATGCTGTCAACCAACTATATACCTTTACTGACTAGTTGTTCATGATAAATATTTAATAAATTAAATAGTTAAAACTACCTTTAGTCACTCCATTAATTGAACTGTTCATGTACAGGTGGACCGATGGGGAATGTAGGACGGCAGCTGCGGAGGAAGAGAATATCTGCTGCAGAGAGATTAATGCTGTATGTAAAAAAGACACATCTTCCACAATGATCATTTACAACCAGTAGAGTACGAGATCCTTCCACTGAAACAACAGGTTGTGAATAGATGGGCAGGATAGATACACGGGCCGCTCCAGAGGAAGGAAAGGGCCGCGTAAGTTTGTTCATATATAGTTTTTTTTTATTGATTTTGAATGTGTAGAAATAACATTTTTAAAAACCTTAAAAAATTGGTAAGGTTTATAACTCAAAATCAAGTTGCAGTGTTTACACAATCATATTTGTGATGTTGATTACATCACCATGCATACATTAATCTGTGTAAAAAATAAAGTATTAGAGGACTCATTACATTATGGATTAATGAACCCAAAACAAATATCATTTGCTTTTGATGTATAGGCACAAAAAAAAGTAATGATATTCAACTAATAACACCAGGGTGCACGTAGGTTTTTGTTTACAGAGGTGGAACAAACGCAGATGATGTTTTAGAGTTTAAACCTGTACATTTCTTCCAGTCACTCTTGCTTTTATTAAAAGATCTGTATTAATATATTGCAGAGCGATGGTCTCTTTCTCTACTGTTTGAACTATTTGTGCTTTTACATACACTCAACAATACATAAGTACTTCCAGTTTTATCCCTACTCTTCCTGAGCCATATTCATCTGCCTTGACCGTTAAGGTGACAAAAAGAACAGCATGGCGATCCAAGACAAGGAACTGTTGGTGGGTCCAGTAATCTGAGCAGAGACATGCAGCTCCAGACTCAGGATACCTGCAGAAACAAGAGCACAACTACACCAGTGAGGAGAACTGCAAAGAGTCATTGGAACATCCTGACAACAAGGAATTACAATAATCTAGCCGAGGCAGAGGAATAACTCAACATGGGACACACAGCAGAGGGAGAGAGATGAGCCACAGTTAACTGATAAGGTAGCAGATCTGAAAACAACATGTTAAATAAAGTCAAAATAATACTCGAGGCTTTTTTGGATATCAATGTCTTCAACAAAGATATCTGATAATAATATCTACTGATAGAAGACTCCACCCCTTCCCAAAGCAAACCTGGATAAATCTGAAATGATAACATGTTTCTGTTAATTTGTCATAACAGGCGTGCTCCCTACCAGCCTACACAGGGTTTGTGTCGTGGTGCTGGGATATCTGGGAAAGCACCATCAGTTTTCATTCCCTCTTGTGTTGTGCTCTGCATTCACCAAGAGTACCCTGATGAAAATGGGGAGTATACTGGATTTAAACCACGCATGTAAATTCTTAATACATGTATTGGTTGTCACCCCCCAAACACTGTCGCTCCAGTTGTACAGGCTTTACTATGTTAAATGCCTTGAAAACACGTCTTGTGATTTGGCTGAAAATAAATTAAATTGAATTAGAATTAAATTGAATATTGGAATGTTATGGACATGTTTTATTTACTCAGCTATTCATCCCTTGGAGTAATTCAATTAGTTTTCTTACACCCCAACTTACATCTCAGGAATTGAGTCTGGTGGTCTCCAGTGCTGGTCCGTCTCGGGAACAAAGAGGCAGGCAAGTTAGCTGCAGTTAGACTGGCGGTGTGTGCAGTTGTGATGTAAAAAGAAAACAAGATAGGAACAAGGAATAGAGATTAGGCCTTGATGTCATAATGTTTACATATTTCATAAATACAATTTTGAGGAAGCATCACAATTGTATGAAAGTGACTTACTTTCTTGCAGAAAGCAGCTGATTAGAAGTGAGATTGTGGGGTTAGACGTGTGTTGCTTCACCAGGTGTTGGAGTTGTTCCCACCTAGACACAGTGGGAGTGGAAGAAGCTGGGATGTGGTGTTGCCCACAGCAACAGTCCTTGTGGCTACTGTAGTTTGAGAACCTGGAAAATATATAAGCATAGTAACAAGAGTTCTTTATGTACAGTAAAAGGACTGTATATAACACAACGCACGTACAATTATTGCTGTACTTTGACCATTAAGATTGCAAAATTTCATAGACCATGACCTTCACTCTTTTAAACCGTTTAGTGGAAGTCTTCAGACTGTGTAACTTAACCCTTGTGTTGTCCTTGGGTCAAAATGACCTGCAGCTGTGTTCAACCAAGTTCTATTTTATTTTCATATTTTTTTGGGATCATTGGTGACAAGGAGGCTGTGAGGGTTTCTTTAAAGAATGATCACCAATGCTCCCAAAAAATATAGAAATAAAATAGAACTTGGTTGAACACAGCTACGGGTCATTTTGACCCAAGGACAACACGAGGGTTAAAGTCTGGTAAATGAATAATTATTGGGTTCATGGTTCTAACTACAACAATAACATCAGCATGAGGTCATTCCATAAGTGTCCTAAGCACAATTATTTTTCTTTGTCACTCGCCACTTTGCCTGTCATAACATAATAATTGTTCTTTTGATAATTTTTTTTAATCAATATAATAAAATAATCTGATATTGGGGCAGATGACCTTAAAACATTTTCAACAACCTTCAGCAGTGTTTTCTTTCAACAACATTATTATACCTACAATGTTTTATCTATCATCAGAGATGTTTATAAAGACACTAAGAAAGTTACATGTCACATACCTGCATTCTTTCTGTTGTTCAGTGTTCTATGTGACAGTTGTGTGGCTACAGTTCTTTTCCCCACTAAGCAGTCCATCTGACATCCAACCTCTCAGGTGACTTCATGCATGATGTCAGTGGTTCTGTCTCACTGCTTTGTGAAAACAGAAACTAATTACAATTTATTTGTCCAATGAGTGACACATACAGATGCATATAAATGAAGTTTGTCCCCCTGTGCTGTAACAGGAGTAAAATTGGACACCAGAAACAGCAGACAGTGAACTTTCCAACTACTTCTAACGCACCTGCATTTCAATTGTGGAGATAATAAGCGCCGAGGAGTTGCCTTAGTTCTGTAATGACTACATGTATGCACAAAGCATTAAATCACATGTCAATTCAAACTTTGAACCTGCTCAGGTCAAGCTGAAAGTCTCTTACACTGATCTCCCTCCACCTCCACCTGCTTTCTGCAGCCTCCTGCCCATGTAGTTGGGCTCGTTTATTCGGACCGAGGTGGGTCCGGATAAACACTAGGGTACACTGTGTTCCTCCTTCTATTTTTTGAAAAGAATGACAGCAAGAATCCAAATTGAATTTAAGAATCATTTTTTCCAATGACTATGACTGCTGACCACATACTGACTTCAGGTCTGTATTTAAAGCATATGCATTAAATTTGTCTTCATGTCATCTCAGTCATAGACAACAATATTTAACTAATACTTTGAATCAGTGTTAAGGACCAAGCTTTATGACCTGCAACTCTGTTTAGAGCAGTGGTGTGCAAACTACGGCCCGCGGGCCACATCCGGCCCATTGGTCTTTTTAATCCGGCCCGCCGAAGATTGGTACAGAATTGCCCAAATCAAATCATATCATAATTATGACTGCATTCATTTGACCTTGTCCTGTAATACCTGGCGGTCGACCAGGTGGCGCACTAGGCCCATTGATACGTTGACTTGATTTTGCGGAGGCCTGGCTGCTCTCTGTTGTTACTCTGCTACTGCTCTGAACCCATCTGCAACAATGAACGGGCCAAAGAAAAGAAAAGTCGACAGCGAGTGCCGAGTGTTTAATAAGGAACGGACGACTAAATACTTTCTCACTGAAGTCCGGTCGAAGGCTGTGTATCTTATTTGCCAAGAAACCGCTGCAGTTTTAAAGGAATACAACATCAGCCATCACTTTTCCACCAAGCATGCTAATTGCGCTAACAACCAGTCAATGCAGGAACGGACGGCGACCGCTCAGAGGTTGGCAGATAGTTTGCAGGCTCAGCAAAACACCTTTATCTGACAAACTGCCATCCAAGAATCAAGCACGAAGCCAGGTTATTTGCTGGCATTCAAATTAGCAAAGACCAGCAAGCCTTTCTCCGAAGGGGAGTTTCTTAAAGAGTGCATGGTAGAGACAGCAGGTATCTTGTGTCCTGACAGCAAGAACAAATTTGAAAAAATGAGCTTATCGTGGCCTAAGATGGCGCCGCGCTAGCGGCAGCCTGTTACAGCAGCTCCCCCCGAGTGTGTTTTGTTATTAATAAGCCTTTCTTCTCTCTTCGGAGTTGTTGTTTTCTTTTCTCACTTGTGTTAAGTAAACGGTCAGACAATGGACTGTAATTTTTCCACTTTTCTGGTTGGGGGCTTTGTTATTGTTTACTCGCGTGATCAGCTGATCGTGCTGAGTAGGGGCAGTAGCAGACGTCTTCTCCGAAGTTCGGAGAAGACGTCGGGGTTACAGAGCTGGAGCTAAGCTGAAGGCGAAAAGGAGGAAATATAAACCAGCGGTACCGGCGATCTTAATGGGGAACATGAGGTCGTTGGTTAACAAGACGGACGAGCTCGGCGCGCTGGTAAAGACCCAGAGAGAGTACCGGGAGTGCAGCATCATGTGTTTCACCGAGACATGGCTGCACTCACATCTCCCGGACCACAGCGCAGCCGTACCCGGCTTCAGGACTGTTCGGGCGGACAGAGACGTTGTGCGGAGCGGCAAGAAGAAAGGTGGAGGGATTGCAGTCTATGTGAACGAGAGGTGGTGCAATCCCGACCACATGTGTGTGAAGGAACGTTTCTGTAGCCCGGACATTGAACTGCTAGCCGTGGGGATGTGCCTGTATTATTTGCCGAGGGAGTTCACATCCGCCATTGTTATCGTTGTGTACATTCCTCCATCAGCTGACGCAGAGGCAGCAGTGGACACCATCTACTCCACTGTGGCTAAACTGCAGACTAAGCATCCTGGTGCATTTTTGGCAGTTACTGGAGACTTTAACCACACCAGTCTGGACAAAGCTCTGCCAACTTTGCACCAGTATGTTAACTGCCCCACCCGGAACAATAAAACCCTGGACCTACTGTATACTAATGCCATGGATGCATACAGTGCTACTGCCCTTCCCCCCCTTGGTAGGTCGGATCACAACCTGGTCCTGCTGACACCAAAGTATGGTCCTCTGGTGCAGAGGCAGCCTGTGACTGCCAGGACTGTGAGGAGGTGGACACAGGAGGCTAAAGATGCCCTGCAGGACTGCTTTGGGTCCACGGACTGGGATGTGCTGTGTGGACCACATGGGGAAGACATCAACAGCATGACGGACTGTATCACAGAATACATTAAATTCTGTAAACACACCACCGTACCATCCCGGACTGTACACTGCTTCCCCAACAATAAACCGTGGATCACCAGTGACCTGAAAGTTCTTCTTAATCAGAAGAAAGCAGCCTTCAGGTCTGGGGACAGGGATGAGCTCAGGAGAGTGCAGCGCCACCTGAAGGAGAAGATGAGAGAGTGTAAGGACTCCTACAGGAGGAAGCTGGAGGCCAAACTCCAGCAGAACAATGTGAGGGAGGTGTGGACCGGTATGAAGGAGATTACTGGGTTCAAGGGGAGAGAGAGACAACCAGGGGGAACCTGGAGAGGTCCAATGAGCTAAACTGTTTCTTCAACAGGTTTAGTTCACCACTCTCATCTGTCTCTTCCACACCTCACACCTCCCAAACACCTCTGCTGCCCCCCCCCCCCACCCGCCCTGGTGAACTGCATAGAGCCCTCAATCTCAAAGGGCTCTTCCTCCATCGACACCTTGACCCCCCCATCCCCCTCTCTGTGACAACTGGCCAGGTTAGGAGACAGCTGGAGAGACTCCACCAGTGCAAGGCTGCAGAGCCTTACGGCATCAGCCCCAGAATCCTGAAGACCTGCGCCGTCCAGCTGGCTGAGGTCCTACAACACCTCTTCAACCTGAGCCTGAAGCAGGAGGAAGTCCCGGTGCTGTGGAAGATGTCCTGCCTGGTCCCGGTCCCTAAGAAGACGACTCCATCTGGCCTCAACGACTACCGACCGGTTGCCCTCACATCTCATGTGATGAAGGTTCTGGAGAGGCTGGTCTTGGCACACCTCAGGCCACTGGTGAAATCTTCTCTGGACCCTCTGCAATTTGCGTACCAGCCTCATGTGGGAGTGGACGATGCCATCATCTACCTGCTGCAACGAGCTCAGTCTCACCTGGATGGAACCGGTGACTCTGTGAGAATCACTTTCTTTGATTTCTCCAGTGCATTTAACACCATCCAACCACTGCTACTGAGTGAGAAGCTGCGGGTGGTGGGGGTGGACGCGTCCACCGTCTCCTAGATCACTGACTACCTGACAGGGAGACCACAGTTTGTCCGTCTGGGCAGTGTGCTGTCTGATACGGTGGTCAGTGGTACTGGAGCTCCTCAGGGAACTGTTCTGTCCCCCTTCCTGTTCACCTTATACACAACTGACTTCCAGTACAACTCAGAGTCCTGCCATCTGCAGAAGTTCTCTGATGACTCTGCAGTGGTCGGATGTATAAGGGATGGACGGGAGGAGGAGTACAGGGCAGTAGTGGAGGACTATGTGGAGTGGGCGGGAAGAAATCACCTGCTCCTGAATGTAGCCAAGACCAGAGAGATGGTGGTCGACTTCAGGAGGAAGACGATGGCTCCACAACCGCTGAGAGTTCTGGGAGAGGAGGTGGACATGGTTGAGGAGTACAAGTACCTGGGTGTGTCCATCGACAACAGACTGAACTGGAAGACCAACATCAACGCTGTCTACAAGAAGGGAATGAGTTGACTCTTTTTCTTGAGGAAACTTCGCTCCTTCAATGTGTGCAGTAAGATGTTGGAGATGTTCTACCAGTCTGTTGTGGCCAGTGCATTGTACTTCGCTGTGGTCTGCTGGGGGAGCAGCATTGGAGCCGGTGACACCAACAGACTTAACAAACTGGTTAAGAAGGCCGGCTCCATCATCGGCTACAAACTGGACAGCCTGGAAAAGGTGGTGGAGAGGAGGACGCTGAACAAACTATTGTCCATATTGGATAATCCTGTCCACCCTCTCCACCACCTGCTGCAGGGACAGCAGAGCACTTTCTCCAAAAGATTCCTCCAGCTCCGCTGTCACAAGGACAGATACAGGAGATCATTCCTGCCGACTGCAATAAGACTGTACAATAACTCACCTCTGGCAAAATCCATCACATAACAATAACACTGTTGACTGTGTTTCTTGGTTGTTTGTATATAATATACAGTGGGTACGGAAAGTATTCAGACCCCTTTCAATTTTTCACTCTTTGTTTCATTGCAGCCATTTGCTAAAATCAAAAAAGTTCATTTTATTTCTCATTAATGTACACTCAGCACCCCATCTTGACAGAAAAAAACCAAAATGTAGAAATTTGTGCAAATTTATTAAAAAAAGAAAAACCGAAATATCACATGGTCAGAAGTATTCAGATGCTTTGCTCAGTATTGAGTAGAAGCACCCTTTTGAGCTAGTACAGTCATGAGTCTTCTTGGGAATGATGCAACAAGCTTTTCACACCTGGATTTGGGGATCCTCTGCCATTCTTCCTTGCAGATCCTCTCCAGTTCCGTCAGGTTGGATGGTGAACGTTGGTGGACAGCCATTTTCAGGTCTCTCCAGAGATGCTCAATTGGGTTTAGGTCAGGGCTCTGGCTGGGCCAGTCAAGAATGGTCACAGAGTTGTTCCGAAGCCACTCCTTTGTTATTTTAGCTGTGTGCTTAGGGTCACTGTCTTGTTGGAAGGTGAACCTTCGGCCCAGTCTGAGGTCCAGAGCACTCTGGAAGAGGTTTTCTTCCAGGATATCTCTGTACTTGGCCGCATTCATCTTTCCTTCAATTGCAACCGGTCGTCCTGTCCCTGCAGCTGAAAAACACCCCCATAGCATGATGCTGCCACCACCATGTTTCACTGTTGGGATTGTATTGGGCAGGTGATGAGCAGTGCCTGGTTTTCTCCACACATACCGCTTAGAATTAACACCAAAAAGTTCAATCTTGGTCTCATCAGACCAGAGAATCTTATTTCTCATAGTCTGGGAGTCCTTCATGTGTTTTTTGGCAAACTCTATGCAGGCTTTCATATGTCTTGCACTGAGGAGAGGCTTCCGTCGGGCCACTCTGCCATAAAGCCCCGACTGGTGGAGGGCTGCAGTGATAGTTGACTTTGTGGAACTTTCTCCCATCTCCCTACTGCATCTCTGGAGCTCAGCCACAGTGATCTTTGGGTTCTTCTTTACCTCTCTCACCAAGGCTCTTCTCCCACGATTGCTCAGTTTGGCTGGACGGCCAGGTCTAGGAAGAGTTCACTGGAGGTCACTGTGCTCTTAGGAACCTTGAGTGCTGCAGAAATTATGTTGTAACCTTGGCCAGATCTGTGCCTTGCCACAATTCTGTCTCTGAGCTCCTTGGACAGTTCCTTCGACCTCATGATTCTCATTTGCTCTGACATGCACTGTGAGCTGTAAGGTCTTATATAGACAGGTGTGTGCCTTTCCTAATCAAGTCCAATCAGTTTAATTAAACACAGCTGGACTCCAATGAAGGAGTAGAACCATCTCAAGGAGGATCAGAAGAAATGGACAGCATGTGAGTTAAATATGAGTGTCACAGCAAAGGGTCTGAATACTTATGACCATGTGATATTTCAGTTTTTCTTTTTTAATAAATTTGCACAAATTTCTACATTTCAGTTTTTTTCTGTCAAGATGGGGTGCTGAGTGTACATTAATGAGAAATAAAATGAACTTTTCTGATTTTAGCAAATGGCTGCAATGAAACAAAGAGTGAAAAATTTAAAGGGGTCTGAATACTTTCCGTACCCACTGTATATAGATATATACTGTACTGTATATACTGTATATACTGTGCATTTTATATTTTTATTGCTATTTACTGCTATTTTATTGCTTCTCTATTATTCTATTATTATCTTATTGCGTCTAACCTTATCATGCAGGACAGTGACTCGCCATGTTGAGCTAATTGACAAAGACTTAGCTAGCAAGCTAAACAAAAAAGCGGAGTCATTCACATTATATTCTTTGGCACTGGACGAAAGTAATGACATAAAGGACACCACTCAGCTTTTAATTTTTATCAGAGGGATTAATGACAATTTTGAGATAACAGAAGAGTTTTTGGCCGTGGAATCCCTGAAGGGTAAAACGCGGGGAGAGGACTCGTATGACGGCGTGTCGGGGGTCATCGAGAGGCTCCAGCTACCTCGGAGTAGCTCGCCAACGTTACCACAGACGGATCGCCAAATTTGACTGGAAAAAACGTCGGGTTGCTCAAAAGAATCCAGGAGAGGGTGAAAGAGGACAACCCTGAGCAGGAGGTCATTTTCTTACACTGCATAATCCACCAGGAAGCACTGTGTAAATCCATACTGCAGCTCGACCACGTAGTGAAGCCAGTTGTAGAAGTGGTGAACTTTATTGGAGCGAGAGGACTTCACCATCGTCAATTTATTAAGTTTCTTGAAGAAAATGACTCTGATCACCAGGACTTGCTTCACCACTCCAACGTCCGCTGGTTAAGTTTGGGGAAAGTATGTCAACGAGTGTTGGAGCTCAAACAGGAGATTATCTCATTTTTGGAGCTACTTGAGAAAGCTGACGGTTTTCCTGAGCTGAGTGACACAGATTGGCTTTGTGATTTATCTTTTGCTGTGGACATACTGACACACATGAATGAGCTGAACGTGAAGCTACAAGGGAAAGACCAGTTTGTGCATGAAATGTACTCAAACGTCAGAGCCTTCAAAACCAAGCTAGCTTTATTCTCAAAGCAAATGTCAACCAAGTCATTTGCTCATTTCCCCACGCTGGCTACGCTGAAAGACGTCCTCGACATGAAGACATACAGGAAATCACTGGACAACCTGCACGGAGGATTCTGCCATCGGTTCTCTGATTTTGGAAAAATTGACAAGTCCCTTCAGCTGGTGTCGTGTCCCTTCAGCTGGTGTCCTGTCCCTTCAGCTGGTGTCGTGTCCCTTCAGCTGGTGTCCTGTCCCTTCAGCTGGTGTCCTGTCCCTTCAGCTGGTGTCCTGTCCCTTCAGCTGGTGTCGTGTCCCTTCACACGAGACCCTGAAACGGCGCCACAGGAGTTTCAGTGTGAACTGATTGATCTCCAATGTGACACCGTCTTAAAGGAGAAGTTCAACTCTCTTAAACTGGATGAGTTTTATGCTTCATTAAGCGCAGCCAAATTTCCAAACATCCAGAAGATGTCCCAGAAGATGCTGGTGTTGTTTGGCTCTACGTACGTGTGTGAACAGACTTTTAGTGTGATGAACACCAACAAAGCACCTCACAGATCCCAGTTGAGTGATGAACACCTCAGATCTGTTCTGAGAATTGTCACAACAAAACTAACACCAGACTTCGATGCTCTGGCAAAGAAGGTGATCAACAACACTGTTCCCACTAAAAGTGAATGTACGTATTAACACTGTAATGCCTTTTTTATGTTTACGTTTGATATGTATGCATCTGGTGCTGGCCCGGCCCGTCTGTCAAATTTTAAAAGTCAATGTGGCCCCTGAGCCAAAAAGTTTGCCCACCCCTGGTTTAGAGTCTCAATGTAGGTGGCCAGGATTTACCTTTTGGGTGTTTTCACACCTGAAAGTCTGAACAAAAGCTCATGTTTTTGTTACATCTAAACATTTGATGTGGTTCATTTTTGTTTCACATTGCAATTTTGCATACTTCAGAATTTTGCATGGGATATTTACATCCCTATACTTGACATTGATTAGTTTGTTGACAGGCATGTGTCTGAGGGTGGCGTAATGTCAATTTGGGTGGTACCCTTTTCAATTTCAATTTTCTCACCATGCAACGACTGAACCATTGTTCAGTTTGATCTGGACCAAGATCACATCTTTTGGCCAGACCAAATTTAGATGCTTTGGCCCGGACCTTTCATACCTCCTACTTTTGTTCTGATCAGACTGAAAAGTCCAAAGGTCTGGACTTTCTGGATACATTTGTGACTGGCATTGCACACCCAGCTCTCAGATGCATCACTTCCTGGAACTCTGGATGACGCTGTGGTTTGGAGCTGTGCTGGGGTGCTACCATTGGTCTAGTGTGTGTTTGTTACTCGTGTTTAGCTGTGAGACATGGAGATATAATTTATCTAGGTGATATAAATGTCATCTTGCAAATCTACATCATCTCACAGTTTGACACGGCTAGTGTTTAGAGGTGGCTTTCACTCTTCTCCTTATACTTAGTGACTCATTACCCCCTGGTGTCATCTGTGGAGAGAATCCGGCACACACTGTTCAGTTTCAGGCAACACTTACTCACATTGTTTTGGACTGGCTTGAGGAGAGTTGCATCTGAAAACAGAAATAGTGCCTCTGACACCATATTGATACCACGTAAACTCTGAATATATGAAAATCCACTTGAAAGACAAGAAATATCTACCATTTGGAGAGAACTTTCTTAACTAATTGTTTTGGGAATGGGATGCTGAAGTGATTTGCTATTTGAGCCAAAACAATTTTGCGACACTGGTTAATCTGTGTGAGCAAGGGATTGGCTAAAAAGAGATCAAAATCGAACTACAAGTTTTTTTTTCTGGGCCCAATTACTCGTTAAAAAAATTTGCGAATACGTTGAGATATTAATGCCTCACCTGCAGAAATAAATTGATTTCCCTGACGAGCCCCACTCATGTTGCAACCCCATTACAACCATCTGTATCTGTTAAACCAACTAAATTATCTGTATCCGTACATGCATGGGTCAGGGCTTAATTCGCAAGTGGGCGGTGCTTAGACTGGCAGTGAGTGAGAAGTAACCGGAAGCTGTTCTTTTAAGCCTGAGATTCATCTGGTTTGATCAAAAATTGCTACATTAATTATTTCTTTGAAAAGTATTTACAAAACAGCCCAAGAATTGAGCTTCAGAGCAATGTTTTTGATCACAAGAAGAATGGAAGTAGTTACAGAACAAGTTTTATTTATTTTTTCTAAAAGTTGTTATACTTTTTGTGATTGTTGGGCTATAGTGAGAAACAATGTCAGGCTAGTCATATAAAAAATTAAATAAAAATAATAATATCCTTTATATACCTCCCCTGCCTCCCTCACCCACACACACACAGACAGATGCACACACATGATTCGCTGAACAAAATACAAGGAATTTTTTAAATGACTAGCCTGACATTTTTTCTCACTATACCTCTACAATAAAAATAAATATAGCAACTTTTATTTTTCCTTTTATAGGAAAAAAAAGAACTATAAATAGTTGGATCAAAAGCATTGATCTGAAGCTCAATTCTGGGGCTGTTTTGTAAATAGTTTCCTAATAAATAATACATTTAGCAATTTCTGATCAACCCATACCAACCTCAGGCTTAAATGATTACCTTCCGGCTGCTTCCCACTCACTTCCGGCCGAAGAAGCCCCACCCACTTCTGGATTAAGCCCTGCCCCATCCGACTACGCATACGGATAATTTAGTTTGTTTACCAGATACAGATAATGCTGTACTCACTCGTCCCTGATGGATAGGCATAAACTACATACAACAAACACGGGTGAATTCCATTAATCGCAATTTGAATGGACGTACATCCTCAGGCCTATTGTGGCATTCTTCCACCACCATTGTCTCTTGTTGCAGCATGATAATATTTCAAAGGATCTGCACAGAGTTCCTCAAAGCTAAAAACATCCTGGTTCTTGCGTAGCCTGCATACTCACCAGACATGGCATACCTGACGGCTTGTTACAATTCCTGCCCAAACCCAGCAGCTTCGCACAGCTATTGAAGATATCCTGTCCTGGCTCCTAAATGGTGGAATGAGCTCCCCAATGACATCGGGACAGCAGAAAGTCGATACATCTTCCGCTGCAAACTAAAAACACACCTCTTCTGACTACACCTTGAATAGGAAAAAGAAAAAAAAAGTAGCACTTTAGTAGCACATAAATGGCACTTACTTATAGCACTTTGTAGTTTGGCTTTCTTGAAGAAAATTGTACTTTCTGGATTCTTATTGTTCTGGGTTTGTACCCTCATGGTTGAATGCACTTATTGTAAGTCGCTTTGGATAAAAGTGTCAGCTAAATGAGATGTCATGTAACGTAATGTAAAGAGGAGTAGAGTGGCATTCCATAGGCCACAATCAACAACCTGATTAGCTCTATGCAAAGGAAATGTGTCACACAGCATGAGGCAAATGGTGGTCACACTATATTACCCCCGACCCCATCACCATATCATATCTGCTGTAGCCATATTAGAAATTGTGCCTACCGTAGAAAAACAAATTAATATAAAACTACACATTTTAGAGTGGCCTTTTATTGTGACTCGTCCAAGGCAAATCTGTGCAAGATCATGCTGTTTATTTTATCTTTACGTGCCACACCTGTCAGGTGAATGGGTTATCTTGCTCACCACCATGGATTTTAACTACTTTTAAGAGAATTATACTTTTGTGTGTATTAAAGAAGTCTTAGATCTTTTACTTCAACTCGTGAAAAAATGTAGTATTTCAGTGAAAAAAAGTTCACCTTTAAAATCCAATAACATAATACTCTTAATTTGTTCATATCTGCTGTCTGTGTAGCTGAAAATATTATGAGTTCATTTATGATTTCCTAAACAATTGAAATTCTATTCATGTGTAATAATAATTTATTTGACTACAACAACTCAATATAGCCTACTAAAATGTGTTTTCATTGTTTCTCGTCCACCAATCATACTTTGGTTGTAGGCTACTTAATTGATATAAATCACGATATATATGGAGTTAGAAAAATGCATCCATTGCCACAAAAATGTCACAACTACAAATATCCTGCTGTGAGATTGTGATATGGATAAATCACTGCGATAACACACCTGACATGACAGAAAAATAGATCTCAAAACTCAGGGCCTGATTTTCGTTCTGCATTGGTATTTAGTGAGCCTTTCTTGAGACTGGTGCCCATTTGCAATTTTTCATAGACCAAGGTTAACCCAGCCGCGCTGAGATGTTCAGAATGGCACAGCAGGGGGGGTGTCATTGAGGATGCCCCAGTGCAGTGTGATTTTGTTTGTCAATTTTGAGGGGAACTTGCATCTGCACCTTTGCCACTTTAGTCCAGGTCTTAGTCCGGCGGAACGAGCAGAGAGCTTTTCTGCGACTTCAGTGGGCAGAGTGCACATGACCTCTCTTGGAAAACAAGTATAGTCCTACATTCATGTCAGAGGTTTTTGTTTTCTCCTTATTTTACCACATGTACAATTGAATGAAATTAAAAGGTGCGTTTGTATTAAATAATAGTTACACCCCGTGTTCCCTCTCCTTTTTCTCCCATCTTCCCCTCCACTGGTTCTTGCTCTGAGGGAAAATTGTGTACCTGCTGGTGCTGGCTCTGCTGGGGTAACGGAGGTGGATGCTGCTGGATGAGGTTCCACTGCATCTGCTATCCTCCTGAGACTGGTTTCAAAAGAGATCGGCAGCGTGGGGATACAACGCAGGCAGGAGTTGAGCGACCCGAGCTCCCTCTCCAGCATGTCAGAGCCGGCTTGCTGGAGGTCCAGGAAGGGCCGGTCCTCCTCCCTCCACCGGGCCCGGCTCTGTCACGGTCCAACCTCTGCCTGCTCCGGGTTGTCTCCGCCAGCAGCACTCCCTGTTCCCCAAAATCTCCCTATTCCTGTTCCTCCTCACTCTCTTCTTTAAGGTTGTGGGGGCGCCTGTGGTGCTGAAAGACAGCTATCTTTAATTAAAATGGATGAGTAACTTTTTTATTTTTAAAGAAGGTTACATTCGGTTAGTCGTATTGTTTATTTTTCCGATGGTCAAACAAAATTATTTTACACGTTCTTGATATTGTAGTTTGGGATAATTCCAAATGAAGGGGTAACAATTAAAACGAATTGTCACCTACCCATCTGGTACAGTAATCCAGCTGTGCATGTGTCATGTATCCACCTAAGGTTTAGGGCAATTTACACACAGCAGCTTAGGTCATTTAGTTAATGTTTGCAAAATAAATAAATAAACACCCAAAAAGCATCTATGCACTTTATTTATTACTAATAAAACATCAGTGACGTTTGTCTCCTCTCTTTCTTCTCTAAAACACAACCTGTACGTGACGCTTGTTTCACCAACGCCTCCCCTGGACGTAGTTGTTTTTCTTTAAGTCTACCTCGTCTAATTTCTAACGCACATCAGACCCACTGCTGTGGAAAAGCCCCGTTCTCGAGCATAGTTAATTTACCCAACGGGGATGAAGAGCGTTTTGTTAGAAAATCCTGTCTGTCACGGCCTGTGGTTTTGTGTACTTTCCACCTTACATTTGAATATGCTTACAGTGTTTGTCTATTTAATGTTTGTTATTCCCCTGTAAGAAAGACATAGTGAGACAGTGCAGCTGCCTGTCGTAGTCTATCAGCAATAGTGCTGCTCAACCAATCCTCAATCTATGCACCTAAAGTGTCTTGCGCTGTCCTTGGTGTTGCAGCATTTGAATACAACTGTGAACTCCCCCCCCCCCCCAGAACAACTTTTTACAGGATATGACATAAGCTATTTTACAGTTGTGACTTTTAAAACTTTAAAAAGACTTTGTCAGTTGGGCCCATTCAGAATGCTCCGTCCCCTTTGTGCTGAGAGTCTCGCTCTGACCCTGATTATAAGTAATCAATGCGTATAGATCGTGTTGAATCACATGCGTATAGATCTCTCTTATTTGGATTCTGCTGATGTAATAATGCTGAAATAAACTCAGAGGAAAGACTCCTACAAACAGCAGAGAGCAACAAACACAATTTCAGCCTTTGTTAATGTTTTGTCAAAACCTGTTTTACATCTATTGGTGGTGAATTTCTTTTATCGGACCAGTTATAGACTGTCTTCATTGCAGTTAAGTTATATTTTAATGGGCATTTCGGTTTGTAATGTATGTGAAATTGTAGAGCGTGCATTTGGGAAAATTCAACAAATAAAAGTGTTTAAAAATTAAATTAAATTAAATTAAAATCCTATTTAACATAATGTAATTATTTTTTTTCACAAAGGAAGGCTTTGAGGGTTTCTCTTATGGACATGAGTTTAGTTTGGGCAGTGCTAAAGCGAGATACAGAGATTGAAACAGGTGTCTCACACCAAAAGCATGAGAGTTGGTAACACTGCAGGTATTTGCAGAATATAATATTGAAAAATTCAAATATTCATTAAAAACCAAAAAAATCTCTATCTCAGTGAGATTCAGATCCTGTATACAGGGCTGAGGGGAGGCTTGGAGGTCTACCGATGCAGGAGAGCTGCTGCTCTGCCAGGACGACTACTATGATCACTTGCAGAGCTTCTAATTTCACTCACCTTACCACTGTCAGCAGATTCAGTGATGTTCTGGCCTGATTTTTTTTTAAGTTTGGCCATTAATAACGTAGTTTTGGGCTTTTGTTGAATTTTTATTTTGTAACGACTCAACTTGTTCACCTGAGCGTCTGCTGCGCTCCGTTTGTGGAGCTGTGTCAAGCACTGAGAGGACAGAGGAGGTACGGCAATTAAACTCACACTGAGCTGAAAAACCTGCAGAATACAGTGGCTCTAGGCCATGCTTGTTGCTCGCTAAGCTGCGAATGTGTCATACATTTCCAATGCGTAAAAATATGACGTCATTACGTGCTGTCACAATATAATTTTTTTATATTGTTGAAAAATTACACCGGTATTATTGTGAACGGTCTGATACAGCACACCCCTACATACAGGATTCAACTTTGGTGGTGTTTGACTTCACAAATGTCACAAATGAAACAATAATTACATAGTCAAATAAGCTTTCAACATCACATAAAGTACAAATACAGTCCTGTAAAATGATCCAAATGATTCAAAGATTTGGTGCTGAAAGGATGCCTATAAATTGAATGGCAACACTATGTACAGTATATCCTATGGAAGTTGATGTTTTGGTGACATTTCTTGTGACACCATCACCAGACCAATGTTTCAACTTGTACACAAATAAATCTGCATTAATGAGACAGCATATCATGCAAGATAATTTCCCCAGAGGATAAACCCTGTCCATGTAGGACACTCCAAAACTAAAGAACTGTCCTTAGGACAAAATAAGCATTTTACATGAATGGTAATGCTCTAAACTGATGGCTATGCTCTAATAGTAGTATCAATGCTAACTACGTGTGTCTTTGTCTGCAGATCCCTCCTGTTGCCACCATGCTGCTGAGTTCTCGCCTTGCAAAGAAGCTTGTGACCAGGTATGAACACACAAGCATGCACACGCGCGCACACACAGACACACGCACACGCACTCTCACAAACAACCTCACTCCTCAGCCCATTAGAGTTGCCCGATGAATAGAGGTTTTTGAAGGGGAGTTTTTGTCTGTGGGGTCTTTGAATTTGAACTGCAGAATTAACACTCTGTCTCACCCTTTTTCACCCTCTCTCTCTCCATCTCTTTCTTAAGCCCTCATGTTCTTCTTTATGGCAAAAGACATAAAAGAAACGTGAAAGAGGGTTTTCTCTTGAAGCAACCAAAAGGCTGAGAGTTCAAACTTTTTCCTGCTTTTGAAGGGAGGGTGGCTGACGAGGGAAGACAGAACTTACTCTATTGAGCTCTTTTTGGTTGACATCATAATTTTTCTTTACAAATGAAGATAAAAAAAACAACCTAACAAACAGATAGAGAAAGTCCTTGGGCCCTATTTCCCATCCAGGTGTATCTGCATTTTTGTACAGCACATGGGCCTTTTTCCACACTTGGGCTGAGTTACTATTTTTGTGACTCAACATGAGATCAGTGGAATGGTGCAACAATGGGTGTGTCAGTAAAAATGCACTCCTGGAATTTTGGTTTTAATTTTGAGGAGAAATTGCTGTAGCTCTTCTGAGCTCAAAGCAGGTCAACTTGCAGTGCAAGCCAACAGAGGGCTTTTTTGTGGCTTCACTGGATAGGAGCGCACATGAACAGACCAATCCAAAATCCCATAGACATTTAGTTCAATGTGTTATATGTATTTTATCCAACTTACATAAATAATTAAAACACGATTTTTTTTGTAAATACAACCATCTAATTCAGTTAATCATATGAAAAATTCAAAATGCAAGCAGCATTGAATGGGCCTTTGTAAGGGATGCTGGCAGACGGGGCTTTACAGTTTTGTGTTTTTTCGTTTTTAAATGTCATATTCTGCATTTTCTATTGCTTCCTGTATCCACTATGTGGCAACTATTTAAGTGTCATCAAAGACTTAAGGCTTTTCTGACCCAATTTAAGGTGGATCTGGCAAACAGACTTGCAAAAGCACATGGAAGTATGAAACATGTCATTTCCTGTTGCCACTAACTTTCACTATTTCTGTTTTACTTATGATACTAATACTAGCATATGCATTACCTTTGTCGAAGAGGTCATGTTTTTAGATCTCCAAACAAACACGTCGTAGGTGTCAAAGTTAATTGACATCTTCCAGTGAATCACAGGTGGATCATTAGCCAAGATTGTTTTCTAATGATATCACTTCATTCCTAAATGTGTTCCTAAATTGGTTAACTTGCAGAGGGAAATGTAATAAATTAGACTAGTGTTTACAACTTTGATAAAGACAATGTTCCCAGCAAAGAAACTGATAAGTCTACAGAATTGAATTCCAATGAAACACAGAGATGATTCTCCAAAAACACTTACATGCATACATGAGAAGAAACATTTGTAGCGGAATCAGCTGGTTTGAACTTTTCTTGGAACAAAAACCTTGATGGCACACAATTGGAAACTGCTGCTGTAATGAACAATTATTATTGGGTGTGCAGTGTTTGATAAGCCTGGCTCTATTTGTACTGGAGAAGGATACCATCAGTCTGACACCCAGCACTTATTCACCTTTCGTAAAGGCAGAAAGAGAGAAAGTCATGCAAATGACCTGGTTAGCTTGTTGGTTTTCACAGTGGTTTTGTGGCATCAGTGACATTTCCCCTTTGAATATCTGTCAACAAATGACTGTTGCTTCATTTGATGATGTGTTGTTCTGTCAGTTTGTAGGTCTGGAAGGGTATTTGGAAAAGAAATAGCTGTCTGATGTGAACGTGTGCCTCTCTGTGTTAAGTTCCTCTGATTCAGTATGCCCTAACAAAACAACATTATAAACACCTACTGCCTGGCCTGAAGCAAAAAAAAAAGCTCCAAATGAATATTGGTGTACAAAAAGAACCTAACGCTACCGTTGCTGAAATAATATTGAAGTTCTCTTTTTTTTAACCCAAGCAAAAGATAAAAATAAACTTCAGTAAGACAGTGGGGACACTATTGGTTTGTGACAATAAACATTAGAATCAAAACTGCAATTCGTGATATGCGGGCCCTCGTACCTGCGCCCGTACAGCATCCAGCCGGATGGGGGTGTATGTGGCTGTGGAGTTTCCTGCATGCCTGATTTGAGGTGGATCCGTTTAACCTGCTGTCAAATGCACATGAAAACAGAAAAAATATAATTCTCCTCTGTCAGTAGGTGGTGCTATAACTGTGACTGATTATGACCATGTAGATGTCTTCAAACTGGCACTTTTATCAAACATGGAAAGATGTGGGATGATCGGACAATATACATCAAAGTCACAGCAACTTATAGTTTTATGACAAAATGTGCAAAATGGCCGCCAAGGCACGGGCACACAATTTTTCATCCCAAAGGTGTTAAAATTGCACAGAACAAATTTGAAGTCAGTTTGATATATTTTGGAGGAGGAGTTTGTTAAAGTACAATACATCGAAATTGCTGAAAATGGCCTCTAAATTCAAGATGGCTGGCTTCCTTTTGAGTTTAGGTCATGGTGCCAAGAGACTTTTTTTGTATATCTACATGTGATACACAAATTTCGTGCATGTAGGTGAAATTAGCTGCTGGGGCTGCAGTTTGGGGGGGTGCTAGCAAGCCATTTGGCCACGCCCATACGCAAAACACATGTCAGATTTATCTTGTCACCACGCCTGGTGCATGTGCTACGTTTGGTGAGGTTTCGAGCATCCATCTGCCTTACACAACAACATCCTCTTTCACAGTGAAACATTGAACTTT
This sequence comes from Brachyistius frenatus, assembly GCF_029030835.1. Lineage (NCBI taxonomy): Eukaryota > Metazoa > Chordata > Actinopteri > Embiotocidae > Brachyistius > Brachyistius frenatus. The sequence goes on from NW_027210624.1 coordinate 4,340,196, forward strand.
CCTGCATCGCCATGGTGACGCTCTTCAACGGGCTTCTCAATATATCCTCGTCAACATTTCAAGGTTATTCTGACCAAAATTTGATGTTGATATAACCAACCAGCTTGAAGAAGCATTTGAAAATATGAAAAACTTAATTTCCCATTGCCAGCAGGTGGCGCTATTACTATAAAAGAATATTGACATGCAAATATTTTCAGGGCAGGACATTTATCAAACATGTAGAGTTTGAGGAAGATCACACAATGTACATAAAACAACTAGTAGTTTGCTGGTGAGATGTTCAAAATGGCAACCACACCACGGGCACACCGTTCATAAAGTACCTAACCTTTTATTAACTTTTCCCCCACTTAAGATTACACAGACCAAAATTCAAGTCTGTCCGATAAATTCTGGAGTTTGTTTAAGTACATGTGCGAATCGCCAAAAGTGGCCGCTAAATTCATAATGGCCGACATCCTGTTGAGTTTAGTTCGTGTTGCCAGGAGACTTTTTTGTAGATCTAAGTATTATACATGTCCGCTGAATTTTTACATATAGGTGAAAGTAGCTGTGGTTTAGGGTGGTTTGGCCACGCCCACATGAGAAACCACCAACATGCTTGATTTTTCGCCACGACTGATGATTGTGGCAAGTTTCATGAGTTTTTGAGTATGTTAAAGCCTCCAAAAATGCAATTCTTTGGGGAGAATAATAATAATTCCTTGCATTCTAATAGGGCCTTCGCACCACTCAGAGCTCGGACCCTAATTAGAGCACCTTATACATTTTAAACATAGAATAACCAAAAACACGGGTGTACAAAGAAGAGCATATCAAGCACTAATGTGTGACACAAAAACACAACAGCATTATGAAAGGAAAACGGAAGCAGCATACAGCATTGAGATCTAGTTTAACCTTCATTAACTGATCTTTGAAGGTGTTTTGGGGGCAGCAGAAACCATTTTTTAAAATGTCTTGCAGCAAGCTCGTTACCAAACACCTAAACTATAATAATACGTTTCTGTTGTTTTTAAAACAGCAACAGCACCTTTCCCTTTCACCTCACAGTATTTTGCCTCACTTCTCTTACTCTGTGCCCCTTTAATTTTCCCCTGCCTCACAATTTGACAGCCTCTGACCTAGAGCAAACAAAATGTATTTAGACTAGAGAGCTGACCTCTACCATTTGCAAAGTTGTAACTCACAAACATCAGTGCCGATGCTTGTTTATTGTCCGTCTCAGTTTTATTTTCTCACGCAAGCAGCCAGTCAGGAGTTCACATTCCTCAGCAGAAGTTGTGACTGCACACTATCAAGCGTCTTTGATATTCTTTGTCTATTAACTTTTACAGACAGTGTTTTGAATTACTATAATGTCTAACAGCAGTTTTAGACATTATAGTAATTCAAAACACTGTCTGTTTTTAGAAATCATCTCTTTTTTTCCACTGCTGGATGAAAAGAGATGATTTCTAAAAACAAGTCCTCCTAGAAATCTGATTGTGTGAAGTTGTAAATCTCCCTCACTAGGTTCCATGACTTAAGCCAGAAACTGTTGGCATTGACTGCATTCTCCCATTAGCTTGCCTTGTATGTTCACACAACACTTGGCTGTGTGTGTGTGTGTGTGTGTGTGTGTGTGTGTGTGTGTGTGTGTGTGTGTGTGTGTGTGTGTGTGTGTGTGTGTGTGTGTGTGTGTGTGTGTGTGTGTGTGTAAATGTGTGTGTTCACCACTAATATCCTATTGATGTTTAAGTGAGCATATCTCAGTAGTGTTGGGACATCTCTTTTCCATTTTCATATATTTCTCTGTGTATGAAAACATGTAATGCAGGACTAAAGATGCAACATGGTGGAGATCAGTGCCAATGACTCTAGTTCTGGAAGTTATTTTTCTGCTGTAAATTTCCATTTCAAAGTGGTATTCATAATGTTTCTCATTATAGAGACACAGGAGTCTCCTGAATAATTTACAGTAGTACTACAACTATCTTTGGAAGATGCCAAGCAGAGGTGATTTTCCCAATAACATTTGATCTTTAAAGTTGAGAGGGTTGTTGTGTGCGAGTGGGAGCACGTTTGATTATTAGTAGATTATTCATGATTTTCAGAAATTCTAAATATTCAGAAATTCTAAATATTACTGGCTTTAATGCAGAGGCAGAGAATAATATAAACAAGCTGAGGTTCAGAGCAAAACTCACAGTATAACACTGTCTGGGGACTGCAGACAGAGAAAAGAACAGAAGGGTGATTCAAGACAACGAACTGAGACATGCAGGTCCAGCCTAGGCCTATAACAGTATAACTATGGTTTAACTAAGTTAAACTTAATCAAAATGGAAAGTTTTAAGCTTAATCTTAAAACTAGAGTGTGTCTGCCTCCCAAACTAAAGCAAGGAGCTGGTTCCATAGGAGAGGAGCCTTAAAGCTAAAAACTCTTCCATTAAATATTTGGAAACTATGAACAACAGGCAGGCCAGGATTCTGAGAGTGAAGCACTGTGTTAGGATCCACGCAAAGAAAACATCCATCCATCCATCATCTTCCGCCTATCGTGGATCTCATCCATCCCCGGTGCTTTGCCACCGAGGAGCTTTTTGACTCATTCTTTCTGTCACGACCCAGAGCTCGTGACCATAGGTGAGGGTCGGAAAATAGATCGCCCGGTAAACTGAGAGCTTCGCCTTCTGGCTCAGCTCCCTCTTCACCAACACGGTCCAGTGCAGCGCCTGTTGTACTGCTGTAGCCGCACCGATCCGCCTGTCGATCTCTCGCTCTATCCTCCCCTCACTCGTGAACAAGACCCATAGATACTCAAACTCCTTTGCTTGAGGCAGGCACTCCGTCCCCGCCTGGAGGGAGCAATCCATCGGTTTCCGGCAGAGAACCATGGCCTCAGATTTGGAAGTGCTAACCCTCATCCCCGATGCTTCACACGCAGCTGCAAACCGCCCCAGTGAGTGCTGGAGGTCGTGGTCCGAAGAGGCCAACAGGACCACATCATCTGCAAACAGCAGAGATGGGATCTGGAGACCCCCGAACCTCACGTTCTCCTACCCCTGACTGCACTTAGATATCCTGTCCACAGGATTGGTGAACAGACCTGGCGGAGGCCAACACCCACTGGAAACAAGTCTGACTTATTGCCGAGAATACGAACACAGCTCCTACTGCGGTTGTACAGAGACCAGATGGCCCGTTGCAACGGGTCCAGCACCCTGTACTCCCGCAGCACCCCCCACAAAACCCCCGGGGGACCCGGTCGAAAGCCTTCTCCAAGTCCACAAAACACATGTAGACTGAATGGGCAAACTCCGAGGACCCCTCCACTAGTCTTGCGAGGGTAAAGAGCTGATCCACTGTTCCACGACCGGGACGGAATCCGCACTGCTCCTCTTGAATTTGAGGTTCGACAAATGGTTGGAGCCTCCTTTCCAGCACCCTTTCCACCTCCCGATGATGTGTCCCCCCCGGGCCTCCCCGCTGAGAACAGCCTGGTGTAGTCACAGCTTTCCTTTCCTGAGTCATCGGATGGTTTGCCAGAACTTCCTTGAGGCCAACCGAAAGTCCTTCTCCATGGCTAAGTGTGAAAATTACAGAAAGACATAAATTGCATTTCTATGAGAATATGGAGGTTTATGAGTACAAACGTTTTGTAATTTTTTTTAATCGATCCAGTAATTGCTTCAAAAACAGCGTAAATGTGATGTCTGCTCCGGAGGCAGAAGCGCTCGTTGCCACAGGCAGCAGCGCTCGCTGCTCGCTCAACCGACTGATCCGGGGAGACGAAGCTGGCAGGACAGCGGGCAGAACAGCGGACAGGACCGCTGGTAACACAGAGTCTATATCCTCCGAGTCGGGAGGGCAACTCAACTGGCTGGTGGCTCCGACTGGTAGATCTGCAGCAGGAGCAGGAGGAACGGGAACAGGACGGCCGGGTGACGGACGGGTGACTGGTGGTCCTTGCGGTGATTAGAAGGCACTTGTAGTAACTCGCAGTATCTAGTTGTATGCACCGACGACCAGAAGAGTGCAGGGGCAGGGTACATATGGTCCGGGGAGGTGATCAGGTAAATGCAGCACAGCTGTGCTGCCGGAGAGAGGCATGGCAGTGGGCGGAACTCGGAGGAGAGACAAAAACAAACAGACAGGGGAATGACAGGACACAGGAGGAGAGGTGATTGGGGGTAAAACAGAGGAAAAGACAGGAACCCTGACAGACACACACACACACATTTTTTTTATTATTTTAGGCTAAATAGAGTTCCCAGATTACCAAAACTCTAATACATCCGGTGTAGCTGTTCTAGTGTTGACATTAACTGCTGTTGGTATCTTAATATCAGTTGTCAACAGCAGAAATGAAACAAGCTTTACAGAAAATTACATTTGGGAAACTAAATTGCTCCATCCAAAATATTATACCTTCAAAAAACATTCTGGAAACTGCTTTAGTGTTAGTAAGAAAGGATTTTTACTACGCAAGCATGGTCATTATCTTTCTTTCTGTGGCTGTGTTAAAAGATACGTGTAGCAATGTTCTATGTTTTTCTTGTTGTCAAAAAATCTTAAATTTGGATCCAAACAATCAATGCACTGATTTTCTAACAAGTATTGTGCATGTATCAAAAGTCTGATAGAGCTGAGACATTGTCTCTTTTGTCCAAAGACTATTAAAAAGAAGCCAAACTGTCACACCAGTATGAAAGTATGAACAGTAATCTCATTTTGCAGTCTCTGGAGTGTAAATCTGTGGGAAGCAGTGGCCAAATACTTACAACATACTCCTTTATGAGGTTTTCAGGTTCTTCGTTGAGGTAAACAATTAGTACTTTCAGTATGCAGTCTCTTCTTGTTTCAATGGAGTCATTCTGCAGCAAAGAAAAAGGGAAATATGTATAAGATGTTATATTATTGCATTGTGCAGCAAATTTACACTAGAAATGTGTCACAGTTGCTTTTTCATGCCTTTTTTTTTTTAAAGGCAGTGCTTGGCTACAAGGTGGTGTAATGCACATTCATTTGGGGTAGAAGTTCTACACTTAGATAAGAAACACCCAATGTAATGTTTTTGATAATTAACACAAGTTATTTGTTATCATTCTCAAATCATTTCATAGCATAATGATAATCTAAGCAATACTGCATATACATTTACATTGTCAAAATAAGAAACAATGACTGCAATCCAAAAGTCCCAGTCATCTGTTTCAAAAAAATTACCTATTGCAAATGTTTTTTGGGTGCAGTGTCCTAGGAATGGCTAGTGATGTCAGAGTGAAATGGGTCCCCATCATATTCAGGAAACAGTCATGATAATGACTCAAATGATCATCATTAACATACACTCACAGACAAAGACAAACTGATCAGGCTTTAACATAAAAGGTCAATTTGAAAACTCCATATCATTGACAGGTATACAGTACATAGTGAAAATGTGTCTTCATGGTAGAAAATGAAATCAACTTTCTCCATTTCATGTAGACATGAATATGCAATTAGTATCAATAATAATGTACAAGACGTGCTCATTGTGTCCTGAGGTGCCACCTTTTAAACTCTGCAATGAAGGGCTTGTCTTCAATCACCTCATGCAAATGTGAGCAAATGTCCTTTCCATTTTCTCCTTAATCACCTGTTGGTTGTTGTTCTTTTCCACCTCAGACAATAGTGACAGCCTCTCCTGCTCTAGGATCTCTTTGTTTTTTCCTGTTGGATACTCTGGACAGTAGTTTACATCTGCTCTTCTCAGTTTCTTCACTTGATTTGGAGATGTGTGTTGATCACTTGACGGAATTGACATTCAGCTTTGAACATCCAATGTTTCACAGCTTTGTGCAGTAGTTAGACATTTTATATTTCAAACTGATCTTCCATCCATAGAAGCCAGTAACAGAGCCTTGCTCCCTTAAACATGGGTGCTTCTTCATTAGTGCTTCAGCCACTGCATCAAATTCAGGATTTGAGGGATAGGCTTTGTATTTGATGATTTGTGATGCCAAACCTTCAAGAATGTCAGACTTCATTTTTGGACTCGGACTGAAAAGAACCCCGTAGTGCTCTCTGTACCATAAAGATAATTTTCTACATATCAATGTGTTTTTCAATATGCACATTTGAAGTATCGCTGAAAAATCAGGCAGTCCACCTACACAGCAAATTCGCATCTTTGGAATAAACTCTTTCTGAGTTCAAATCAACTCTTTTTGCTTGTACATGTGAGACCATCGAATACACTCTCAAGCAGAGTGAAAGTAAGTCTTTTCTTGGAATTGATTTTTAACACTTTTCAGAAGTTGAACCTGAATCTTTAGTTAAAACTCAACTCCCACGAAGAGTACATTTTACTTTAATCTTGAGTTGTTTGAATGTGAACTCTTTTCAGTGCTAAGTCGACACTTAAAAGTGTGTATTGTTTGACATTCAAGGAGTTAAAATTTCATCACACTATAAAAGTTTTAGATAAGACTGATAACAAATTTATATTTAACAATTAGATGCAGTGTGATTAAATGTAGTGTGCAACAATTAATGCTGCATGAAATCTTTGTATAACAAGTTGCAAACTAACCACTATTAGTGCTACTTTGATTAGTATATGTTACGTTACTGCCTTGTACACTTATGGTTTTGAATGATAGCCCCATTTTATTCATCATTATGTCTTCATTGAAATAAAAACAAACATCATGTTTTAACAAAACTAAATATAATTTCTGTCCATCACTTGGATTTAATTTGGTTGCTTTATTCTTAAAAGTTACAAAGAAATAACTAAGGCATCCTGGGAAATGCTAATACGGCAACAAAGCTGTGTAGTAAACACCGGGAGTAGTGTTGAATCATGTTCCTCAACACTCACGAATGAACACCAAAAAAATCACCCCACCAGAGAGTAACACTGAACACAAGCTGTAGTCTAACTTAGAAAATAAACTCCCAAAATCAAACTCTTTGTTTAACTCCACAATATTTCACTCCAGAAATTTGATGTATACTGATCCATGCACAATAATCATTCCATTTCTGTATTCTATGCCATTGCTGGAGGCACTCTGTGCTAGAGTGACTGTTGTGAGATCAGGGTATTTCTGACATAGGTGAAGCACTATGTCCTCTTTCATGGCATCTACTGTAACTGTCGAGACGTGTGTCACATCAAAGGCTGATTTCTCATTACTCTTTGTGTGCATGTGATAGCTAATCATCAGCTGGTGCTTATTCGCCAAGGACAGTGTGATGTTCTTGAAACACTTTGTGTGTCTGTCAACCTGTTGGAAAAAACTGTGCTTGGTCACAAAATGGATGGTTCAAATCATCACAATTGGGCCAAACAGCTTTATCATTTCTGGATAATGCTCCAGAAATTAATGTTTTGGCAGGAGTCTCTGATCTGTAAATACTTCTTTGCATCTCTGTCTGTGCTCTGAGATTTTATATTCTAAATATGCCACAGACTCCTCACAATGGACAGGTGCAACAGCCAGCTCAATAACAGCTTTCAAGTCAAGAATCACTTTCCAAGCTGGCTCATCTTCAGGCATCAACTGCCCAATCATAAATGGTAATAACCTGAGCAAAGACCAGTTTTCGTCCACGTTGCCACTAATTGTTTTGTGACATACAAAATTATGTGGCACTAAATGAGGGCAATTTTTTTTGTCACCCCACCTGTATTGAAATTTGTAATTTGATTATTTAGGTCATCAAGTGTAAACAACTTTTTGGAAATAAGCACACCAAAGCACAGTACAAGCTCAACAGGGACTATGCCCTCAAAAAGATTATTACATTTTACATTACATTTCATTTAGCTGACGCTTTTATCCAAAGCGACTTACAATAAGTGCATTCAACCATGAGGGTACAGACCCAGAACAACAAGAATCAGGAAAGTAAAATTTTAAGCTTAAAGTGCCATTTTAAGCGCTACTAAAGTGCTACCTTTAAGGTATAGTCGGAAGAGGTGGGTTTTTAAGTTTGTGGCAGAAGATGTATAGACTTTCTGCTGTCCTGATGTCATTGGGGAGCTCATTCCACCATTTAGTAGCCAGGACAGCAAACAGTCGTGATTTTGTTGAGTGTTTAGCTCGCAGTGAGGAAGCGACAAGCCGATTGGCAGATGCAGAGCATCCTGGATGTAGACTGGACCCGATCTGTTCGCAGCGCGATACGCAAGTACCAATGTTTTGAAACGGATGCGGGCGGCTACTGGTAACCAGTGAAGGGAGCGGAGGAGCGGAGTAGTGGGAGTGAATTTCGGGAGGTTAAAGACCAGTCGAGCTGCGGCATTCTGGATGAGCTGCAGAGGACGAATGGCACTCCTGCCAGGAGGGAGTTACAATAGTCTAGGTGTGAGATGACCAGAGCCTGGACCAGAACCTGGACCAGAACCTGCGCCGCATCTGAGTGAGAAGTGGACGTATTCTCCTGATGTTGCGCAGCATGTATCTACAGGAACGTGTTGATGAGGTAATGTTGGCAGTAAGGGAGAGTTGACTGTCGAGTGTCACAGAGGTTCCTCGCAGTCAGGGTCGGGGCTAACACGGAGTTGTCAAAGGCAGTAGTCAGGTCGTGGGTGGGAGAGTCTTTCCCTGGAAGGAAAGTAGTTCAGTCTTGTCAAGGTTAATTTTCAGGTGGTGTGCTGACATCCACTGAGAGATGTCAGTCAGACAGGCAGAGATTCGTGCCTGTGTTTCAGATCGGGGAAAAGAGAGGATCAGTTGGGTGTCATCAGCATAGCTATGATAGGAAAAGCCATGTGAGTAAATAACAGAGTGAATGACAGATCATGGACAACATCTGGGGGATACCCTGATATCACACTGAAGTGGGCAAGTCTCTCTGTGAAAATACATCCTGTTTTCACGCCAAAAATGCAACCTCCTTTTGCTGCGCACTGTTTACATGGATTTGATGAAGTTCTTTGTTTCTGCGAGTAAATGCACCTGACTTAACTTCTTTGACCTGAGTTTCTTCCTGCTGAGCTGTGCAAAACCTACAGAAATATTGGCCTGAGAAACTTTCAACAAAGCCAGCTATTTCATGTGCTGCAAGGTTGTCTGAGACCACACTGAAGTGTCCCCTTCACAAATCTGCCTAGCTGTGCGACAAAAACACCTTGCTGCTCAAGGGTAACAAAGTCTTGGAGTAGTGGCTCAAATATTTTGACATCATCACTTTTATATAAAAGAGGCCGGTATATTGAGGCCATAGAGGAATGGCTACCCGGAGTTAAATTTCCCAAAATCCAATACACAGCACAGAGTTTGTGTGTGTTCCGCGAAGTACCAAGAGGGTTGCAAACCTCAAAATCATCAATGTATAAGCAAATCGCAATTTTCAATTCATCCCCTGAGAGAAAATCATTATTCTTGATGTACTGTCCATCTTCAGAAAATCTGTAATGTCTATGGTCACTGACTATCTGTTGCAGTCTTCTCTTTTCAACAACCTTGCTAAGCACATCCTTCTGATTAAGCAGTTGATGTAAAAACTTCAGCAAAGGAACATACTGAAAACTTTTTTGCCCCTGCTTCAAGTATATACTGAACTGGTTCAACAATATTGAAATAAATTTTATAATACTGCTTCCGCTTATAAGAAGTAGCTAAAGGTCCATCCCTTCCTGAAGCTTTTGACAGAGGGTTAGATGAACAAACTGCATTACCTAACTCTTTGATGAGCAATTGGTCAATCTGCAGGTTATGTTTATTGAAGAAATCAGCAAGAATGTTGTTAGATACAGGCACCAAGGCAGAACTAATCAAATACTGCAACTTGCTTACCAGCTCATCAATAGCAGAGCTTGGAACATGGAAACAGTTTTCCAATTTTAGTAAAACAAATGCCAATTTCTACTCTATAACTTTCAACAAGTCTTCTGGTTTTGAGCACAGTGCCCCATCTTCGAATTCAACATTATTAAGTAACGGATCCCTCTCTGTAAAGCATGCATCTTCCAAAGTACAATTTAGTGAATCTGCAGTGTCATTTTTGACAATTTCAGCTTTGAAATCATTCAGTGTGTATGTTATGTGTTTTGTGTTCTTGTGAGATTGATATATTGCATAAATATTTGCTTGAAAGGAGCACTTATCAAACATACAACAGATGGTTTCATGTCTTTTTAGATGGTTGTTAACATGAGTAAAGAATTCTCTCAATGAGGCAAGCGTGAACAGTGCAACTAAAAGGGCACTCTAATGTGTTTAAATACAGGTGTGGTCCAATGGCCGGGGATACAGTTTTTACGCGATTTGGACTGATTGAACCTCTCCTCCAAAACCCTGAAAGGACTACATTTATTACATGTACCATTATCAATAAAGAAGTCACAGGAATAACTAAACATCTGCATACCAGGCAGAAGAGAGAAGGAGAAGCAGAAGAGACAGAGAAGTTTTACTGCTCTCCTTGTGTGTGTGTGTGAGGAGGTACACAGTTTAGCAATAAGCCAAATTCCATTCGAATGAATACGGGAGTCGGGATGTAGCCTCCAAGCTCCAGATGCTTTATTGTTCAGCACCGACCTACACAAACTATATAATCACTATATTTCCTTTCTTGTTAAGTTTTCTTACATTACAAAATTTTACAGTGCAATTGCAAAACAAAAACATGTTGCATGATACATAAGCATTTCCATTTGTGGATAGGAAAATAGACTTAAAAGTAAAGAATATATATATATTTATACAGATACAAGCAAATTTACAACAAATTCAATTCAATTATTCATCAATTTATCAACAGAACATTAAATTTCTGTATTTTCTGGATAATTTTTAAACCCGTTTTGTTCAAAAGTTTAAAAAACTGCTTTTCCCAGAATGCTTTGCAAGTGCGCTCGAGTTACTTCCTGGATTTTTTTTTTTTTACATAGACACAAATAGTGATTTTTTTTTTGGGGCCCAAAACCGTAGGCGTGTCAGACTTTCACAACTCAGTGAGATGCATAGCCTGATGGAGTTTGGGTATGCACGGTAGTCAGACTTTGTGTTTTTCCTAGGCCTGTCCCTCTGTCCATTTTCACGTTAAAGTCCCAATAGGGTTCGAAGAGCATTTCTAGATATGCTGTTAAATTTCTGCTCACATTTCCCAATGGTAATGTGCACACATTGATGATCTTTTTCCTGGTTTCCTAAACTGATTCAGAAAACACATTAAGGTGACTTCAGATACTCAACACCCATGCTATACATTGATGAGACAAAATACGATATGATATCTATCACCACTCATAACAGCAACACAAGTAAATGTAATTTGTTACTGAAATGTTCGAAGATCAACATGAAATTTGCAGGTGTAAAATAGCAACAACAAGGCTCTTCAAGTCAGTTTGTCAATGTAACACACTCCAAATGTAAATCCTGTTTTTATAGGAGGAGAAACAGAAATGAATCTCACTTTCCATCCTGTACTTTTTTTTAGCATCAAAGATCCCCAGCAACCGGAATCCAAATCAATACAGTTTCCATCGAAATCTAGTACCTTTATTTTACAATTGAAATAGATAGAACTGGACATTAAATATATCTACGTTACATATAGTCGTAATGTGATTTCAATGCACGATGCAAATCCGTGAAGCAGCGAGACCGTGAAAGGTGAACCGCGTTATAGCGAGGGTTCACTGTATTACACCCTCTGTAATCCGTTAATGTAAAATAGTTCAAAGCCAGTCAAGTCAAATGTTTTTACATAATTCAATCATGATTTGGAATGTGCTATATTAATTCTGGTTGTTCACTTTTATCCTGCAGCTCGCCACTATAAAGAGTGAGTCACGGCTGAAGCATCTCCTGCAGCGGTTACCTGGTTACTGCCCAGAGTCTATGGTGAGTCCATTTCCCTTATGATAGTTGCACTTACTCTTATTACTTTTACTATTACTCTTATTATCCCAAATGGGTTGATGTTTGTTGTGGATAGATATGGTCTCTCACTGAATTTACACCTCAAATATTATTTGAAGAATTTTCATGATTTTCAAATATTGTGTGCAAACAATGGTACTGAATACTCCAAAATAGGATAAACACAATTGTCACTTTCCAGATTAATTTGGGGTGAGGAGGTAGGGGGTTGGGGAGCAAATGCTACAATGTATTGATGTTTCAAAATATGAAAGAAATGGTTGCCTTTAGTTGGGACATTACCTCCACCCAGTGCTTCAACTAATATTCAGGTTGAGAATGCTGTCATCTTAGCCTCGTAGGTTGTTATTAGTGTTTCCTGCAGGACTATACCAGACAAAGGTGTTAGATATAACTATCCAAAATGGTGTCAGTTTGGGACATAACAGAAACATATGACTAAGGATAGCTAGGTCACTACTGCACCAAATCAAGATTGGGTCTAAACTAGGATCGAGTTTGGCAAGCTCACTTGCTGATAGATGCAATCAATGCAGAATCCTAAACTGCAAGAGCACATGTTTAATCTATATTTAAGATAAGTATACCAGCAAAAACAACTAGGAATAAAGACTGGAATTGTTTGATACAGAAAAGAAAGTCTGGGCTTAAAAAGATTGTGACAGCTAAATACTTGGGGTTAGTTTTTTATAACCTCTAATGTCAACCTTTTATATCCTTTGTCTTCTAGAATGAACTCTGGATGTGCATCAACTCCACACTTCCAGGTAAGGCAGTATATGCTGGATTTGAACATTTCTAACTTTGGTGGTAGTAATGACTTTAATTAAAAAAGCTCTGCTCAACTCACTTTGTAGACACATACAGTTAGCAACTAACTTAAGTGTGTAATCATGGTAGGGAGCATTGCAATTTTGTTTGTTTGTTAGATTGTTTGATTGGCTAAATTTTATGGATTCGCTTCAAGAGTTTATATAAACACAGCAACAACAGCAAATGGAACATGTTACTATGAAACAGAATTAGCAGTTAGCAAGGAAACCTTAGGTTTTACTCCAGGTTTTCAGTACAACGAAGGTGTTTTACAGTTTGCAGTATCTTATGCTGCAGAGCTAACCTTCTCCGGAGCAGGTTGTGTTTGAGGTATTGGATTTAAACTGTACAAAAGTAATGCCTACTGACCAATCAGTTCACTTAAAAAAATTACATTACCAATCGTTGAAGATCCCATAGATTATAGTTTGCTCTTTGTTTGTAAAATATGCTGCTCTGCTGCCATCCACATCAGTGATTGGTGAGACGCTGCAAACACTGCGTCTTTTGTGTGAACACACTTGTACCTGGATTAGGAAACCCTGGGTCGACGTAGTGAGCTGTTAACCATCTTTGTGTGACCATTTAGTGCAATCGCGTTTGTTAGCATTAGTTAAACCAGATAATGGCAAGAAATATTCTGGGTTGGTTGAACCTGATGTACAGGCCTCAGGTTAAATGGACTGCAAAAAATGAGCTGCTTTTACTTTATTTTTTGTTGGGCCATTGTATGTATTTTGTCAGGGAGTTCAGTGCCATTGCCCACATGAGGAAACAAGGGGAAAGCAAGCTCTATCCTACACCAGACAGCAGCTCCTCAAGGTCAACTGAGGGGAAAATAGAAATGGATGTTCTACCACCGCAAATTGGGAAACAAATTGGGACACCAATTCCAGCGGAGAGATGAGCTCTGTCGACAGAGGAGGAAAAGAAGCAAGCAAGGGGGAATAAGAAGGAAGTTTTAGAGGCACAAACAAAAACTACCTCTCCCGACTATTCTCTGTGCAAATGTCAGATCACTGTTGAAAAGGATCAATAAATTAAACACGAGCATCCAATCCTGGAAAGAATACAGCCATGCATGCATACTGTGTTTCACAGAGACCATGCCAAAGAACGAATTTGCACATTATATTGAAAAGATAGAAGCTGCCTACGTAGGTGCACCCAAGTTTTTCCCTTGGGGACTATGACGCCTGTAAACTGGACTCTGTGCTGCCCACATGTGAGCAATATGTTAAGAGGAGAGAAGCAGCTGGACTTGTGTTATGGCATCATCAAGGAACTGTCCAGAAACCACCTGTAGGCACCGCAGACCATTTTACTGGTCAGTTGCTGCCCACATCCAGACAAAAACTGAAGTAAGACAAGGCAAAATAGGACTGCTTCACATGTACAGACTAGCAGGTCCTCATCCAGGACCCCATTCCCTTGAACAGTCTGTCACAGTGGTGACCTCTTCGATCCAGTATTGCAAGGGTATGCTAATAGCCACAAAGACTGTAAGGTACTACCCAAATGACAAACCATGGCTCACAGCTCATCTGAAAAGAGCAAATAAAGCCAAGTACAGAGCCTCTGCTATGGGGCACGGAGCAGAGGGGAAACCAAAGACTGCTATGAGGAATGGTTGGAAGCCATGTTTCAAACCGGTAATCTGAGCAGACCTGGCAAGGCCTTTCTGATCCCACAGGGAAGGCCCCAGTCAAGAGGTCTGCAAAGAAAAGGGATGGAGAGGATGCGGCATTTGTCATCGACCTAAACTCCCTTTTTTGTAGGTTTGACACCCAGGATTTCAGTACAGCTATGTAGAATGAATTTCAGTGTGAGATCAAGGAGGGGCTCGGTCAGCCAATCACTCTCACAGAGGACGAGGTGTATCTGGCTGCCGGAAAATATGTGTTCGCTAGTAAAGCTCTTAAAGCTGTGAAAAGAGCTGGCCCTGACCAGAACACAGCAGAGCACTAAGCAAGCACTGGATCAAAGGCCTGAATCTGCTGCTTGATCTTGGAACGGGTTTACCTGTCAAAAGCCTAATAATATCCAGACTGGGAGTTATTGTTATTTATACCTTTATGCACCCGCAAAACACTGGTGTCCAGATAGCCTTGGGGGTCTGAAAAGGTTTAACCATTTAAGGAAAAAGCCCCCTTCAGATTCTCTCAGACTGAACTCAAATTTGTTTTTCTCCATGCACAGAAGTGTGACCACATTCCATCTTCTATTAACGATTGCCTTAATTTCTCTGAATGCAATTTCACAACACAAATTTGTCTTTGAAACTCAACATACCTAATGAGCCTGAAACATTCTAAGCAAGCGCAGATGAAGCAAATACTATTGATTTTGTCGTCAAAATGTTGCTCTGATGAAAACATTATTACAAAAGTTCCACCACGACCACCGTATTCGCAGTGGATTCCAGTATTAGCCCAATAAATTTATCAAAATCTAATACTAAATACTAAACCAATACTAAACCCCATGAAAATATAAATAACATCGTATTAATTCTCTGGTGTTTGATTTGACTCCAGGAGTATCCAGGAAGTCAGACGGTTGGGTGGGCCTTGGTTGCTGTGAGCTGGCTATCTCAGCTGAGTGTCGCAGAGAATGCAGACAGGTGAGATACTGTAGGAAAGACTGACCCAATATTATTTTGGTTGAATCGACTGTAGGTCCGCATGCGCTGTGTTTTCCATGGTGTTTCCATGACAGAGTTCACATGCTTTGATTTCATTTCTTTCCCCTATAGGCATCATCTAAAAATGACATAACAAAAGTATGCAAAAAAGTCACAGAGGTAAGTCAAAGAGTTTTACAGAAGTAATTCAGTAGCTGCAGCTTGTGTACTGTATTTCACGACTGGAAGTATTTAAAAAGCTAAAAAAAAAAAAGAAGAGAAGAATGATGTGCATTTAAAAATTGCCTTATTCTTATTCAAATAAATATTAGGGTTAGAAATAAAAAGATACATAAGTGCTACTTTTTATCATACATGCAAAATAAAGAAAACAAAAATAAATTGTATGAAAAGGGATAACAGACAGATCCACATTATTTTTCATTAAATGCTCATATATTCATCTTAATGAATAGACAGAGAATTGGTTCTGAACCTGTGGTGCGGAACCCACATGAGGGCCCAAGATTAATCTGTGGGGTTACAGGATTGTGAAAGTAACTATAAGGATTAAGAAAAACATTTATGCTGCACTATGTGTATTTTGTAGTTTGTATGTCAGATGCTTCTATATTTCACTTCTTCAGGTCTCCGGCCTTTTAGGTTTATACTTTGAGGTGAGATAACTTAACAGTAGCTGCCTCTATTACCACAGCTTCTCTCTTCTCCCTGTAGAACTCCCTCTACAGCTGCATCATCAAAAATGAAAGTAAGTCGTGACTCACACAGAAGATGATCAGTGAAGAACACCTACAAACACCGACGTCATCTCTCCTTCCAGCTCATACATAAATAAACCCCACGAGAACATCTCTGCTCTTGGACCAGTAGATGGGCGTGTTTGCATTCTTTCTCTCTCAATGTCATTCTTGCACTGTAGCAGAGCCTAGTTACCTATATGGCAGGATGTAAACAAAAAAAAAAATCACTATTGAGTTTCAATGTTTTTCAGACAGCATTACCTGGGATAATAAAATCTTAGAGCCTGATTTACTAAAAGACTGCGTGTGTAAAATCACGTGTAAACTTCACACCACCAGCAAAAAAATGTCCAAGCTGATCTACTAACGACGTGTTGTGAGGATTGCATCTTTCAAATGTGCAATTTAACACAGATTGTCCATTTTGCGTGTTTGCCTGAATGCTTATGTTATATTGGGTGTTTCTACCTGAATGTGCAAAATACTGGGAGGGGAAATGCAAATAGAAGTGATTCCATGTGTATTTTAGTACGACTGAAAGGCACGTATTAACCAGATGCGCACATTAGGTTGCTCTTATTGTAGTGAGGAGACGCAAGAAAATAAAAAAATATGTAGTGACGTGCTTTTATACCCGTGTAAACATTTCTGATGTCAGAGGCAGAAATTATTCGGAGATGTCATCTGTCCAGCAATTACATTCCTGAGTTATTGAATGAACTGAATGATGATTGACAGCCAACAACAAGGAGCGGCCACGAAATACCAGCAAAGACAGAACTTCTTGTGACTCAGCATTTCCCTGCCTCTGGGTTGTTCCAGCGTATCACTGCCCGGTAATCCCACCCGTTATTCAGGTGTGCTGTACAAGGTCCTGAATGCGACGTCCCGCATAATTTCCCTTTCACTCGCAAGGCACTGAATGAAACCAAGCCACCTGCTCATCACAGACCTGTTGCTTAATTTTTGTTGGAGGCATCTCATCCACCGTCCCTGCTGTTTTAATTGCCGATGTTTTATTATTAAGTCATTTTATTCATCTTTTTGTTTTTCCCTGATAATCTTCCCATATAGAGCTTTGTCCAAGTTATATTTAAGCTATATTTCTCAATTTCAATGGAATCAGATTTCCTTTTCCTTTTGTGGTCGTTGTTTTTTCATTACTGGTATCCCTTTCACACACCCGTCATTTTAAATAGAGCGATTAGCACCTGATATGAGTAATGATTACTCTCAGTAAATCATCCGCAAAATGGGTGGAACATAAATGTGCAAACTTTTGAAATAAACACACAATTTAGTACCTTTTATTTGACATCTTAGTAAATCAGGCCCTTAGTGTTTATCTTCTATAGGTACCAATTTTAGACTGCATCTTAACTGATTATCATTTTAGATTATCAGCACAACACCCTTATCGGACTGGGAAAAGGATGAAGGGTTAACTTCCTATTTTTTGACTCAAAAGATCTAATGGTGTTTGATGACACACTTACTGCCACGACTATTAAAATGGCTTTTAACACCCCTTACCTTACCTGAAAACTCACAAAATTACTCTTGTGTGTTTCAATGTTAAAACTCTATGTTTTCGTGTGTGTATGTATGTGTGTTCTCCTCCAGTGGGCTCCACATGCTGCAGCTATGCAGGACGTCACACCACCTGCAGGGAGTACTGCCAGGCCATCTTCAGGACTGACTCAACGCCCACTGTGTCCCAGATCAATGCTGTCAAAGACTACTGTCAGAGTCACAGCGCCCAGCTGCTCAGCTGCGTCAGCAACTTCACCAAGTCCTACCCAATCCGCAGCCCTATAGACAGTAAGTTCATCTGCGTGGGTTCAGCTCATTTGGCACAACATGTAAACGAAGAGAGAGAGACAGGGAAACACATTGGAAACAGGAAAAATGGAACAAACAGGAGCCGAAGGGAGATGGTGGTGTGACTATCCTAACAGAACCTATCCCCCTCAATGGTCTCCTCTGGTCGACCCACATGGCTTGTTGGGACGCTTGTGGGGAAAGTTCCAAACTAACAAAGCGTCTACAATGTCCCGACAGGAACCAAACATTGCTCCTCGGGACTGTACCCCTCTCAGTCCACCGGGTAAAGGTAACATCAAGACAGCCTTTAACTGAGATACATGAATAGTGGGGTGGACCTTCATGTGTTGGGACAGTTTCAGTCTGACAGCAGAGGAGTGAATGATGGATATGATGACATTGGTACCAACATACTGGGGAGCCAATTTCCAGGAATGCGTTATTGAAGGTAGATCATGCTAAGAGTTTTCCATCCAAAGTATTAGCAAAAGAGAGGTAAATCAAGGTGTTGACAGGTTATACTGGCTTGTTTTGCTAAATTCAGGTCTACAAAGTTGGACTTGGGTCCAGATCTACCACTCCGACAGCCCTGGTGAAATGACAGAAAGTGACCAATCGCTACCCCAACAGTTCTCATCTTTCATGACTGATTCACTTGTTTTAGGAAAGACAGTAGATGGGGGGCTTTTTGAATGAAACTTTTATTTTGGAACTTGTACCTTCCTGAAGATCTAAAACATGGTTTTACATGTAAGGAGCCATGTTAAATATGAATTTGATGTTTTTTTAATTACACTGGACAATGTCTGAGAATAATAACATAGGCTAGAGACATGGGTACATTTTCTATCACAGTATATGCCGTACAATGTCATGGCAGCTATATTAATCTTGATGTGGCATATTTTCCAGCACTGATATGTCTCTCTGACTGTCAAAGGTCTGTACTGCTGTGACCGGGCGGAGGCTACCCACTGCCAGGTGGCTTGCCGGCGAATCCTTCGTACCATGAGCACAGAGCACGAGATCATGGAGGGTCTGATCAAGGAGTGTGGCTCCCAGCCCCTCCCTCAGGAGCCCATGTGGCAGTGCTTTTTGGGAAGTGCACATCCTCCTTCCCCACCTGAAGAGGAGACCCCCCATCCCGCCAAGATGGACTGTGCCAAACTGCACTGCTGCTCCAAAGCCAACACCTCACTCTGCAGGTACAGCACCCTGCTTAACTTATGACATCGGTGGCAGCCAGTAAGTACATTGATGTCATATCTGCTGAAGTCAAGCACGGTTTGAAGTGAAATGTGTTTTTCCTGTCGTAACCCAGACTCTGTACTCTGCTGTGACAGGGACATGTGCCAGGAGATCAGCACTAACTGGGGTAGCCAGACGTGGCAGGACTTTGACCAGCTCTGTGAGTACAACCCGGTGGAGACAGAACTCATCAACTGCCTGGCTGATGTTAGAGAGCCCTGCCAGCTGGGCTGCAAGGATCTTACCTACTGCACCAACTTTAACAACAGGTCAGACTTCTATTGTATTGGTTCTGATTTTCATTGTTATTAAGGGTCCAAGCACCAATGATTTTGAAACCCTGTTGTTTTCATTCAGATTTTTAGGTTCTAATTAGTGGCGTTCACTTTGCAAGAACCCCTCTTTGTTCTGATTCTGCTAGGGGCTGACCTGTTCACCCTGTTCATGCAAACCACCAGACCGCTAATTCTGTAGGCTAACTCTATTTGTTGATGTAATGGGTAGCAGACAAGTTATAAATTTGGCGACTAGGTTCATCTGAGAGGAAAGTTATCCAGATTACAAAATGCAGAAACTTGGGACTGATCAAGAAGTAGCCTCTACTGAATACTGAGGCTGGTATGGCCTCAAAAACTCACAAAGAATACATCAATTAAAGGACAGACAAATGTACAAAGCACAACACTCAAAACAGACTTTGGTCTCTTTTGAAAAGGAAACACTCTAGTAGAAGGTTTTTGCAAAAAAAGTGCCTGTACATGACTGAGGCTATGAGGTAGTAGCTGGACAACAAAATGGGGCTACAGTATAGAACATGTGAAAGTATTCTAAGCTGTGGTGGTTGAGAGTTTAAATGGATTTTTACCCTAAACTTCTTTTTCACAAATAAAACCATGTGACAAATGGTGATTTTTGTTTTGTTTTAGATGATAATGGCACACTGTGATAATGTAGGCCTTGAAGTTCAGAAAAACAAATGGCATGCAAGGCTGTTGGGAGTTTTCTTTGATGTGCTCCAGGGGAGCCTTGGATGACTCTCTTCTCCCCTGAGGGGTTCAAACGCTGAGCTGTGTAGATGAGAGCAGCATGGAAGACAAACGCTGGCCTTGAGGTGTTACTTCAGGGCCAATGAGGTTAATAACTGTGTGATATGCATTTATGTCTTTCTGTGTGGTTGTAAGACAAACAGAAGCTCTTGAACCTTAAATTAGAAACAAATCCCTGACTTGTCATAAAATGCCATGATTACAAATTCGGAGTCCAAAACAGGATGTTTTTCAGATACCGTTCACTTTACTGACCCAGAAAGTAACTCACTCAGACACGTATCAATTTATTCTTTCACGCAATATCCCCCCCCTATTAGGAGGCTAATATAGGCATGAATTTCTTGAACGGAACTACCCCCCAGAGAGTTTCCCCCAGAACTAAATAGGTTCTAAGGCCTTTTGCTGTTTGCATTCGCACCACCAGTAGGAACTGTGAAATGACACACTGTTGCTACAGCGCACCGGAGCAACTTATACAGTTTTCCGTTTACTTGATCCGGTTGAAATTCATGAACATATTTCACCTGTTTGAAGAGAGAGAGCCAATAAAAACAAATGGAAAGGTCAAATATACCCATAATTACATTTAAGATGTATTAACTGGTTCACTTGAAGCCTTGTTATGATGCGGTATCATTTGCATTGTCAGTTTTGCATTACGGGTCAATAGAAATTCCTGTATTTTGAAACTAAAAGCCCTTTAGCCTTTTATAAGAAAGAAACCCAACATCAAAAGGCTTTTATTGTGGAACATTTGCAGGAACCTGTTGTGCCTGAAGTCTGACGATCATACTTTACATTAAAAATCCACAACAACCTCCGGTGCTTCAAATAGCATTACACAGCTGCGTAGATGCACATAAACGGAGCGACTTTTTTAAAAATGTATCTTTGTTAAATCGAAGTCATGCAGTATTTCCTCCGATGTGTATCAGCTTAATAAAGCCGGCACATTTGTTGTCGGCCCATTTCTCAGTATTGGGTGCCTCCAGGTGAAACTTTCTTCTGCTCTTTCTAAACTTTGTTTGTAGCTGCTTACTGTTTTCACTGTGTTTTAAACATGTGTATCGCGACAGTTCCTATTGAAATGGGGCTTAGGCAGTCGTAAGAGCTAAAAAAGCCCCCCAATATGTAGTGATGAGAACGAAAAAGGTTCTAAGTTACCCTGGTGCGGACACACAAAAAAGGGAGAAATCCCTCCCACCGTTCTTAGAATGATGAAATAGTCCCAACAGTCCAAAAACATTTATGAAGTATGGTCCCCAGGGGAGAAATGGCTCCCCCCTCCCCTTGGGGGTACAAACTGAGCTGTTTCGTATTTTTTTCCCTCCCAATCTTGCTTCTCTGCATTCCCTGTCTCCGTGCTAATTGAAGTGTCATAGTCCAGTCTGCACCTGCACTCATGTCAGACTTTAGTTGTTTTCGGACCAAACAGTTCTAAGGACTTTCTTGAGGGGAACTACCACCCAGACAGTTTCCACCAGAACTAAGTAGGTTCTAAGGCTTTTCGCAGTTTGCATTCAACTCTGAAATAACGAGGACACAACGTAGACAGAGCAACTTTTGGGACAAGTACATCACTTCTGTGCAACGTGATTGAGAACGCTGGATCAGAGCTATGTGCCTTTTGTTGTGTGATTTTTTTTTAATTGTAACAGAGTTGGACATGAGACGTGCAAATTATGCCAATTATGAGCAAAATGGTGAGTGAAGAAGCAAAAATTCCAGCAACAATTAGCAGTATTTCATATAATGAGACTGAGAGAAGAACAAAGATGAGGAAGTAACTTTGACATTTGTGTTCTATAGCTTTATGGCGTGCATGTGTGAAGAAATCCTGTTGCCTGAAGAGGTGCTCGGGTAGCAATCAAAAAGAAGGAGAAAGATCTGTCTCTTTACTTCTAACAAAGAGGGTATGCCACAATGAATAGGTGCTGTCAATGGCTCACATATTCCCAATTTTACTGAATATGACAGAATATTTCAATTGTAAGGGATGGGCATCCTGGTAGCCTACATGATGCAAGAGTTCTGGGTCTCTGGATTATATGAGCTGGCTGAGAGAGGGAAGCTGTTTTCTCAGCAGCACAAGAACAGGGCTGGATAAGCTGTTGGCCCCTACATCATTGGTTCCAGATGGGCCACCACTGCCACTCGGTGCAGAGATTGAATGAGCAGGGGAGAATTTAGCCATGATGCATTAGCTTAACAACTAACCTGACACAAAGCTCTACACTCTTCAAAAATGGAAAACTCTATACTACTAAAATGTTCTTTTTGCTACATTGACCTTCTCCCACATAACAACAAATCTTTAAAATCCTTGTTTCAAATATTTGATCTCAATAAACAAATACTGAAAAACACGTTTCCGACTTCAGAAATAAGTTCATTACTTTGCGTCTTTGCAAACCTTTATTTGAATGCACTGCTGTTCTCGCTCTTTGGCCTTTCTCCCAGTCTGTTCCTTTATCATGTTAATGCTAGCTTGTAGTTGAACCTTTCTCTGCCTCCTTCTCCAACTCTAGCATCTCCTTTATGAGACAAAGGACACTGGAGTCACCCTTTTTTCTATTTTTCACCAAAAGGGGATAATCATTTTCATATAATTTTCCTTTCTACTTCTCAGGCCACCTGAGCCATCCCTAACTATAAGCTTTATCAAAAAGGAAAGTTTTAAGTCTAACCTTAATGCTAGAGAGGGTTTCTGCCCCTTGAACCTAAACTGGGACCTGGCTCCACATGCGAGGAGCCTGAAAACTGAAAGCTCTGCCTCCCATTCTACTTTTGGAAACTCTGGGAACCACAAGTAGACCAGTGTTCTGACCGCAAAGTGCTCTGTCAGGATGATCTGGTTCTGTGAGCTCTCTGAGATAAGATGGAGCCTGGTCATGAAGAGCTTTGTAAGTCAGAAGGATAATTTTAAATTATATTCTTTATTTAACAGGAAGCCAGTGAAGAGAAGCTAAAACAGTAGAAATATGATCACTCTTGCTAAATCCCATCAGTACTCTTGCTGCAGCATTTTGGATCAGCTGCAGGTTTTTAATGAGTAATTTTGACATCCTAACAACAAGGAATTATAATAATCTAGCCTGGAAGTAACAAATGCATGAAATAGCTTTTCTGCGTCACGCTGAGGAAGGATTTTCCTGATTTTATTAATATTATGTAGATGAAAGAAGGCAGTTCTGGAGATTTGCTTTATATGGTGTCTAAAGGACAAATCCTCATTAATTATGACTCCAAGGTTCCTCACAGTTTTGCTGGAGGCCAAGACAACGTCATCCAGAGTAACTAAGTGATTAGAGAAAGAGTTTTTGAGGTGTTTAGGACAAAGAACAATAACTTCCATTTTGTCTGAATTTAGAAGCAGGAAATTGTTGGTCATCCAGGCCTTTATGTCTTTTAGACATTCTTCAAGTTTTACTAACTGATTTGTTTCATCTGTTTTTATAGAAAGATATAGCTGCGTGCATAACAATGGAAGTTTACATAGTGCTTCCTGATGATATCTCCTAATGGAAGTATGTACAAAGTGAAAAGTATTGGGCTGAACACTGAGCCTCGGCTAAGATGGCGCCGCGCTAGCGGCAGCCTGTTGCAGCAGCTCCCCTCCCCGAGTGTGTTGTTTATTAGTATTTTTTAAGCCTTTCTTCTCTCTTTGGAGTTGTTTTTTTTTTTTCTTTCTCTCGTGTGTTAAGTTAACGGTCCGTAAAGGACCGTAATTTTTCCACGTTTCTGGCTGGGGGCTCTGTTATTGTTTACTCGCGTGATCAGCTGATCGTGCTAAGTAGCCCTCGACTGCTGCTGCCCGGAGCGAGGCCTGAGATCCCCGTTGAACTTCGGAGAAGACGGCGGGGTTGCAGAGCTGGAGCTCAGCTAAAGGCGGAAAGGAGGAAATATAAACCAGCGGTACCGGCGATCTTAATGGGGAACGTGAGGTCGTTGGCCAACAAGACGGACGAGCTCGGCGCGCTGGTAAAGACCCAGAGAGAGTACCGGGAGTGCAGCATCATGTGTTTCACCGAGACGTGGCTGCACTCACATCTCCCGGACCACAGCGCGGCCGTACCGGCTTCAGGACTGTTCGGGGGGACGGAGACGTTGTTCGGAGCGGTAAGAAGAAAGGTGGAGGGATTGCAGTCTATGTGAACGAGAGGTGGTGCAATCCCGACCATGTGTGTGTGAAGGAACGTTTCTGTAGCCCGGACATTGAACTGCTAGCCGTGGGGGTGCGCCCTTATTATTTACCGAGGGAGTTCACGTCCGCCATTGTTATCGCTGTGTACGTTCCTCCATCAGCTGATGCAGAGGCAGCAGTGGACACCATCCACTCCGCTGTGGCTAAACTACAGACTCAGCATCCCGGTGCATTTTTGGCAGTTACTGGAGACTTTAACCAGTCTGGATAAAGTACTCTTTAAAGGGCTCTTCCTCCATCGACACCTTGACCCCCCCCCCCCACACACACACACACACACACACCCCTCACCCCCCTCTCTGTGACGACTGGCCAGGTTAGGAGACAGCTGGAGAGAATCCACCAGCGCAAGGCTGCAGGACCTGAAGGCATCAGGTCCTGAAGACCTGCGCCGTCCAGCTGGCTGAGGTCCTACAACACCTCTTCAACCTGAGCCTGAAGCAGGAGGAGGTCCCGGTGCTGTGGAAGACGTCCTGCCTGGTTCCTGTCCCCAAGAAGACGACTCCATCTGGCCTCAATGACTACCGACCGGTTGCCCTCACATCTCATGTGATGAAGGTGCTGGAGAGGCTGGTCTTGGCCCACCTCAGACCGCTGGTGAAATCTTCTCTGGACCCTCTGCAATTTGCGTACCAGCCTCATGTGGGAGTGGACGACGCCATCATCTACCTGCTGCAACGAGCTCAGTCTCACCTGGATGGAACCGGTGACTCTGTGAGAATCATTTTCTTTGATTTCTCCAGTGCATTCAACACCATCCAACCACTGCTGCTGAGTGAGAAGCTACGGGTGGTGGGGGTGGACGTGTCCACCGTCTCCTGGATCACTGACTACCTGACAGGCAGACCACAGTTTGTCCGTCTGGGCAGTGTGCTGTCTGATACGGTGGTCAGTGGTACTGGAGCTCCTCAGGGAACTGTTCTGTCTCCCTTCCTGTTCACCTTATACACCACTGACTTCCAGTACAACTCAGAGTCCTGCCATCTGCAGAAGTTCTCTGATGACTCTGCAGTGGTAGGATGTATAAGGGATGGACAGGAGGATGAGTACAGGGCAGTAGTGGATGACTTTGTGGAGTGGGTGGGAAGGAATCACCTGCTCCTGAATGTAGCCAAGACCAGAGAGATGGTGGTCGACTTCAGGAGGAAGACGACGGCTCCACAACCGCTGAGAGTTCTGGGAGAGATGGTGGACATGGTTGAGGAGTACAAGTACCTGGGTGTGTCCATCGACAACAGACTGAACTGGAAGACCAACATCAATGCTGTCTACAAGAAGGTGATGAGTCGACTCTTTTTCTTGAGGAAACTTCGATCCTTCAATGTGTGCAGCGAGATGTTGGAGATGTTCTACCATCTGTTGTGGCCAGTGCTTTGTACTTCGCTGTGGTCTGCTGGGGGAGCAGCATTGGAGCCGGTGACACCAACAGACTTAACAAACTGGTTAAGAAGGCCGGCTCCATCATCGGCTACAAACTGGACAGCCTGGAAAAGGTGGTGGAGAGGAGGACGCTGAACAAACTATTGTCCATATTGGATAGTCCTGTCCACCCTCTCCACCACCTGCTGCAGGGACAGCGGAGCACTTTCTCCAAAAGATTCCTCCAGCTCCGCTGTCACAAGGACAGATACAGGAGATCATTCCTGCCGACCGCAATAAGACTGTACAATAACTCACCTCTGGCAAAATCCATCACAGTACATATATGTTGACTGTGTTTCTTGGTTTGTTTGTATATAATATATATAGATATATAATGTACTGTATATACTGTGCATTTTATATTTATATTTTCTACTGCTATTTACTGCTATTTTATTGCTTTTCTATTTTACTATTATTTCTATTATTATCTTATTGCTTCTGTATGCTGCTGTAGCGAAAAAAAATTCCCCTCGGGGATTAATAAAGTAAATACCTACCTACCTACCTACCTTGTGGAACTCCATAGCTAACTCTCGTTTGCCTGGAAGACGCATTGTTGACATGAACAAACTGAAATCTATCTCATAAGTACGATTTGAACCAGTCTAATGAAGTTCCTTTTATCCTCGTAATATTTTCCAATGTCTGTGATAAAGTTGTGTGATCAATTGTATCTAAAGCAGCACTGATGTCCAAAAGAACAAGTACAAGTCCATTGTCTGAGGCTAATAGAAAATTGTTTGTAACTTTCACCAGTGCTGTTTCTGTGCTATGATGTACTCTAAAGCCTGACTGAAAATCTTCAAACACATAATTCCTTTGTAAATGATCACAAAGTTGATTTGCAGCAACTTTTTCCAATGATTTTAGAAATAAACTGCAGGTTGGAAATTGGTCTGTCGTTTCCTAAAACAGCTCGATCAAGAGTCGACTTTTTAAGTAAAGGTTTAATTACAGCCACTTTAAAAGCCTGCGGTACATAGCCGGTTAGGTTGATCTGATATGGAAGTACTAATTAAAGGGAAGGCATCCTTGATGTGTCTTGTTGGGATGGTGTCTAAGAGACAGGTAGATGATCCAGATGAGGAAATAATTGCAGTTGGCTTGGAGAGCGCAACAGGAGTTGCTGTCCAAGTGTGATAGCAATGAATTGCTTGTTGGTAAATTAACATTACTTTTATTTTTACACTGTGCTTCTTTATTTATTACAATACATGTCAAGAAGGAAAAACATCACTATCAAAACAAAGTGGTTTCAGTGTATTTTTATTTCTTAAAAATATTTTGCTGTTCACTTCCTGCAGCAGCACCTCTGCTTCCAAACTACTGGAGTTATTCTTCCTCTTGGAGTGTGGGGCACCACCATCTTGATTCATGCATTATTTACTTTTCTCTTTTTTCTCCCTCAATTTCTGTGACTCCGTCCCTGACATTTTTTTCTCACTACAGCTCAACAATAGCAATAAATACAGCAACTTTTATCCCTGCATCTTCAGGTTATTTTTCTGTTCCAGCCTGAGGTGCCTGTCCCATTGATTACTGATGTAAAGTGAGAGAGAATAATTAGTGAACACCACATACTTGAGGTAATTAAGTGTAAGTGGTGATAAAATTGCACAGGTGGACAGCCATTTCAATAGGACTGCTTTTCCTTTGGGCTACCTGGTGTTGCTGGTGGAGGAGAGCAAGGACAACTGGGGGTTCTGCTGGTAGAAGGGCGACTTGGGGAGCTGCAGGCCCGAAGGGGATATTGCTTAGAAAACATCCTTTGGCTAAAATAATGGCCTCTGGTGCAGTCTCTTAAAAATAGATCAACACTCGTATTGAGTTAGCTGCTTCACATCCTTTAACTTTGTGAAAACGCATGTGTTAGCACGGCATCTCTTTGGTCTTACTCTGTTTTTAAACATGTTTTTAAACCATTTACTGCTTATGAACTGTATTACATTCATCACAGTGTTGACCAGTATTTCCCTCATTTACTCTGTTAACTGCATTACCTTAGTTGACTTGGTTTGTAAATCTGGTGAATCAGCTTGTTGCCGCATTTAGTTTTGGTTTGGTTTGAGAGGAAAACCACACTTTGACCACCTTGGGGTTGGCTTGCTTTAAGGTTCCAGGGTTACACACAGAGACACTCTCTCACACACACACACACACACACACACACACACACACACACACACACACACACACACACACACACACACACACACACACACACACACACACACACACACACACACACACACACACACAATAACTCATTTCAAGATAAACAAAGCAGCCTCTCATCAGGCACAAATGGAATGAGGGAACTGCACCCAGAGATTCAACTTGGAACTTTCTTCGGTTATAAACAACCAATTAGCTGACTCACTTGAGACCAAACCCACCAATCACACATCAAAGACACTCCCTAATGTAGTGAAGGAGGAAAACAACTCTTTGGTTATTCAAAGGGACTTTAGCTTTCTCTGTATGGCATACAGAGGAGACATCTGCCTGCATACTCTGTGCATACTCTGTGTCCAGATACTGACCATGTGATTGTTGCTTTTTTCCTCTAAACACATTTATTCTTTGATTTTTTTTTTTTTTTTCTGTTTAAGTTTAAATCATTTTCTTAATTTTACTTTTACCTTTTCCAAAGTCATCTCTTTATGTGTGTCTATCCACAGGCCAACGGAGCTCTTCCGCAGCTGTAACGTCCAGTCAGACCAGGGTGCCATGAACGACATCAAGCTGTGGTCCAATGGGACGATCAAGATGCCTTTCATGAACATCCCTGTGCTGGACATAAGGAAGTGTCTGCCAGATATGTGGATGGCCGTGGCCTGTTCCCTGCAGATCAAACCTTGCCACAGCAAGTCCAGGGGGAGCATCATATGCAAGTAGGTCTACTCCCACCATGACAAATGGATTTGCAAACCAGTTATTTCTTTTTTGCTAATATCCATGTGAATACAGTGTTATCTGGAAATACTGAACATTCTCAAGCAGGGACAATTGGGACAGATCTTTTTTTTTCTAATCTATCCTGTTTCTCACTTAATGCAAATGCAACACTTCCTTCATGCTTACCTGTATTACTGATGAATATTCTCATTCATCCAGTCCATGGTCAATTTAAGTGTTATTAAGGCAAAAGGACTTGCATGAAATTCTTGAAGATGTTTCACTTCTCATCCAAAAGGCTTCTTCAGTTCTCAAGTTCTTCAGAAGTTGTCAAAACTGAGGAAGCCTTTCGGATATTATGCAGGTAGTGCAGTTGTTAAATGGTATGTACAGTACTGCATACATAGGAGTATTTACGTAGGAAGGAGAAGCTCAGGGAGTGAAAGGACTCCTACAGGAGGAAGCTGGAGGCCAAACTCCAACAGAACAACGTGAGGGAGGTGTGGACCGGTATGAAGGAGATTACTGGGTTCAAGGGGAGAGAGAGACAACCAGGGGGAACCTGGAGAGGAACAACCAGGGGGAACCTGGAGAGGAACAATCAGGGGGAACCTGGAGAGGAACAATGAGCTAAACTGTTTCTTCAACAGGTTTAGTTCACCACCCTCATCTGTCTCCTCCACACCTTACACCTCCCAAACATCTCTGCTGCCTCCCCCCCCCTCTGCGCCCCCTGGTGAACTGCATAGAGCCCTCAATCTCAAAGGGCTCTTCCTCCATCGACACCTTGACCCCCCCCCCACGCACACACACACACACACACACACACACACACACACACACACACACACACACACACACACACACACACACACCACACACCCCCTCTCTGTGACGACTGGCCAGGTTAGGAGACAGCTGGAGAGAATCCACCAGCGCAAGGCTGCAGGACCTGACGGCATCAGCCCCGTGGTCCTGAAGACCTGCGCCGTCCAGCTGGCTGAGGTCCTACAACACCTCTTCAACCTGAGCCTGAAGCAGGAGGAGGTCCCGGTGCTGTGGAAGACGTCCTGCCTGGTTCCAGTCCCCAAGAAGACGACTCCATCTGGCCTCAACGACTACCGACCGGTTGCCCTCACATCTCATGTGATGAAGGTGCTGGAGAGGCTGGTCTTGGCCCACCTCAGGCCGCTGGTGAAATCTTCACTGGACCCTCTGCAATTTGTGTACCAGCCTCATGTAGGAGTGGATGACGCCATCATCTACCTGCTGCAACGAGCTCAGTCGCACCTGAATGGAACCGGGGACTCTGTGAGAATCACTTTCATTGATTTCTCCAGTGCATTTAACACCATCCAACCACTGCTACTGAGTGAGAAGCTGCGGGTGGTGGGGGTGGACGCGTCCACCGTCTCCTGGATCACTGACTACCTGACAGGCAGACCACAGTTTGTCCGTCTGGGCAGTGTGCTGTCTGATACGGTGGTCAGTGGTATTGGAGCTCCTCAGGGAACTGTTCTGTCTCCTTCCTGTTCACCTTATACACAACTGACTTCCAGTACAACTCAGAGTCCTGCCATCTGCAGAAGTTCTCTGATGACTCTGCAGTGGTAGGATGTATAAGGGATGGACGGGAGGATGAGTACAGGGCAGTAGTGGAGGACTTTGTGGAGTGGGCGGGAAGGAATCACCTGCTCCTGAATGTAGCCAAGACCAGAGAGATGGTGGTCGACTTCAGGAGGAAGACGACGGCTCCACAACCGCTGAGAGTTCTGGGAGAGGAGGTGGACATGGTTGAGGAGTACAAGTACCTGGGTGTGTCCATCGACAACAGACTGAACTGGAAGACCAACATCAATGCTGTCTACAAGAAGGGGATGAGTCGACTCTTTTTCTTGAGGAAACTTCGATCCTTCAATGTGTGCAGCGAGATGTTGGAGATGTTCTACCAGTCTGTTGTGGCCAGTGCATTGTACTTCGCTGTGGTCTGCTGGGGGAGCAGCATTGGAGCCGGTGACACCAACAGACTTAACAAACTGGTTAAGAAGGCCGGCTCCATCATCGGCTACAAACTGGACAGCCTGGAAAAGGTGGTGGAGAGGAGGACGCTGAACAAACTATTGTCCATATTGGATAATCCTGTCCACCCTCTCCACCACCTGCTGCAGGGACAGAGGAGCACTTTCTCTAAAAGATTCCTCCAGCTCTGCTGTCACAAGGACAGATACAGGAGATCATTCCTGCCCACTGCAATAAGACTGTACAATAACTCACCTCTGGCAAAATCCATCACAGTACAATAACACTGTTGACTGTGTTTCTTGGTTTGTTTGTATATAATACATATATATATATATATATATATACTGTACTGTATATATATATATATATATGTTGACTGTGTTTCTTGGTTTGTCTGTATATAATATATATAGATATATAATGTACTGTATATACTGTGCATTTTATATTTTATATTTTTTTACTGCTATTTTATTGCTTTTCTATTATTCTATTCTATTCTATTATTTTATTCTATTATTTCTATTATTATCTTATTGCTTCTGTATGCTGCTGTAGCTTATTATCTTATTGCTTCTGTATGCTGCTGTAGCGAAAAAAAATTCCCCTCGGGGATTAATAAAGTAAATACCTACCTACCTACCTAAACAGAAACTATATACATATGCTGTATACATGGGTATGAATATATACTTTGTAGACATGTTATAAATAGATCATAAATAGATAGAAATAAATAGACACTTTGTAAGGTGGCATCTAGTGGAAGCTTAGTTTGCATGTGGCTGTGGGGTAGAAACTATTTGTCTGTGATCTGATAGAGTTGTAGTGTCTGCCAGAAGGCAACAGGTTGAACAGACTGGTTCCAGGGTGGGATGGGTCATTCAGGATGTTGGCTGCTCTGCTGCAGCGAGCGCTGAATAAGTCCTCCAAGGTGGGCAGCGATCAGTTGGTGATCTTCTGGGCGGTGTTTATGACCCTCTGAAGAGCTCTCTTTTCCGCTGCTTCGTAGCTGGCATACTGCGTGGCGATGCAGTGTGTGTGCATGCTCTCAGTGGTGCATTGAAACAGCTTCTCTGGCAGGTTGTTTTTTCTGTGTGTTTTGGCATTTACTGGCAGCGTAAGACACAATCGTTTAAATTGTGAGAAGAGCGGCTCACGTCAGAAAACTCATATTTATGTTTTTTCTTTGCTGTAATGACAATTGTTTGTTGTTCACTTCAGGCATCTGAGTACTTTCAGGCTAAATACTGAATCCATTTTGTTCTACGCCGCTGTCTTTTCTTAGAATAAAACTGTTTTGCAAATAATGAGAACATAAATACCTCATGGGCCTGGGATGTTTATGTTCGTGAGGACCCGTTTTATTTTGGGGTTCAGTTTTGAATCAGGTTTAGGTCTGGGAAACGGTTGTGGTTTTGCTTTTAGTTGTGATTGTTCAGGTTAGGGAAGGGACTTGGGAATGCATTTGGTCAATTTGTGTCCAGACTGCTATAGAAAGACCAACATGTGTGTGCACTGCATAACAGCACAACATCCCCACTTTACACCCAGTCTAGCTTACAACCCTCTTAAACTTAAGACATCTACGTTTGTAGGCACAGAATTTACACATGACCATTCAATCTTGATTGACTTTGTTTCAAGCCGGGCTGTAATGTATGTACCAGCTCGTGTTAGTGTCATGTTTTCTCTTGTCTGTCCTCAGGTCAGATTGTGTGGACATCCTGACCCAGTGTGGGGACAGGAAACGTTTTCATGAAGGACAAACACCGGAGAAGATCTGTGATCTGCTGTCACCCATTGATGACCCTGAACGCTGCATTCCCCTCCACAGATACCTCAGTGAGCCACAGTGTACAGTACATACAAGTTGTGGCCACTAGAGGCCAGGGGACCACAGAAGCTCAGAAGCTGACAGACTCAACACTCACTTTATACCATTTAAAAAAGTTATTATAGTTAACATTTTAGCCAACAGTTTGTTATTTATGTTTCAATAGGCACAGAGAAACATTAACTTATCCATTTAATAGCTGGTTTTATTGACTACTTTTTTGGAAACTGGGTTGTACAAAGACTTCACATCAGTGCACAGACAGTGTATTGTCATATCTGATGGACTAACTGTTTTGTTGAATTTCAATCTTCCACCTCTCCCCTCACACACCCTCCAGTGCCCAGTTCCTTAGGCAACAACATTGTCGAGGAGGTCATCCATCCATGCAACCCCAACCCCTGTCCCAGTAACCACCTATGCCAGGTCAACCGCAAAGGCTGCCTTGATGAACTCAGCTGTCAGCCATACCTCTGTGTACCAGGTAGGACCAACTATTGCAATTTTCAGGAGCTTTTACAGCATTCTCTCCAGAGTCTGAAGTCTGTGTGTGTGTTTCCAGGCTGCAAACTAGGTGAGGCCTCTGAGTTTCTGGTGCAACAAGAAGCTCGTATCCAAGTGCCAACTCGTACTGGTCCTGCTGGGTGCTATGAGGTGTGCAGCTGTGGTCCCAGCGGGCGCCTGGAGAACTGTGTGGAGATGCCCTGTGTGGACATCAATAAGCCCTGCATTGTAGGAGGGCAGAGGAAGAGTAAGATTTATTTTTTTCCTGTCCAAAGTGTTTCCACAAGTCCTTAAAAAGTTTTTAATAGAGTCTAAAAGATTTATATATAACCTGTTATTTGTAACAGAATTATTAATGCTGTATTTTAGCAGTACTCAGTAGTGATCTAGGTGTCAGGTGGCAACCGGCACCCATTTTTACTGCAGTTGCAAACTACTTAACTTAGGGCTGAGGAAGTACCCCGATGCAATACTTTGATATTCTAGGAAATATGCTTATTACTCCTTGTCTCGACTGAGATGCAGATTGATATCAGGTCTGTGAATAGGACAGGACCTGGTTAGTTAAACTTAGTATTAAGACTAAAAGCAGGGTGAAACTGGTAACCTGGCTCTGTTCTGAGTTTAAAAAAACCCACCTCACCATCCCCACTCCATTGGTTTCCTAATGGTGATAAACTTTCCAGTTTTTATGCTGCCCTCTGGTTCCAATAATCTCTTTAAACATATTGTAACCATGCAATCAAATCCTGCTAAGGTCACATTAGCCTGGCTTTGTTTGTCAAGAATGTTGTTTAGTGTTAAAGCAGTAGGGGATATACTTCAATGCTTCAAAAAAGCTCTTTCTACACGAGGAATTGAGAGTGTTGCTTGGCCCCAGACTGTGGACAGTAAGAATTAAGAGCTCACAGTTGGTCTTGGATCAAATGGATGGGTGCTCTGTCTATAGCAAACCCTTACCCACCTTACAGCATTTCTTTAAGTAGGAGGTGTTCTGAGAGGTTTGTTTTTAGAGAGTAAATTAAGCTGTAAAATTATGGTAATATATTGTGTCCAAATGGGACTTTGGTTACCTTAAAGTCAATTCAATGTGCTTTAACTAAACTAAACTAAATAAAAACAACAAACAATCTCGTTTTTAATCGTGTCTGGAGGCTGTAAATGAAAACAAAAACACTCAAATGTAAATAAAAACAAATGTGATAATTTGCAAATCACGTAAAACCCATGTTTAATTGAAAATAGGCCGATGACAACGTATAAAATGTTGAAACAGAAATTGTTTTGTTTTATGAAAAAATATATGCTCTGTGGATATGGATCTGATGCCAGCATGCTTCAAAAAAGTTGGGACACGGGCACGTTTACCACTGTTGCATCACGTCTTCGTTCAACAACATTCTGTAAACTTTTGGGAAGTAAGGAGACCAGTTGCTGGGTTTTGAAAGTGAAATATTGTCCCACTCTTGCCTGAGATAGGATTTCAGCTGCTTAACAGTTCAGAGTCTCCGTTGTCATCTTTTTCATTTCATGCTGCTTCAAATGTTTTCAATGGGTGACAGGTCTGGACAGGTTGGTTTTTTTCTGAAATAGGCAGAACATATGCTGTCTGGATGGCAGCACATGTTGCTCCAAAACCTCTATATATCATTTAGCATTAATGGAACCTTCCCTGATCTGCAAGCTACCCATTTCATGTGCACTAATGCAACCCTGTACCATCACAGATGATGGCTTTTGAACTGAGCACTGATAAAATGCTGGGTGGTCCCGCTCCTCTGTAACCCTGAGGACACGGCATCCATGATTTCAAAAAAGAATTTCAACCTTTGATTCACTGGACCGCAGGACAGTTTTACACTTCAGTCCATCTTAATGAGCCCGGGCCCAAAGAAGGCAGCAGTGTTTCTGGATCATGTTTATGTATTGTCTCTTATTTGCATGGTAGAGTTTTAACCTGCATTTGTGGATGCTGTGAACTGTGTTCACAGACAATGTTTTTTGGAAGTGTCCTGAGCCCATGCAGTGATTACAGAATTGTGTCTTTTTTTAATGCAGTGCCACCTGAGGGCCTGAAGATTACAGCCATCTAATATAGATTTTCGTACCTTGTGTACAGAGATTTCTCCAGATTCTCTGAATCTTTTCATGATATTGTGTACCATAGATGATAAAATCCTCATATTTTTTGCAATTTTATGTTGAGGAACATTTTTCTTAGATTGTTGCACTATTTGTCCAAGCAATCTTTCACAGGTGTAAACCCCTTTTCCATCTTCACTGCTGAGAGATCCACAGAGCATTTGTATTTCATAAAACAACACAATTTCTCAGTTTC
This sequence comes from Brachyistius frenatus, assembly GCF_029030835.1. Classification (NCBI taxonomy): domain Eukaryota; kingdom Metazoa; phylum Chordata; class Actinopteri; family Embiotocidae; genus Brachyistius; species Brachyistius frenatus. The sequence continues at coordinate 4,375,618 of NW_027210624.1, forward strand.
AACATTGGATATGTTTTCTTTGGTCTATTTTCAATTAAATATGGGTTTACATGATTTGCAAATCATTGCATTCTGGTTTTATTTCCATTTTACACTGCATCCCAACTTTTGGGCAACAGGGTTTTAAATCAGTGAGGAGAAATAAAAACATTTCTGCATAACTTTCAACACAGAAATAGATTCCGTCACATTGACAGTTAACCCCGCAAAGATTACAACCTTCAGGCGTAGTTTTCTTACCAGCCACTTCGAAAGCCAAGGAAGTGATGTTTAAAAAGCTGCAAATTTATGCCAGGCAAGACTCAGAAGGTTTTGACAGAGAACAATAATTAATTGAGGATTTTTTTGGGGGGGATAATAAAACAAGGAAGAGTTTCCTGTAGCAGTGACATCAAAATCTTGTCTGATATATTAACTTTCTGTGCTGCCAAATCTCACTCGTTAGAGGCCAGAATGAACCAAATGTAAAGAACTTTTACATAAAAGTCACCGATGTCTGAATCACAACGAACTGTCACATTTAAGACTTGACAAATATTACAGACCAAGTTTTAAAAGGGCTATAATGCAAAAACAGTGAGATTACCAATCTGCTGCCTAGATGTTACTGACTCAGCACATTGCTGCGTTTAAGATGGCTAATGCCAAGTCAGGAGCAGTTCTTAATTGATTGCAGTTTTCTGTTGAGGTGAACATCTCAGTATATGTATGTCTAAACAACTGGTTTAACTGGGAGATGTTTTTTTTTATCATATTACCATCTATCTTAGTGTTGTTTGTACTGATTCTGCTGACTCCAATGAACAGCCTTCTGTACTGGCCCTCTCTGCTGTCATGCATCCAACAAAGGCCATTACTGTCATCAGAAATCTTTATTTGAACATTTCACTAGTTTCACTCCCTCATCCTGTTCTTGTTTTGGACATTTTGGAATGTTTAATTCTGACATTTTATTCATTCAGTTCAACACTTTGGACATTGTCTTCTTGGTTTGTCTTGCTGTGTGTTTCCTTCAGGTCATGGGACATCTTTCAGGATCGACTGCCACACCTGCTCCTGCTTTGCTGGTGACATCATTTGCTCCACCAGAGAGTGTCTCAGCTTGGGCAACTCAGATGATGACCATCAACACTTCACTGGTGAATACCTTGCAATTATTTAAATAGGGTTTGGCCCTTTTAGACAAGATTGACACACCACAAAGAGAGCCGCAGTGTTATAAAGCCACAGTTATCCACACTTACCACTCCGCATTTCTACTTCGTGGCTGTCCTTATCCCTGCCTCATCATATGTAAATCTTAATTAACTGGAACCTGCTTTTCTATCATGTGCATTTTGGGAGATTAAGGTTTGACCTGTGACAGAGCAGGGATGTCAGAAATGTCAGTGGTAGGAAAAGAGAAAAAAAATTTAAACTAAATATGTAGCAGATAACATGTATTCAAAAACAGGCTGAGAAATGACACATTGCATTTTCATCATTTTCAGACAACACAGGGGCCGTGGTAGAAGTTCCATTCAGACTCATGAGCTGTTATTTCGCTGAGTCAGCTTACAAAAACCTGTAAACTGCATTGATTTAATCGAAGCTCAGTACATTAAATGGGAATTTAGTTGGAGTTTTTGGGGAAATTTGAGGCAGAGTGGGGATAATATCTTAAGTCAAATATCTTTAATTACTGAAATAACAGCCTTTTATAACTTGTGTTCTATCTCCATAGTTCTATACAGTTCTTCTATCAGTTATGGTGATATGATCTTGGATTGTGGTTACATTGCTAAAAGTAGGTCAATAAAAATATGGTGGGATGATTGAACAGCTTTCAAACTAACTGAGAGCCATGCACATTTTGATGATTACAATGAACCAATAGCCAGGGCTTTGAAAATATAACCCAAATATTTTGGGTTGTAGGTCATTTTCCATTAAAGCTTTCATATAGGCAATTGCTAAACTGCATATCCATGCTTATTGTGGGCCCCAATCACCGTGTCCATTCATTGACTAAAGGCTTTCCTTTTTCATAATAATTGTCATTTCTGCCCTCGCTCAGGTCTTCCCTGTAGCTGTCCTGACCGCTTTGTCCCCGTCTGTGCCTCCAATGGACGAACCTATCCCAGTGCCTGTGTTGCTCGCTGTATGGGATTCAAGGACGATCAGTTTGTCTTTGGCCAATGCCGCCTCAGTAACCCATGCACCAACAAACCCTGCCAGAGAAACCAGAGGTGGGTTATGGAAACAAGTAAACAGTCAGGGGGAGCTGCTGCTAACACTGAGCACCAACTCATAAACAAACACTAAGGAAAACTCATTATGTAGATCATGCCCTGTCAGTGGCCAAAAACCTTGCAGGGCAGGAAATGTTAACTTTCATTGCCATCAAAAAGTACTGCAAAACACAAGTGTTTGTGATTCATCAGTAAATCTGTTGAAATATAAAACTCTCTCTCTCGTGGAGATCATGCTCAATGTTTTTGCCCTTCTGTGTTATTTGTTCATGCCTTTCACACTATTGTGGCTCTCCACTACAAAGCTATGCTGGTGTTCTTAATGTAAAACTAAAAAGCTGTTTTCTAGCATGTTTATCCTGAATATTTGGACTATATATATATTTTTTTTCAACTGAGTGATGTGGTCTGGAAAACATTTAACCACACACACACACACACACACACACACACACACACACACACACACACACACACACACACACACACACACACACACACACACACACACACACACACACACACTCAGGACATTCATAAACTCCCCTGGCTCTCAGTTCAAAGGCTGAACACACACAGTGGAGGTATGTGAACATAGCTCAAACCCCCTTTTTTGTTCTCAGGGTAAACAATGCAGTAAGCAAGCAAGCCAAATCAGATATGCTGATTGGTGCACAGCATTGGTGGTTGCTATGGTAACAGAGCAGGGTTTTGGTTGTGTTTGGAGGATAGACAATCTCTCCTGTTGCTTTGCTTTTTTATTGCACTGCTTTACTGAAATATTCTCAGAAATATGTGTTGTTTTGCCTGACTGTGTGAATGTGTATTGCAGGGTGGTGTGTCCAACCCTGTTTCCAAAAAAAGTTGGAACACTTTGTAAATTGGAAATATAAACAGAATGTGATGATTTGTAAATCCTGTAAATCCATATTTAATTGCGAATGGACCAAAGACATCATATTAAATGTTGAAACTGATATTTTATTGTTTTTTGAAAAATATATGTTCATTTTGAATTTGATGCCAGCAACACGCTTAAAAAAAGGTAGGACAGTGGCATGTTTACCAATGTATTGCATTACCTCTTCTTTTTACAACACTGTAAATGTTTGGGAACCAAGGAGGACAGTTGCTGGAGTTTTAAAAGTGAATTGTGGCCTCATTCTGGCCTGATATTGGATTTCAGCTGCTCAACAGTTCAGGGTCTCCTTTGTCATATTTTTTCGTTTTAACGATGTTGCAAATGTTATAGTGACAGGGCTGGACTGGAGGCAGTTTAGCACCCAGACTGTTCTACTATGGAGCCATACTGTTGTAATACCTGCAGAATGCAGTTTGGTTTTGTTTTGCAGACAAGGCCTTCCCCGAAAAAGACACTGTCTGGGTGGCAGCATCTGTTGCTCCAAAACTACTGATATCATATATCATCATGGCTGCATGCTCTTGGACTGTGCGCTGATTACAAGCTCTCCTCTCCTCTCCTCTCCTCTCCTCTCCTCTCCTCTCCTCTCCTCTCCTCTCCTCTCCTCTCCTCTCCTCTCCTCTCCTCTCCTCTCCTCACCTTGGGCCATCCTTTATGAGCTTGGGTCTAAAGATGGAGGCAGCGTTTCTGGATAATGTTTATATATGGTTTCTCTTATGCATAGTAGAGTTTTAACCTGCGTTTATGATACATCAATGAATTGTGTTCACAGACGATAGTGTTCAGAGATCGTTCTGTGCCCATGCAGTCATTTCCATGACAGAATTGTGGCTTTTTTGAATGCAGTTCCACTAGAGACTCTGCATCTCTGGGATGTTCTTTTTATACCCAATCATGTTACTGCCCTGTTGCTAGTTAAAGTAATAGTTGCGACATGTTCCACCTGGTGTTTTTGACTCTGTCCCAATTTTTTTTTTAATGTGTTGCTGGCTAACTAAGCATATATTTTTCATAAAACAATAACACTTCTCACCTTGTCAAATAAGGAAAAACAGTAGTAAAAATGAATAAATTAAGGCATTTTGTGTGTTTTGCCAGGTGCATCCCAAAGTATCGTGTGTGTCTGAGTGACTTCTCAGATTGCCTGCAGTATGAGTGCATTGGCCGGCCGGCAGCCTGCAATAAGAACAGCGTGGAGCCGGCCTGTGATACTGACGGCCTGGTCCACCCCAATCTGTGCCAGATGCAACAGGCTGGGAAAATCCTGGCCTACATGGGCCACTGCCAGGTAGGTTCCACAGAAGAACAGGAGGCCACAGGGCTCAGGGACTGCTGTGCTCATCTTAAGAAACATTAAGTGCTGTGCAGAGTTCTGACCTTGGTGTTGCTGTTACTTTGTCAGTTTTTCGATGTATCTGTGCAGAAAAGAGCTGGGAGCTGAACCCTGTGTTGTGTTGTTAAAGCTAAATTAGAGTGCGGACCTCCATTTGGGTTTAATAATGTTAGTTAGTTGTTACATTGAGAGTCAGCACGGTATGAGTTAGAGGACAGAGCAGTCTCTGACGGTACCTTTTTGATTTTGGTCATTATGGGAAATAACAAGGTTTCAATTTGCATTTGAAAACAAGTTTACAATTATTTATTTATATATCACATCTATCATTTAATGATTTATGCCAATTAAATGTTTTTGTTGAAAGAAAATCAAGCAGCTTAACTCAAAACGATTGACTGGTAGAATAATGTTCAGTGCTTGATGATCTACTGAAGCTAGAATGTACTCTGTTCTGCTAAATATTTAATATTCCTAACATTCTATGTTGTATCTGTCCCCGCTGTTTTAATAAGTGAGCACAGGAAGCAAAATTAGACATTAGACTGCATCCAGCCTTGGAAATAGTAGCTGTGGATATATGTTTTACCTTTTACTATTGCCTTCTTGTTGATTATGAAATCTTTCTGATCTGGGCCAAGCTTTTTTACTGCAGCAGTTTCTCCATCAAAGTTTCAACTTTATTCAAGAAATATTATCTTAAGATTTCAGTTCGATTTTATGAGGAATTTCTTAAAACATGTATTTGCTTTGTCAGTATGGGTTATTAAATGAAGACTAATGGACAAAAATGGCAATTTTATCCATTTGAAATTACATCTACAAAAGTCCATTTCTAAAAATAGCAAAATCTTGTATTTTTTTTGTTTTGTCTAATGCTTTTGAACAGTGTATTACCCAGGTTTTATCATAAGGTTTTTACTCATCAGTGTACAACAAATGAAAAATAAGAACGTATTAAACTTTTTTTTTTTTAAAGGCCTACATGTAACTGTGCAGTTTATACAATGCTTGGTGTGCTGTGTCTTTAGGATGTCTGCGGGAAGCCACAGCAAGTTTGTGGCCATAATGGTGAGACTTACAACACAGTGTGTGATGCCTTTTCTGACCGAGTGGCTGTAGACTATGAAGGCCCCTGCCATGCTGTGGGGGCCGTGTCTGAAGTGGCCGCTGACTCAGCATGCAGTTTGGTTCCCTGTCCAAGTCTATCCACTCCAGGCTGCCAACCTGTGACCCCACCCGGTGAGTGGAGCAAATCATTGATAGAAAGGTTCAAGGTACACTGCATAAACTGGGGTCAGCAGTCATCAGTTAAAGTGACACTGTATAAAAAATTTTAGCACAGTAAGAGTTTCTGAATATTGAATCATGACCCCTGACCTCTAACCTCTAACCTCTTTTCAGGAGCCTGTTGTCCCATATGCGCTAGCATGCTGCAGATCCTCTGGAACAAGGAGCAGATGAACACTTTCTCTAAGGTATGGATGGGCCACAGTTCAGCTATTATAGGATTATAAGACAAAACATCATCTTATTCAGTGTTATTCGCTGTAAAATGTTCATGAATCACTCATGATGAATGAATAAAGGAATGAATTAGAGAATATAGAATATGTTGCTGTCTTTAATGTTTGTTGTTCTGAGGTTTGAGGTATGTAAGGACATGAAGCAAGGAAAATTCTCAAGTTCAGTTTCATTTGTGCTCAAAAAAAATATTTTTTTTAAATTTTGTTTTAGAACTGAAAACAATCTTTTAAGTTAAAACTGTACTTTTTAGAAAGCTATCATGATGATGAATCAGTGTTTTTATTGTTACGAGATGTAATTACAGGTGTTGGCCACTCGGGAGCACTATAAACCCAAAAAGTCCCCCACTATAACCTGGTACAGTCTGCACAAATACCTTACTTAAAAGATGCACGTTTTACTCCATATAGCATTTTGCTTGAGTACAGAAAACTGAAATACAAATTCAATACAAAAGGTAGAAACACAGTTTACTTCCAAAAAAAAGTCTACCATTGGGGAGTTAATAAAGCCCTCTGGACTGTGGCGGTATTCCACACATCATGTTGAAGACAGAGAGCAAGTAAAACTGAAGGACAGCAGTGATGCAAATAAAGAGTGTTGTTTATACATGTACAGGACAACTAATAAGTTTGGCAAAGTTGCCAAAATGCTAATTTGGAGTAACATATGTTGCCATCCAGACAACGTCTTTTTCAGGGAAGGCCTTGCTTATTTCAGCAAAACAATGCCAAATCAAATTCTGCAAGTATTACAACTGCACAGCTCCGTAGTAAAAGAGCCAGGGTGTTAAACTGGCCGGCCTGCAGGGGAGCCCTGTTGGTCCCACCGTTGAAAACATTTTCTGCATCATGAAAAGAAAAATACGACCAAGGAGACCCTAAACTGTTGAGTAGGTCAAATCCTATATCAGGCAAGAATGACAGTATTTCACTTTCCAAAATCTAGCAATTTGATCACTCAAGCATTGTCTCTAACACAACTGTTTATAATTAGGGCCATCCATACTTGCTGAAATGTTATCATCATTAATTCTGTTCTAATAACATAAACCAAAAAAAAAAAATCTAATTACACAAATCTGTTGTGCATATTATACATAATAAATCCCTGAAATTATTTTTAAGAAAAGAGTTATTTTTTAAATTTTTGATTGGGGCCAACCGCTTATTTTTAGGATTCATTGCAGTCAAGTGTACGACAGCAATTTATTATGTTTCCTTTTTCCTCATACCACGGATTTAGTGTTTTAAGGAAGTGGCACAGTTGGTATACATATACAGGGGAGTGCAAAGAAGAATGGTAAGTGATTGATTGTGGTGAGCCGATCTGGACCAAAATGCCAGGGCAGATTTTTATCACGGTCACCAAAACTGCAAAAAACATGAAGTCACTCCTATTTGTGTATGCACATGCTCCCTGTTTCAAGAAAAAAAAAAAGGAGCTCTGTGATTGGGTGGTTTCTCTCAAACTCTATGAACACAGGTTCATTGGCCAATAAGCATCTAATCACTGTGGAGATTTTGGTCATATTTGCTGCAGGAATTCCATTCACCATGTCTGCAGTCATACAGGATTCAATTTTAAATATTTCGGTGGATGCTCATTATAGCACACTCTGCCTCAGCTGGTCATGGTGCTGCGCTCTGGCTGGGTTTCAGTTCAGTGTGAAACAGTTTGAATTCAGTTTGAATCAAACGAGGTTTGCTAAAAAAGCAACATAGACGCATCTCTTAGGTAAATAATGATGTAGCTACAAAAAAGGTCAAAAGCTATAGTATAACTAGATATATTGTTAAATTGTGGTTATTTTTAATCTGAAACATTTACACACACGTTTATGAAAACAATATTGATATTTATCCTTGAAATGTCCAGTTTTATTTTTCTTAATATTCTTATTTTTTATATAGTGGCCCCAGTATTCTATCATGGTTCTCTGCACTGCATCTTAATAACTTAACATAAACTATCATTTCTATTTAGAATATAAGACATCACCAACTAGTCTTGAATATGGAATCAGGAAATTTAGGGCCAGAATTGGTTGTTTTCTTGCTGAATGGTTATTATCAACAATATTCTGTAATCAAAAAGTGTTTTCATTTTCCTGGACAAAAATGCACTCGACTTGCAGTATTTTTTTAATTGACATTTTAAAATACCACTGAAGTTTTGCTTTATAGCTAGACAGCAACATTCATGTAACCTTTGACCCCTCTGTGCAGTTGAATAAGAACCAGCCGGTGACTGTCCACGACGTGCTTCAGATCCTGCGGCTTCACGTCTCTGTGCCCCAATGCGATGTCTTCGGCTACCTGAGTATCGACCATGAGCTGGTGGTCCTCTTTGCTGCAGTGGACCAGAGGCCGACACCACTGCAGGTAACACACACACACACACACACACACACACACACACACACACACACACACACACACACACACACACTTTCATGCACACACACAAATTACATTTATTGTTTTAGCCATTTTTCTGCACACTTGTGTGTTGCTTTTACTTTAACATGACTTGTTAGGAGCTGGCACTCCGAAGAAATGCCAAGTCACTCCAGCTGCTACCCCCATTTTATATAGCCAATATATAGTAAAAGGGTGGAAAACCTCAGAAATATGAGTACAAATTAACACAGCAAGAGATTGCGGGGCAACTTAATGTCAAAATTGGCCAAATAAGAACAGTTATGTTTGAAATAAATGTAACTTTGGGTTTCCATTGAGGGGATTTTAGCCTTACAACTATAGTCAGACAGTGCTCGGAGATCAATTGTTGTTTGATCAGCAGATAAATATATTTAAAACTAACTGTAACATTGTGTAACACAGTGTCTGCACAAAAGCAGGCTGCATCCTTGATTGTTAAACTAGAAATATGAGCCGTGACTGGATTAAGTTATGTGTTGTTATGTGCTCTCAGTATTTCTGAGCTGTGACTGTAAAAGAGGCACTGACTGCCATGGCTGAAACATTATTAAAGGACCTTATGACAAATAATATCAACTATTTCTAATGGACAACCTGGTAGTTGTCTGTGGCTTCTCCACACCGACATCAGGTGGCTAAGCAGGGCTGCTTTCTTTCCTTCCTGAGTGAAATCAAGGCTTTCATGGATTAGAGGGAGGAGGACACCACCCTGTTGTCTGATGCTGACTGGCTACTTGATCTTGCATTCCTGACAGATGCAAGTAAGAAATTGAATCAGAAACTGAAGGAATGTAATATGTGGACAGACAGAAAATATGGACAAGAAAAGTAACTAATAAACATTTAGTTGTCTATGACATGGGAGTAGTGTGAGCTTCATCAATTGAAAATGTAAAGAAATGCATACAGAAAAAAGAATGCACATGCTGTTGAATTTAAGCACTGTGTTGATTTTCAATTTGTTAGTGTTCACATAAAAGAAGCTTATTCAGTTGGTTTGGGTGGAGCTCAGCTATGTAAATAAGTTTTACTAAACATGAGTAGCTCTCAGAAGAAAAAAGGTTGAAGACCCCAACCATAAGCTATCTATGATGTTAAAAAAAAAAGTGATGTCATAATCTCTTTTTTTGAAAATGGAAAAAAAATAAGGAATTCGGAATATTTCAGCAAACTTTGTACCCTAAAGTCACCAGGGGATCACTTTTGGTTTTGTTAACAGGGAGAGGTTTATATGTGTCACCCAGTATGTGGGTTAGAGACAATGAAATTCAGTGACACTCTTATCTGGAGCTGAGATGTCTTCAGGCAAGTGTTAACTGCTGCTGTGCGTAGCAATCCAATCTAATCTTAGACCAGAATCAGTTCATGGCCAAAAACATTGAACATGGAAGGACAAGGTTTGAAAAGGAAAACAAAAAAATGAAGACACATGCCAGAGAATAAGATAGTGAAGACACTGATTCTTTGATTTGACAGAAAAAATCCTTAAAACCCCCAAAAATCATAGAAACGTCAAACTTTGTTGTGTTTGTAAATTCACAAGCAGAAGTGCTTTCAACAGCATTTCTGTTTAACCAACTGCATCAGATCAGCTTTACTTACCACTACAAACAACATAGAATAACATTTCAATACATCATAACTGACAACAGAAACACCAGCAGAATACAAAATTCCCACAGTGTTTTTACGGAGACATATCCCCGAAAAGGACAGTACGAGTTGTCATCTTTTCAGAGGAAATTGTGAAATCACCTCAGTACAGCACATGAATCCTTACAGAAAACAAGACAGCTGTGGGAGGACCACACAAGTGACGACACAGGTGTTTCCATTTTTCTCTCTTTTTTTTTTCAGCCCAAGGTCTTTTTGTCGTTGTTACACAAAACAAGAAACACGGTAACGTCAAAGCAGTTTGTGTTTCTGAAGGAAATGAAAATTAGACATAACTGCACTTTATAGAGGATTTGAAATGATGGAGCTAAGTGATTGCCTGTGAGGTTCTCTCAGAATGATTGAATTCTGCTGATTGTCGCAAAGCATTAGAGTGTTATGTGGAAAAAACCCACTGATGAGCCAAAACGTTATGACCACCTCTCCCTAATATGCCGTTTCTCTTTTGCATGCCACCAATACAGTACCGAACTGCCGGGGCATGTTTTCCGCCGTGTTGCATTACCTCTTCTTTTAACAGCACTCTGTAAACGTTTGGGAAATAAGTGATCCGTTGCTGGAGTTTTGAAAGTAAAATGTTGTTGTATTCTTACCTGCTGTAGGGGTTCAGCTGTTCAAAAGTTAGGGGTCTATGTTGTATTTTTCCTGAAAAAAATGTTTTCTGGCAGCATATGGTGCTCCAAAACCTTCAGCAGTATTGGTACCTTTCCACATATGCAAGCCACCCATGCCATCACAGGCGCTGGCTTTTGAACTGTGTGCTGAATAATGATAAATTGGAGACAGGTCTGGACTTCAGGCAGCCCAGTTTAGTACTAGGAGTCTTCTACTGGAGAGCTATGCAGTTGAAATACATAAAGAAGGCAGTTTGGCATTGTTTTGCTGAAATAAGAAACGCCTTCCCTGAACAAGATGTTGTCTGGGTGCTCCAAAACCTGTATATATCGTTTAGCATTCATGGTTCCTTCCCAGATGTACAAGCTACCCATACTATGTGCACTAATGCATCCCTGTACCATCCCGGATACTGGCTTTTGAACTGAGCACTGATAACAAGCTGGATGGTCCCAGTCCTCTTTCGCTTGGAGTATGTGGCGTCCATGATTTTCAAAAAGAATACAGAGACAGGACAGTTTTCCACTTTGCCTCAGTCCATCTTAAATGAGCTCCTGCCCAGAGAAGGTGGCAGTGTTTCTGGATCATGTATATATCTGGTTTCTTCTTTGTAGAGTTTTAACCTGCATCTGTGGATGCAGCAATGAACTGTGTTCACAGACAATGTTTTTCAGAAGGTTTTCTGAGCCCAGACAATAATTTCCACTACAGAATTGTGTCTGTTTTTAATGCAGTGCTGCCTGAGGCCCCAAAGATCACGGCCATCAAATAGTGGTTCTCTGTCCTTATCCCTTGTGTATAGAGATTTCTCCTGATTATCTGGATCTTTTAATGATATTATGCACCATCGATGATGAAATCCCCTAAATTCTTTGCAATTTTACATTGCGGAACATTATTGTTACATTTTTGCACACTCTACCCTCACAGTCTTTTCACAGTGATGAAATGCTCTTTTTATACCCAATCATGGTACTGATATGTTTCCAATTCACCTAATTAGTTGTGAGATGTTCGACCAGGCGTTGTTGTTTTTTTCAATCTTTTACCGCCCCTGTCCCAACATTTTTGAGACCTGTTGCTGGTATCAAATTTAAAATATGCAACAACAAAAAAATCATAAAGCAATAAAATGTCAACATTAAATATGTTGCTTTTGGTCTATTTTCAATTAAATATGGGTTTATGGGATTTGCAAATCATAGCACTCCAACCTTTTCCGAAATGGGGTTTTATAGTTTACACAGCAAAAACAGAGTTTGTAGTTGTAGCTGCTTCTTCTACTTGTTTTAGAAGAACATTTATCCCCAGGTTGACAAAGGCCCTGCCAAAATAGGCTTTCTAAATTCCTAGTTTTGTCTGAACAATGCTTCCAAAGCTAAAGCACAACCAACAAACTGTATCATGAAGCACAGAATAGTGTTTATCCAATTTTTAAGTTTGTCTTTGATATAGTCACTTCCTGGGAACCTTTACACAAACAGCCACAAATAGCAACTTGACAGCAAACTCAAGGATTGTCAGACCACTTAAAGAGGACTGTCCAAGAAAGCTACATTGATCAGGGATTGATATAGTTGAATAGCACGCACAGCAGACTAAAACATAACCCTGCCTTACACCAGTTACTTACCCCAAAAAAGTGCCCTTCAGAATTTATGCAGCGTCTTCTTAATCATGCGTTCGTTCTGTAACCACGTGGTATACATTAAAAGTGTTTCGGTATTTATGTTTACAGAATTTAATTCTTAAAAAAAGTCTGTTAACAAGGTCAAGGGATTAAAGTAGCTTGTAGCCAGGTTCAAATGACTGGCAGTGTTCTCCACGTATTGAGAACTCTGACTCATGCGGACTACAGCAGCACAGAATCCAGACTGTCCTTCCAATCTTTCTACAACAAGCATTTAGCCAAAAATATTCATATGCCACTTTAGGATGATATTTATTTTCTGAAATCCAGCTTGGAATATGAATATAATAAAACCAAAGGGCATTTTAAAAGAAAGTCAAACTATTGATAAAGAGACAGAGTACTGCATTACTCCCATGCTGACTCTCTTGTATTTTCCAGATTGAAGCCTGCAGTAAGGAGGCTGAGAAGATTGATTCTCTCATCAACTATGCCAGCCCCACTTTGGTTTCCCACGTCCCCCTGTCTGCCTTCCTCACCTCCGAGATCAAGACCTCCTCCATCCACTCCTCGGGGGCCTCACTGCCTTCACCTCTGCCCCCCAGCCTGTGCTTCCTCATGGGCCTCCTAGTTTTGGCAACCCATGGCCTCCACCAACTCTAATTGCTTATTATCCCTTCTAATGTCTCCCCCTTACTAACTCTGAATGTTCCAAAGTAGCTCCCAGCCCCTTCCTGGGATGACAGGTCGTGATGAAGTAAGTGTGTTTGGGCGGCCGCAGAGCAAGAAGAGGCCGCAGTGATGACAATCATTCCTTATGACTGACCCGCGTTTCAAACAATCAAGGTGGTGGAAAAGCTATTATTATGGAAAGCTTTTGTATGAACAGTTACTCACTGGGTTTCCCTCCAGTGAAATGTGCTTAAGTGTGCCTAAGTATGTGTGTTGTAGACCTTTAAGAAGCATTTGGCTTCGTATGAACAGTGTTAAACCATTAGTCCCAGCAGCAAGCTTTCCTCTGAAAGCCGGTAAATGGGAAGTTAAATTTTAATAACTCATTCTTTGTACCCGGGCTTTGTGTGTATTTGTGTGTGTGTTTATGCATGTGTGTGTCTGATTGGAGACACACACACACACACACACACACACACACACACACACACACACACACACACACACACACACACACACACACACACACACACACACACACACACACACACAACAATAGCAATTGGTGTCTCCAAATCTAGACGTCTCTATCCATTGAGGATCAAATATCAGATATAGTCTGAACAGCATTAAAGTGACATTATTTAAGCCTCGGGTACATGGATATGCACAGTCTACAATGCAATGCATGGTGTAAACAGTACATGTGAGGTGTATATGGACCTGGTGTTGACCCTCAAACCTCAGCAGTGTTTGTGCCATGCTCATGGACGAAGCCAGTTCTGATGAAACTAATACAACCTCCAAAGTCAGTTGGACGAAAACAAGTGCCCCGAATCTAGTCATATCCAAAGTGATCACAGGTTCTGTTCTGTTTTACACAGCAGATCAGAGGTTAAACTGTGACCCAGGTCAGTTTTTCCTGCTTTCTCCAAAACAAACCTGGTAACACTTAACCTGATGTGGTGTTCATAAAGTACGAGCAACATTCAGTGTGCATAAAAAAATAATTTCAGAACTTGATATTATTCAGAAAATGAATGAGTTCCAGACAATCAAAGGACTGAACACATAAATGGAGCAACTGTATAATTAATGCATTGACATTGATTTGTCAGTTCTATACCATTATAAAAAATGAGGTCATTGTGACGAGACTTTTTAAGCTATTGTCACTTGCTAGTAAGTACCAATTTTTCAAAACTCAAGAGTTTGACAAATCCATTAAACACTGCTTCAAATCGGACTGTATCAATCAAACAGACACGCCGCCAAGAACAAGGCTTTTTAATGCTTAATTTTTTTACTTCATGACGGATTGTTTTCAGATAAGTTGCCAGAAAACTAAAAATAAGAAGGGACTTTCGCTAACAATACCATCATAGAAAAAAGTTATTGACTTTGTATTTCTTAAGAGTCTATGACTTTCTGGAGCCAACCCCTAGTGGGAATCGTGGTATTGCACTTTATAGCACTTCCACATCAGCCTCATTCTTCAAACTTAGGAGCTACATCCGCCTTTATGTACAGTCTATGGCGTGTACATTGAAATGAGATAATGCAGATCCCGCTGGCTAGACCCAAGCACTCACGCAGTGAATGTGGGTCTAGTAACACCAGGCTAATAACCATCAGGATGAGCTCGAGTATGTGATCAGAAAATCTAAATCAACAAGACTCAAAATGAGGAGACATAAAACAAGATTTTGTTTATTTTTACATGTTCAGCAGATAAAGCTCAAACGTAAGTGTCTGTGAATCCAACGAGAGATTTGAGCCCTGCTTAGAGCTAAAACCATCCACCATGATAATAATAAACAAGTGTTCAGTGAACCTGATTTCTCATCTCATCTAAACTCTGATGGGTCATCAGAACTTGATGAGAAAAAGAGGGGCATATCCCTTTAATGGGTAAAACATACTATAAGTTAATGGTTCAGTCCCTTTTATTTGTTGTTATTATACTTTTTGTGTTTGTGACAGGATTAGAAATCTGAAGTAAAAACATGACATGACATGAACTAAAGTGTTCCTCTGCTGGGAGTGTGAGCGAAGCCCTGTATTGGAGGATTTTATGAGTGCCACTTCAACCAAAGTGCTAGCAGGATGTTTTCCCAACAACATTTAAATGCTTCATTTTAGTAGAAAGCAGCAGAAAAGCCTGGATCGTCACTCCCCTTTGTGTGAGGCCAGTAGCTCTATAATGCATTAAAAGGGATGCTTCTGACTGTACATATGAATGAGAAGCCATTTAATAACAATTGAACAATCAGGTAGTCGCTACCTATAATCCTTTGGGTAGAGAAGATTTTCCACAGTATGCCCTGCATATAGTGTCTTATGAAGTAATAAAAATGCAATAACTTTATATTTCTTAAGAAATGTTTTATATTTGATATGTATCTGATGACGGATTGAAATATTGATCACCTATGTGCCATGATCTTTTCTTTTTTTTTTTTTTTAAACAAATAGCTGTTATTTTTATTGCATGATGACAATTATGAAGTGTTTACACCAGAATGTACTACAGTGTGTGTTGTCCCATCCCTTTGTGTTTGTCTGTCTGCCTGTATCGCACAATGTGTCCCCATCTCTAACAGTATTACTGTGCTAGGCAGCTCTGTAGCGGGAGCCCTCACCACAGCTCCTTCATCTATTATTTTTTGTATCATTATTATTATTATTATTAATGTGGTTATTTTTATGTTAATGTTCTCTGGAACCTATATTGATCAGAATTACCTTTCAAGATTTTGTATGTCTTCAATGTTTAATTTCATTTTACGCCTCATCAGCAAAAAACTAAAAGTGAAGGCCTTCGAAACATGGCTACTTTACAGATTTCTGCTCCTGATGAGTTATTTCACAGCTAAACAATAGTTTATCATTTTGGAAAGTACACTTTTTTGTTGTTGTTTTCCTCACATTAAGATGACAAGACTGAAACAGATATAGTGTCTGTGCATTCAATACAGAGCTGGAATCTGGACACCGGTAGCTTAGTTTAGCTTAATAAGTAAATGTAGAAAGATGAGATACAAAGGTATCTTATCTTGTTTATTTCATTTACTTTGTACATACAGAGAAATATAAAAATGAGAGTTCATAGTTTTAGGAGAAGTTGGAGTATCATGACAAACGATTCATCCATGGCTACTTAACATTAGCTCCATCAGCTGGTTGAAAACTCAGTCTCTAACTTTCCTCATGCATGTGTTTGATTTAAAGAAAAAAAAAAAAAGCATAATTTAGAGCTGCACTTTACATTAAACTTTGATGCAGCGGTTAGGAGATGTGCCAAACCTGTATGTAACCCTGCACAAAAATGTAGGTAGCAAGCTTCCCACTATTTGGCCCGTCATGCTAATGTTAACTGCATGATTTAGAGCAGATAAACACTATTTAGTAGATTTCTTACTCTTTTTCTCCCGTATTTTGGGTTTTGGAAAGGTATTTAAAAAAAAAGCCCTGTGTTTAGTGGACAATCTGTCTGCTCATTTCAAGTCTTTATGCTAAGCTAGTAACAATAATCCCTACTCCAGCTCTATATTTAACACAGACATGAGATGGCTTTCTACGGTACCCTGAAGTAGCCGCATAGGGAAAAAGAATATAAAGAATGAGCGCTCAATATGCTATTTTGTGCACATTACAATTTGTTCCCACACTCTGATGAATTCATTTCCACATTTGAATGATTTAAAAAATCAGGGTGTGCCAGGGACACACTTCCTATCTGAGGGTAAGTACCCTGGCACACTGGCTCTCTCTATATATACACCAATGCATTTTAGAGGCTCAATGTGAAAAAAATGTGGCTTTGATATGTTTGGTCTTTCTGTATGGCCACTCCAGGGATAGATAGTAGATCATCTTCTCATCTCACTCTCAGACGAAAGCTAATTTACCAAAATGTTAAACCTTTCACTTTTTTGTTCATGTTTTACAGCAAACATAGCAGCCCTCTGAAAGGTGAGGGGAACAGTATTATTTTTAGCATTTCTCTTGTCTTTCTATATGATGTTAATGCAGTGTTATGAAGTGAACCAGTCAGATGTCCTGAACATATACAACCTCAGGCAGGCTGGAAGAGTCAGTCCAGTCAGCTGAGATTGCTTCTAGAATATCACCCAAGACGTTTGTCTCTAATGCTGAGTTTGTGATCATATCATGTAAGAAATAGCCTCTGCTTTGTATGGCTGATGACTGTTCCTCTGCATGTTTCACTCTGTAAAAGTGCCATGAATTTAAAGAAAAGAATTATTAGAAAGTCAACATGATGCATATATCATTGAATAAATAAAAGCAACATCACAAACCATCCATTATCGATACCTGTTTTATCCTGAAAAGGGCCAGAGGGCAGCTGTATCCGATCCCTGCTGACTTTGGGTGATGGCAGGGTACAACCTAGAAAGGTCACCCGTCCATCTCAGGGCCAACACATAAAGACAGATGGAAACCATTCACGCTGACATTCACACCTACTGGTAATTTAGTATCACCAATAAATGTAACATGCATTTGGATGGGCGGAGAACGCCCATGCATGCACGGTGAGAACATACGATTCAAACCCCATAATCTTTTCATTCTTCTGCAACACTGCTAACTGCTGCACTACTCTGCCACCCGTCCAAGTTTTTGCTGTGTTTTTAATTACAATCTGTAGAGAGATACCTGTAATTTCAGTGACATGAGCTCAGCTCAGCTGTCATGCCTAGACTCCAAATACGCATAATGTGTGGCCTTGCCACTAACCCCGATGGGATTTGAATCTTTAATCAGACACATCTTTAATGTTTCTGATGTGACAACGAACAACATCTCTATCAGTTAGTAATATGTATTTGCAGACTGACCTGCGGGCTGAAACAAAACACTGTAACATCTTCTGATGTGTCATTTATCACAAAAGACACCAAACCTACACTCACATTTTAAATTTTTTCAAAAAGCGCGTGTGAAGTCAAAATCTGCTCAAGGATGCAAGGATGCATGCCAGACTTACAACAATGCTTGATGATCCGATTTTGGCCTGCACTGCAGAATCTCTGGATGTGACATGACAACTTGTATTATTGTATTCCCAATTTCTATAGTTCAAAACAGAAAATGTTTTTCTCCAGCAGGTGTCCCGCCATAACCCCATTACCCTGCACATGTTTCCATTGAAAAATGACTGATTTAATTTCATGTGTCAGAGACTGATGAAATTAGTCTCTGATGGACCGACCAACCGTCCGTCCATCCATGGTCCTGCACCTGTTCTTGTTCCTGTACCTCTTCCTGTTTCTGTACCTGTACCTGTTCCTGTTCCTCTTCCCGTTCTGCTACCCGCCAGTGCGAACAGTCAGTGCGACCCAGTCTGCTGCAGCTAGCTGTGGAGGACCTCGGGATTCCCCCAGTGGAGCCACGCCCCTGCTGCGTTCAGCCTGCCTGCCTGCCTGCAGTGTCTACGGCTCTAAGACATTGCCCGGACCAGAGCTGATGCGAACATGCACCATCTCTGAAAAGTGCAATGCAGAATAAAACACACTCTAACAGTAAAATCAATTTAAGAGAAGTTTATTTGTAGAGTTTTAAATGTCTTGTATTTTCCTTTATCCAGTCTCCAAACCCCAGGCACTACTGCCAAAGGAATATTTTTGATGGGGAAAGTGACCTGAGACCAGACTTCCGCTTGTCCAAGACATCTTTCAACGCTCTGATGGCACTCTTTGGCACTCAGTTGGACCACGGTCGGGGTCCCATCATTGAGGCCCTGGTTTTTCTTTTTTGGTTGGTCAGTGGTACATCTTACCAGGGAGCATCCAGGGCATTTCAAATACCTAGAACCACTGTCCACCGTGCCATTCACAAAATAGCCAAAATAGCTTTCTACTCCCCCGGTCCGCCTTCCATCTAAGGAGTCAGTTTAGGGTTTGCACACCTTGCCTAATCGGCAGCCTTCAACAGGGTTGTGGGCAGCATTGATGTTAAAGCCACCCGCTGAGGACGCAGCCTGTTACCTGAATAGAAAGCTGTTCTATTCTATTCAGTTTCCGGCTGCATGTGACCACACAGCAAAGTTCATCGAGGTGTTTGTGGGTTTCCTTGGGTCGGTGCACGATGGTCGGGTGTTAAAGAACAGCCCCCCTCTACTACCAGCAGCTGTACCCCTCCCCCCACACCTGGCTTTTGTATCATTGGAGATGGTGGTTACCCCTGCCTCGAGCAGCCCATCACCCTCATCATTCCATTCCACGAACCTCTCCAGAACCAACTCTGTCGAAGCTTTAACAGTAACTTGTCCAAAGCAAGAAGCATTGTGGAGAGAGCCTTTGGCATCCTGAAGACCAGGTGGCGGTCCATCCTTCTGAAGATGCTGGAGGTGAATGTTTTATCCGTCCCGCAGGTCATCGCTTGCTGCACAGTACTGCACACAACTCTACATGGCTGGAGTCACTTCTATTTTTCCAAAGATTTTTTTATTTAACCATTTTGTGATGACTGAGGGTAAACTTGGAGGATGGGGGCCGGGGGGTAAAGGAGGCATGTGACGTGATTTTATCTTTTTTTTTTTTTTTTTTCAAATACATGAGTGTAATCTCGTACACAGATGTACGCTCCATCAACATGGCTGCTGAAGTTATTTTTCAATGCGCTGCTGCAGGGCACAGCAGGAGGAGGAGGAGGAGGAGGATGAGGAAGAGGTGGTGTCACTGATGGGGAACTGTAGGAGCCTCAAGACGTCAATGAGGAGGGAGCAGCAGGGGATCAACCTGAAGCAGCAGCTCCAGCTGCCATCTGCGGGGCTGAAGAGAGGACAAGGTCGGCAATGCTGTGTTATGCACAAGACCATGATTATCTGAAAGAACCTGAACCATCCCTTAGTTATGCTGTTTTAGATCGAGGCTGCAGGGGGACCTTGTGATTTTTCACTCTCTTTGCACTCATATGCCACCATTACATCTTATCACAATTTCTCTCCCGCATAGTTTTTGGGTATTGTCTGTTGCCTCTCGATACAGCTCCCCTCGCTCGTGTAGTTTCTGGGCTTTCTTTTGAAGATATCCCTACCCATGGAGCTGCATGTCTCTGATCTGTGATTACTGGCCCCATCATGTTCATGTTTTGGATCTCTGTCCTGTACACTCTCTGCTATCCCCTCTCCCCAACCGGTCGAGGCAGATGGCCATCCACCTCGGAGCCTGGTTCTGTTAGAGGTTACTTCCTGTTAAAAGGGAGTTGGAGGTTTTTCTCCCTTAAAGAGGAGTTTTTCCTCCGAGCTTACGCGGGAATTGTTGAGTTCCTCTGTCTAATGTTGTAAAGTTCTGTTTTAAGGACTTTACTGTTTGAAGTGCTTTGAAATTGAAATTGAATTGAAGTTGATTTAATAATAACAATAAATATTATAGCTTATCTGAACATTTTGTGCGTGGATTATTTGTGATTGACAAAATGATGTGAGTAACAAGAGTAACAAAGCAAATACTAAAACATTTTTTTAAATTTCTTTGCAAATTGTTCAAGGAGAGCCTGTCCCCTCCTCTGGTCCCTCTCGTTCATCTGTTGATACCATCTTTCCTCTCTCTCACCAGCCTCTCTCTGCCTCCTCTCATCTCTCTGTATGTCCTCCTGATGCCTCCTCTCCTTTCCTCTCTGGCTTTCGTCTCCTCTCTCTCTCTCTCTCTCTCGTACCTCAGCTGCCATCTGCCTGAGCTCCTGCTCAAATTTCTCCTCTTTCTCCTGCAGCTCTCTCATCACTTCCTTTACATCCACCCGGTGCCTTTTTTGGGGCAGATGCCCGTGATGTTGTGGGTGGTTGTTGTTGAGGGGGGAGGTCACCACAATGGGGGGATGGGGTGTGCCACCAACGCAGCATCCTGGGAGGATGAGGCAATGAGAACAGGTGACGTGACCAATGGTCCGGCCCCAATTACCTCATCCATTGGCATGTACCACTTCCAGGTTTCGCCCCCCTCTGTGCTGACCCCAATTTTGGGACTCCTCAGGTCTTGCAAGGAAAGGGCAGTAAAAAATTGGTATGACAAAACATTGAAATTTCATTCATTTGGCATTGCACATCATGTTCATTCTGCACTTACCTTACCTTATGTAGTATTGTTTACTCTGTCCCCTACAACTTTTCTGTGCTATTACAGTATTCCCCATAGAAATAAAAAAACATGCCTTAGATGCCAATGAACTAAAGGTCATGAAATAATCCTATTAATTTGTGTAATGAGCACTGTACACTAAGTGTGCACCAAACATCATAATCAATAAACTGTGTGAAATCTCAACAATAGTTCTCCTATTTCAGTGACATCAGTCTGGTACAGCTGCTGAAGGCATAGGGTTGTCGCTGATTTATTACCTGTGGTGACTAAGCACTTAAGTAAGTCTTATATAAAGTCGGCAAAGACTGTATGTAACTATAGCAACACGTATATGATATGCATTCACTTAGTCACATCCACTCAGCTCCCTGTAAACAGAGAAGCGTTGGCAGAACGCCACAGAATAAGGGACCTCGTGTCCTTGTCTGTCCCTATGAAAACCAGAATGTGTGCAGACATCAGAGAAAAACCATAACAGAAAATTGTTGAAAATATGCCAACACGGCGGTATCTGTACCGCTGTCGCTGCCTCCATCATCTGCTCGTCTACCGAGCTGACCGGAGATGGCGCGTTTTGCGACTATTTTCAACAGTTAGTTTACACCAGGCTAGATAGTGGAGCTGGATTTTACAATTGAATTTGACAAGGAAACCAAGTACGCAGCAGAATATACTGATTTATATTGAGGACTTTCTGCTGGCACCGGTGCTGTGGCAGCAATCGAGACTTGATGTGATGAAAGCACAAATAAGAGGTTGGTCTGAGGAAACATCGATGGTGC
Organism: Brachyistius frenatus; assembly: GCF_029030835.1. Classification (NCBI taxonomy): domain Eukaryota; kingdom Metazoa; phylum Chordata; class Actinopteri; family Embiotocidae; genus Brachyistius; species Brachyistius frenatus. Next base: position 4,397,556 of record NW_027210624.1, read on the forward strand.
GGATTTAGAAAAAGGGTGTTCAGGTTAATAATAATTTCAAACTTTTATTTTTTTACATACTTTTATTATTAAAAAAAATACATAATGTGAATATAAAACGTTCTTCGCAAAATAAATTATTCAAACCAATCAATATTTGACCACATAAAACACAAAGTGGGGTCCGCAGAAAGAAAATTGCTACAAACACAATCATATAGTCGATAAATCCCATTATAAAAGAAATCTCTCCACACTGAGTGAACAAACAAAAGGTGACCTGATCTGAGAAAATCTAAAACAAAGCCTTCACCTTACCATCCCAAAACAGTCCCCCCCAAAAAAATACCTAAAAAAAGAAGAAATATTCAGACGAGATTCTGAACAGCCATGTTCATTCTTGCTCTTGCCCAAGAAACAGTAAGGTGGCACCAATCCTTCAGCTGTTTTTTTTTATCTCCATTGGTAAATGTGGCTGACCAGACTGCCTCCACTGACGGGACCTTGAAAATGGATTATAATAACAGATTGGGCCAAACTTTAGTTTTGACTGTTGTGAAGGGGTGAGTGTTTTGAGCAAGCTGTAGGAGAAAACTCTGGTCAGGTACGGAGGGAGTGCTCCATTCATTCGCTTGCACATGCACACTAGATTTCCATGCCCTATTTCAATGCCCTGCGCCCTCAAGATGTGGTCGACCTTCTCCGGACAGATTTGATCACGGGTATCAGTCACCTGCCGGAGGGTGTGTATGCCAGGTTGCCTCCGGGTGGGCCCTACAGAGGGACTGCCGCTACAGGTGACCTCAGGATTGAAGAAAATAGGTGGTTTCAACCATTGCTCTCTCGAATTAACATGCGTAAAGATGATGAGTTCAGTTTCAAATGGTTCCAAATATACATAAAAAAAGTGATGGCAGGATTTGACATGGATTCTAAAGATTATTATTACAGATGAAGTTGATGGCATGTAAGTAGTACGCTTTCAATGCGTAATTATCTTGACATTGTAATATTTTCTTGATTATTTTACCTCAGAGAGATTGTTTATGTGTATGAATACCCTCCTTGATTTGTCCAATTATGGTTTTATGTGCAATTAGATTCCGTTTATTGTTCAACAAAAAGGTTGAAATAGAATTGTTAAGTATGCTTAGAAAATAATCTGGTAAATCATGTAATGATGAGAAAAGGTTGATTTTTGACACAATTAAATGTGTTTGTTACACCCCTGAAAACGGGGAGAAATAATCACAAGAGTAATGTGATGATGTTTCCTCAATGAACGCATCCACCGGAACGAGGAAAACACAGCGAATTCCCGGGTATGCAGGCCAAGACAAAAGCAATCGATCTCAGGATAGCTGATCAGGCCACTCAGCAGATGATTGATAAAGCAAAGATTAATTAACTTTGAACAAAAATGGATGAAATAAACAATGAATAAAACACTCTCAGTATTTCAACCTATTTATGAATATGAATGGTCTCCTTTCAAAATGATAACAGATCAAAAATATTTATACTTGTCACATGTTAATAACTTCATTTCCCTTTTAGGGTCAGACCCCTCATCTTTCTACAGCAAGAGCGTTTGGGTCACCTTCACACACACTGACTTGTGCCCCCACAACCCTGACGCGCTCCGGCCGCCCCCTGTAGGCCCACGAGCCTGGAGGCCCAGCCACTCCACCGCAAGCCATAATTACAGATTTATCACGGTTCATCTTGGCACCCGGTGCTCTACAGTACAGCTCCACTTCCCTGAGGATGTAGTTTATATTCGATGCATCAGGTGCCGTGGCATTGGTTTCATCAGCATACTGAATGAATTGAGCCATTTAGTGCTTTTATGCCGTGAATCACTGGATTGTTTTGGATGCAAGCTGCGAGGGGTTCAGCCACCAGACTATAAAGCAGGGACTGCCTTGCCTGATAGATCTGTTTTATGTGTTTGGATCCAATAAGTAAACCGGTGCATTTGACCTTATTAGCTGCATTAGTGTACAAGAGCTTAATCCAGTGAATAAACACATTCCCAAAGCCAAGGAGAGTCTCAAGAGAATAGGGGTCAGAGAACTCTTAAATGTTTAAAAAAAAAAAAATCAGCCAGAAAGCTGTCTGACTCGGGACTTTAATTTATTTTGCTGACTGTTAATGGCTACTTTCACCTCCTTTACCAAGTTTTTTGTTTTTTTGTTTTTTTTTTCTGGCCAAGGAAAAATGAAGTACAACTCTCCCAATCAGTTTTACATTTAGCCTTACTGTGCAACATAGCACCTCTGCCTTTTGTTATCTAATTTTATGAATTTTTCTTCTACTAACATAATTGCTTATATCATGATTAGGTATCGTATTAATCTTATTTAATTCTAAAGTAAAATTGTCCATTAATTCCCTTTCTTCTTTACCCACTAAACAGCTATTTTGTTTACTATAATTATTGCTCAACTTCTTATCGCCTCCTTACCTCTTCCTCATGACTCATGAATATCATCTATGTACTCCAATTTGTCTTTGATACTATCTAATTATTTATTCTTTTTTTTATTTTATTAAAATACTATGCTCTTAGCATTATTATTAAAATACCATATAGCACCATTTTTCTTACTATTTATTGCATCAAACCCTATACTTAAAGCAAAATGGTCACTACATATGTTCTTAATATGTTGTATTTTATAACCTTACCCATAAGGGATAGGGCCAAAAGGCAAAGATTTATTCTTGAAGATTTCCTGATTCCTTTTATAACACACAATAGAGGTCTACTCATATCGTTTCTATATGAGTAGACCTATTATCTACTTTTGCTAGTGTTCAAATCGAATAAAACTACATTAGCAGTCAACCACTTAGATAGAGTGGCGAAAGAATTCTTTTGGCCTGCATCATTATTGGCAGCTTAAATATGAATTAATCTAAAGGACAGTTTATAGTGATCAACAATGTCAATCACTAATAGTCTGCCTCCTTGATCTTTATGCACCAAATTCATTGAGTCAAATCTTTTGGATCAAGATGGCCACACCAGAGGAGTGGGCAGTGCCATGAGAGACAAAGACCTCTCCTCTCCACTTTTCCCTAACATGACTAAGCACATCCTCATCCCATCTGGTTTCTTGAAGGCAGACAATTTCTGTTTTGCAAAAATGTAGTATACTGTCTATTTGTGTTCTTGTCCTCATGCCCCTCCTATAAAAGTAGTAGTCTGAAATATGGGTATAATCACCACAATGTTGGTAAGATATAAATCAACCTGTGAACTTCTTAAATTTGAAAGTAAAAGCTAAAAAGGCTTTACATTGAAAGGTTGAAACATCGATCTGATGGCCAGCAGTTTCAGTGTACAAGAGGCCCGCTGGCTTGCACTCAAGCCGAGGAACAAGTTACATTCACTGTCGGGGTATTGCTGCAAGAGCCAGCTCAGACATTTTAGGCCCTTACCATCATTGGCTATGTAGCAGATTAGATTCATATTTGGGGCACCACTTTCTGTCTCGAGAAAGAATCCAGATTTGATTTGAATAGGCTGTATAGGCATATATACAAGTGATCATTCGACAGTCAGAACCGTGACTTCTGAATTCAGGGATTTCTTTCAATATCTTCCAGGAAATACACAAAAACAAAGTGCTTGGTCTATAAGGATATTTATTGAACAATATTTACACCAAGAATAAACTGTATGAATACATATTGTAGTGTATGAATCATGGATGTCATGAACAGGATTTCTGAGCTATAGTGGAGTGATGGTGGGTTAAGTTATTACAAATGGAGCTAGTTCTTAATAAATGAAAGATTTAGGTCATTTAGAATTAGATAAATCAGCTATCAGACATCAACCCAATGGATCAAAGTACTGGGATAGATTCTGCCTACTGGAGGGTGGTCCCATCTTTACTGGAGGGTGGTCCCATCTTTACTGGAGGGTGGTCCCATCTTTACTGGAGGGTGGTCCCAGTCGTCCAGACAAGCCTCTTTCGTGCGGACCTCTGTGCAGATGTCAGGGCCCTGGAGTTTGGCGTCGTGCTGTGGGTGTTCACTCCTGCAGCTGGTGTCCCATCCAGGCTTCTTCTGTTGGTACCTTGGGTCTTGTATAGGATCGGTTACCAGGGCGCAGTGATGCAACAGCTGTCAGCTTTGGCAAAAAGGATCTTCTGAGCTTTGTCCAGGTTGAGAGATGACTGGACTTATCCTTACTAGATTATCAAAAATACTTCTTATGAGCAGAGAGAGAAAGAATAAAACAATGGTGTTGTCAGTTGCAGGCAATAATTAAACTTAAGTAATCGCAATTAAAAGTATGCGTTCTTCACTTGGCTTAAAGTTTATTTAGGGTTAATAAAATTATAGAGATGATCGGAAAGTGTGAGAATAACTTAAATGGAGAGGGACTAATGATAAATATTAAGGTTGATCAGAAGAAGAGAAAAAGCCCGCTTCAATCTGAGGCTTACAGTTTTATGAATGGTCAGGCTGGAGGCGGGGTAAAGTGTCAGCAGCAAGGCTTATAAACATCAATGATATGTACAAATATGATTAATTTCCATGAGAAACAAACAGAGAATAAAACATTACATGTGCATTATAGTTTCAGCTTGAATACTGAGTTTGTCATTGTTGAGTTGTACCATGTTCCACTATAGGGCAGCAGACACTAGTGGTCTGGACAGTTTCACCCTGTGGGGCTGACGGAAGGGTCAAAGGTCAGCTGGTTCACAGCATTAGACCGAGTCAAACCCAAGCTGGAAAGGTGAGTTTATGTTTTTTTGTTTGGCCTGGTGAGTTTTTTGACATGAAAGCTTTTTGGAGTTTTATCTGTAGATCAGTGGTGTCCTGTGTCGTAAGTTCCTCGGACTTCAGGGTAGAGTGCTGACAACTTTATATTTCTGATGTTTGTTTTTAGGTGAGTTTGACATGAGGTTAAAACTGTAGCCTAATATTATATTATATAGGCTAAATCACAACATTAGGAATAGCTACAAAAATCATCAACAATACGTGTACATTGTCAGTAGTCGGCGCCAATTGCGATACAATTTTAAAATTGTGCGGAACAGAGGGTTGAGGTAATATGAACAAACACAGGTGACGGATTTATTCGCAAGTGAGGCATTTAAATGTTTGAAACGTCATTTCCAGTTTGTGAGAACGGCAGTGTTTATTCTGTGCTGAGCGTTCAGCGATTTTTTTTTTTCCGGGTACCGATAGTTGCCCTCGTCTGTTGGCTGTCCAATCACAGTAAGAGAGGGGCAGGACAAACGGGTCTGGTCTCTAATTGGTCCGCCCTTCAGAGTGGCTGTGCAAACACAAATGCGGCCGAGTACCCAGGCGGTTACTCACAGCGAAGAAAACTGAAGCTGTGAGGCACAGTCGGTACAGCCATGCTATCGACTACCTACAAGGCCCTTAATTCGCTTGCGTCTCCCTGTACAGATCGCCAACACTCCACCTCCTCTTAATGTCTTAAGTCCAATGAGGCTGAATTCTCAACCCGAAAACCAAGCACCAGGCCTGGGGTGAAAGTGTCATGTGTCCTATCATTGAACTCATGGTTCATTACATATGTACTGTCAAGCAGTCACATCCTCAGTATAATAAATCCATCAAGGCTCTCAGGAAAGCTTTTTTTTGTTACTTCCAGACTCGTTGCAAGACGTGGGCCACTGTAAGCCGAGAGTTACACTACTTCTTACAGGATGAGATAAAAACAACTACACCTGATTAAATACAATGACAGGATTTAGGAAACAGGAGTCTTATCAGCAGCCCGAGAAAGGAGATGCTCATTGCTCAGCGATGGCCTTGGCTCTGGCCTTGGCTTTCACTACATTACAGCGTTCACAAGTAATCTGCAAGCTGTATTTCTCTCAGCTGTCTGCGTCATGCATCTGTTTGTCATGTCAGGAGACAAAAATTGCCAACACCAGCATAGCTGCTCATTTATAAGTGAACGTCTCTGACAGTTTTGCTGTTTGAAGGTTATTCAATTTAAAGTTCTACATTTTGTGGTATAGGCATTGGTTTGAATTTAGTTGTCTTTAAAAGATGAGGTCTGTTTCATGAGTCTTTTTCACCCTGAGGAGAACACACACTGGTAGGGAAATAATTTATCTGACAGTGTTGTGCAATGTCACAATAACGTGACAAAAACAGGAGATGCAGGCGGAAGGTGAAACAAAAACTACTTAAACTAAACAATAGGGTAAGGCAAGTACAGCATTATCTGTATCCGTTAAAGCAACAAAATGATCTGTATCCGGAAGGGGCCGGGCTTAATCTGAAAGTGGGCGATGCTTAGACCAAAAGTGTGTGGGAAGCAACCAGAAGTTGTTCATTTAAGCCTGAAATTAATATCGTTTGATCAGAAATTGCTAAATTAGCTATAATAACTATTAACAGAACAGCCCCAGAATTGAGTTTCAGAGCAAAAAATTTTATCATAAGAATAACATAACTTTTAAGAAAGTTTTTCTTTTTTTTTTTAAATAAAATTTGCTGTATTTATTGTTCTTGTTGAGTTATAGTGAGAAAAAATGTCAGGCTAGTCATAATAATAATGAAATATAAATAATGATAATAATAATGCTTTAATTAGTATTTTGTTGAGCAAATAATGTTGGTATGTATCTGAATATTCTAAATTGGGAAACCAAACTCTTTCCTTTACAGAGATAATGTAAACCACAGTCATCCAATGTTGGTAATCCTTCTCCAGTTTTTCAGCACACTTTGCCTACTTCTGTCTCTGATGCTGGTCATCTCTAAAACTAGACAGAAATGTTTGTAAATACTGCCATTAAAATGCAGTCATTTAATTAAAACCCCTAAACACCATAACAAGAGTCCAAAATTGTAGTTGTAGAACACAAAAAAATGTAGGTAACATTGGGAAAATAAACTCAAGGGAGTCAGTGCAATTGAACTAAGCCTACTCTGGGCTGTACAGCTGGGTGCTCAGTCTTAATTTTTGCAGTCATCTTTTTTGCCTCAAACTCCATCAGGACTTTTTGCACAAATTCAAAGGTGAACTGCAGTTTTTAGGGATATTTTAAGTATGAGCCCGAACAACATTGCAAACGCTGTTGCAAGCGAGGGCAATTTATGCAGGACCTTTGTTCCTTCGATGACTATCTTGATGTTTTGATGGAGTGAAAGGATCCTCATTCCCAGAGATTAAGATGGCCTTGGTTGCCTGCTCCAGTTCTTCAGCCTCATTTTGTGGAATATCCTGCAAAAAAAAGAAGAAAAAAAAAAGCAATACATGAGGACAACTAGAAGACCACATAGTAGAGTTGCACAATACACAATATGAAACAATTACTTTCCATCTGCACAAAATTTCCAGATACCAAATGCTCATCTCCAGATGACATGTTTTGATCCTATTTATTATACTCTCTAACTGTCAAAATTTTAATTGGTGCAAATCAAACAAATTTGTATTACATGTGACAAGGGTCTTAGACTTTTAGCTATGTAAGTGAGTGAGTGAGATACCCTTACCTGGTATTCATTGGGTAGGTGCTGAACAGATTCGCCCGAGTCGATCATCAGAGATTTGAGGATACATTCTCTTCTGATGTTGACGTCCACAGTCGGAGCAAAGAGAGTTGCCGTTGGTTCAAAGTACACACACAAACAAACACAAAAAGACTATTCATCTATGGATCCCACACATACACATTCATAGGTACCTCATCCAAAACCTGCAAGGTCCTGGTAATCTTCTCTTTAACAACTCCTCCGTTACTACTGGTGATCTCCAGCAGGTTGGTGGAGTTCTTATCCGACTGCCCAAAGAACTTTGTCTCCAGGGGAACTGCTGTAATTCACAGGAACTCAGCATTGATCTGAAAAATGAGAAGAGCAAACATACAGAAAGATTTTGACTGCTGTATTGTGTGTGAAGTGTTTTATTTAGATTGTGCAATACTTAAACCTAGAAACACAAAACCTGAATCACCAGTACAGTCTATTATTTCCTACAAAAAATGATTTCTCGAACATGAATTGACAGTTGAGGCTATTTTTTTAAATTTTTTAATTTCATGAATGTAAACTATAAGACAGTTGCTCATGTGACCACATTTATGATTTAATTTTTCATTGTTTATTTTGAATGATTTAAGATGTAGAATATGACCATAGGGATTTAAGTAATAATTACAGAATGTAATCTAAACATATAACATACAGAGGGACAGTAAAGAATTGCAGCGCCTCAGGAGGAACTATTAACACCGGAGCAGTTGCGCGCAGGTTGCTTTAGGGTGTGACTCCCGCTCACTCCTCAGATGCAATCTGGAAGAAGAACTGTCGTGTCTTCATTGCTGCTGAACTTTACCTGTGTCCTACAGGCTAGTACTGGTGAAAACAGACAATGCTCACTCTTGAGAAACAATACTGTATGTGCACGCTAATTTTGTAAGACTTTGTGAAGTTATTTTGAGCGTCAGAGTGTAGTGATGGTGAGATGAAGCCTCATGAGGCATCATTGGTTCTAGAAAGGGTTCATTACTCGAAGCTTCATGTGAACACGAAACCACCTACTGGCCAAGTGTATAATCACAGGCAGCTGTATCTGAACCACATGTGATGCATTGAATGTTTGTGTCTGTTATGGCTGTTGGGAATGACTATGAATTACAAAAATGTATGACCAAATAATTTCTGTACATAAATTATCACATATGTGTATAATAAAGTATTTTTTGAATGTATTCTGTGTGTGTAAATTTTCCCAAAATGGTCGTATCATATGATATGGCAGGTTGTGTAATCATGTTTTTCTGTCACTTTAGGAAAATGTCATGGGCTTAAGCAGGCAGAGGACAGTGGAAGTGCTTGTGGAACTAGGAAGAGGGGACTGAATATGCTTGTGTAACTTGGACAATGATGTACAGGACAGGGGACATTTTATTCATTTTTATTCAGAAATAACAGTTTCTCAACAGTTTTTGGTTTTGTGGATGTCCACATGTCAGAAGTAAGGCTAACAGCAGCCACCTTTTCCACTTTAGCCTTAGCCTTCTCCTTAGCTGACTCATACTTGGCCTCCACCGTGGCCTTCAGAGCCTCAAGGAAAACATATATAGTGCTGAACTGTGAGACACAATAAAGTACTCATTTGTTTCATGCATGCACCCATACATACCTGCCCTGTAGGGAGGACATAATTAGGATCCAGTTTGGACACAAATGCCCTGAATCCAACATCATCCACAATACTGAAGGGCTGTGTGTCCTTCACTATCATGGAGATGAGGGCTTCATCCAGCTCTGGTTTTCTGGTGGCTGGTTAAAAGAGAATAAATACAGTGTCTGTTACCTGTCTTTATTTGCACAATAAACAAAAGTGAACAGGGAAAAATTGTGATGGTGCATTTGTAATATTGTAATGACTTACCTTGGCTGGGTGAAGCTCCAGTTTCCTCCTTATTCTCATGCAAGGCACGGTAACGCCTCAGCATGGATGAGGTGTTGTTATTGTACCCCAACTCCTTGGAGCACAATAAACACCTCACCTTTGAATCAAATAAGAAACTGTGGAAAATACAGTTCTTGATAAGCAAACCTAATGTGTCTGAAATAGAGTTAGATTTACCTTATTAGGAGTTATTAAATCAAAGTGTTCCCACAGGGGAAATCCTCCTCTTACTAGCTGGCTCCATCTTATCACCTCCTTCTCTCCTCACTCTCCTAAATCTCCAAACTATCTCTCTCTCTCTCTCTAATCTCTCTCTCTCTCTCTCCAAACTATCTCTCTCTCCAAACTCTCAACTGACCTCAACTCTCCACCAACAACCCACATTTTGAACGGAGCCTGAGAGGTTTATATTGCTGTCAAACCTCCCGGCAACACCTGAACCACTTCCCGAAGCAGTCACGTGGTACAGCCGGCAGCGAGGCTTCGGACATCATCATTTTTGGCTCCTCCCCTAAATAAATGAAGCAACGCCCCCTCCACACACGCTTCGAAGCGGACACGCCTCGTAACATCACTAGTTAACAGCTCCTAACATCACTAGTTAACAGCTCCTAACATCACTAGTTAACAGCTCCTAACATCACTAGTTAACAGCTCCTAACATCACTAGTTAACAGCTCCTAACATCACTAGTTAACACCTCCTAACATCACTAGTTTACAGCTCCTAACATCACTAGTTAACAGCTCCTAACATCACTAGTTAACACCTCCTAACATCACTAGTTAACACCTCCTAACATCACTATCAAAGTGCAAATATGTAGTTTAGAAATCCGCGACGATCTCGAGCCGCGAGTTTTAGTTTGAGCAGGTAAGCTAGCTGCCATGCCGCGGTACCGCGGGTTGTTTGTACCTGAATGTTGTCTTGCAGGGATGCCACTCACGTGATCTACTTTCACACAGTCATTATTTGGGCTCTCACACTGCTGTTAGTTACCTAACGTGTTCATATGTTTCAGTGCCTTGAGTTTCAGAACAGGGATAAAGAGAGAATTTCACATTAGTTAATGGTTAATGACAGTTTATACAATTTAAATCTGCACATGCTGCTGTTTAAATGTGAACTTGTTTTGTATTTCTATGTGTGATATGCAGATCCATTAGAAGTGTCAAGGTCAAATATATTTTGAGACAGTTTAATATAGCTTGTTATAAATACAGTTGAGAATTGCTGTAAATTGCACTGTATCTTTATCGTTGCCCTAAATCACTCTGTACAGGTGATTAAGTGTACTTTATGTTGCTTATAGTGGAAGACTGAGAAGTACACTGAATATGTATTGTGCTAGTTGCGATGAATGCATTTCTGTCAAGAATGGTAAGATAACCAGACTTTTTGACATTTGTACATTTCAGAGACAATAGGAGACTGTAAGAGAGATGCTGCAACAAGTGATGTTTATGTTGTTTTGAAATTAAGAATAAGATGCAATCTGGAAGAAGAACTGACATGTCTTCATTGCTGCTGAACTTTACCAGCACAGGATATTCATTTTTGTTGCTGTGGTATCATTCTTGGGACACAATCGAGAAACCACAAAAATGTGACTCCAGCTTGTGATGTCATCATGTATAAAGTCTGAAGCTTCTCCAGACTGTCTGAGACCCTTTTTATCTGAAACCATTTTGACTGGATGCAGATCTGTAATAAAAAGGTGTAACCATGGATGCAGAATATTCATTATTGCATATGGTTACACTTCTGATTATTTATCTATGACAAGAAACAATGGCTGTTGTAAAAAAAAAAAAAAAAAGGGCCTCTGTTTTATACAGTGTTCAGCTTTTAAACTAAGAAATATCCCCATGTACTCGATGGTCCCAGCAGTGCTCTGTGTCAACTTTTATCACTCCAAATTCATCCATAATGAAGCCGCTCTATGCTTAGAACTGACATCAGTTTAAGTCTTAGCTCTTTCATTTTTGGATGAGAAAGAGTCACTTATGTTCACTAACCTTTTGAAATAACCTGCAGGAATTCTATAAATTATGTTCTGTACTTCAAGACTGACCTTATACATGTATGTATCTTTTGAGGTTAATCAGTCGCATTCCCTCAACTATAGTCAGCCAGTGGGCATGGATCTGTCAGCTCCTCATGGTCAAGAAGTATCACCTCCTTTGTAGGACACGTTCTCAGTTCATAGGCTCTGCAATGTTCCTGTATCAGGTACTCAGCTTTCTGAAAAGAAGCTTATCCTTGACAACAACCATCTGAACTATTTCAATCAATTCAGGCATCCCTGCCAGTGACCCATGTGCAAGATCATTCCATTCCTGTAGTTAAGGACACTGTAAGTTGCCCTTTTAGCCAAGCATACACAATCCAAGTCTGGGTACCTCTGCTTCATACACAGCAAATTCATATCTTTGGAATAAACTCTTTCTGAGTTCAGATCAACTCTTTTTGCTTGTACATGTGAGACCATCGAATACACTGTCAAGCAGTGAAAGAAACTCTTTTGATTTTTCACACTTTTCAGGAGTTGATCCTGAATTCTTTGGGAGTTAAAACTCAACTCCCATGAAGAGTAAATTTGACTTTAACCTTGAGTTGTTTGAATGTGAACTCTTTTCAGTGTTAAGTCAACACTTAAAAGTGTGTATTGTTTGACATTCACAAGTTAAAATTTCATAATACTATAAAGGTTTTAGATAATACTGACAACAAGATCAAAACACATTAATCACATTTATATTTAACAATTATATGTATTGTGATTATATGTAATGTGTAATAATTAATGCTGTATGAAAACTTTGGATAACAAGTTGCAAACTAACCAATGTATTAATTCCAGTTTAATTACGTTTCTACCTTGTACACTTATGGTTTTGAATGATAACCCCATTTTATTTATCATTATGTCTTCATTGAAATATTAATAAACAGCATGTTTTAACAAAACTAAATATAATTTCTGCCCATCACTTTGATTTAATTTGATTCCTTTATTCTTAAAAGTTACAAAGAAATAACTAAGGCATCCTGGGAAATGCTAATACAGCAACAAAGCTGTGCAGTCAACACACTGTTTTCCATTCACCCATTCACACACATTAATGAGCAAGGTGCTCGCCATCAGGAATACATTCACACACCAATGGTACGCCATCCGGAGCAACTTGGGTTTCAGGACACTTCAGCATGTGGACAGGAGGAGTTGGAAGTTTCTTACAAAAGCTTAGACTTGCAGGGTGTAGCAACCACTGTGTACATTAAAGAAGTGTCCTTTGCAATCTTTCACAGATAGAATTTGCTGGTTTTAGTAACGTGTAGTATTTTAAAGCTAATTCTGCTATTTAGAAATAAACTATTTAAATGTGACTACTTAAAAAAAGGGCTGCAGCATTTCTCTATAAAAAAAAAATTGTTCCTTGCTGCAAGAACAAAAATTGGAAACAGAATTGAACAGTTAATAGGAATAATTATTAAATATATAAATAATTAATTTTGGTTCTTTTTCTGCAGGGTGATCCCTGATTGTGTAGTGGCTAGGATTCAGTGCTTTCACCACCGCAGCCCGGGGTCGATTCCCGGTCGGGGAATTGTGAGCTTGTCTCAAACGGAGCACAAATGCCAATTTTTAGGTGGTGCAGTGGTTAGCATTGTCGCCTCACAGCAAAAAGGTTGTGATTTTGAATCCGGGCCTGGGCCTTTCTGTGTGGAGTTTGCATGTTCTCCTTTTGCCTGTGTGGGTTCTCTCCAGGTACTCCAGCTTCCTCCCACCATCCAAAAACATGCACCTCAGGTTAATTGGTGGTTGTACAAATTGCCCTTAGGTGTGAATGGTCTTTGTTTCCGTCTGTCTCTATGTGTTGGCCCTGTGATGGATTGGCGACCTGTCCAGGGTGTACCCTGCCTTTGCCCAAAGTGAGCTGGGATAGGCTCCAGCCCCCCCTTGACCCTGTTCAGGATAAAGTGGGTATAGATAATGGATGGTTCTGTAGGGTCTCGTATACAAAAATCTTGGCTACAATTCTGTTCAGAGAATTGCAAATGTTTGCACTTTTATTCAATGTTGTTATTTTTTTACATAAGAAGCATATTTTGTGTACAAACCACATTCATATATCTAAGCATAAGTAAAGTTAACTTTGTATGTGGTGATCGTATCATTATATTTGTACTTAGCTTCTGTAAAGTTGGGCTGCAGAAATTACCACAAATTGTCAGCGCCAGCAGAATTTCCCAGAGTGGAAATGCCAAAGGCAATGTGAGTGAGGACATTTTTAAATGAAACAGCTTCAGTCTTCTGTGCTCTCTCCTATCTCTCCCAAGGATGACACCTTTGATCTTCCCACTGCAGGCAGAGACACAGATTGGTGACATTGTAATGACTAAAGGTGTATTTACAACCCCCACTGAATCCACAATCACTGATTTTGTCCTGAAAAAACCTGTTTTACTTCTGAACTTTCCATCTTTTACAACATTCTGTGTTCATAACAATATTGTCACGGACCCTTACACCACCCACTATTGTTTCCATATAATTTTGTGTTAAAAAAAAAGCTTTTGTCCTGCAATTTACCAACATTGTTTAAGTGAGCATAAGATTTAAGATTTTAAATAAAACCCTAAATATTTTGTCTTCTGCATTTCCTGATTTATCAATTTACACTCAACAAAAAAGATGTGCCTTGGACTGGTCACAGTAAAAGGGCACTCTAAAATGTTCAGTTTTATCCTGAAAAAAAATGAAGCCAAATTATTTGTTGTGTCGGGTGGGGTAGGGCGAATTAGTCAGTATCTGATGTGACCACCATTTGTCTCATGCATTGCAACACACCTCCCTCCAAGAAATCTGCGTGTTTTTTTTCGACATGGAGCTGTGCATTATCATGCTGCGACATGCGGCAAGGGCGCTGGATGAGTGCCACGTAAATGGGCTTCAGGTCCCGGTCGTCACGATATTGTCATCTGTGCATTCAAATTGCCCCTCAAACAATAGTTGCAAGTTGCTCTTGCAAGGCCACACCATAATCCCACCGCCACCATGGGCCACTCTGTTTACCATGTTTACATCACCAAACTGTTCGCCCACATGACACCATACGAGCCATCTGCTCAGTACAGTGTAAACCGAGATTCATCCATAAAGAGAAAATTCTCCAAAGGGCCAGATGACATCGAAAGGGAGCATTTTGTCCACTCAAGTTGGTTACGATGATGTACTGTCAGGTGAGGACAGTGAGCACTCAGAAAAGCTTCCGAGACCATTTCTGACAGTTTGTGCAGAAATTCTTAAAATTTGCAAGCTAACTGTTGCATTAGCTGTCCTGGTGGCTGGTCTACGATGATCTTGCGGCTGAAGCTACCGAATGCAGGAGTCCTGGGCTGGTGTGGTTACATGTGGTCTGCAGTTGTGAGGCCAGTTGGATATACTGCCAAATTTGATACCAATGATGCTGGTGACAGTAAGAAGAAGAATCAATTCAAAGGCAACCGCTAGCATTAAGTTGCATAATAAAATTGCAGATTTTGAAGTGGCCTTTTATTGTGACCCATTCATCTAATTGCACCTTTGCAATAATTATCCTTAGCATCTGAATATGCTCCACCACAAAGGGAGGTGAAGTGCTAACTGACACTCATTTTAACAAATTTGGAATCATAATTTTAGAGAAATAAACCTTTTGTGTGCATAAAAACGCCTCAGATCTTTTGCTTTAAATGGGACCAAAAAAAAAAAAAAGGTGCTGCATTTATATTTTTTGTATGTGGTGCTTCGTCCATTTGAGCAGCAGTATAAGTGTTATTCTCCATCTTTTGGGGATAAATATGCTTTAAAGGGCTTAAACCGGCCTGTGTGTGTGAGTGATCGAACATGTATGTGTGTGTGTGCAGGCAGGGCAGGGCTTCATTGGACATCAAATAATAAGCCATCATCAATCTCTGTCACCGTCTCCAGGGACGTGTGTGTGTGTGTGTGTGTGTGTGTGTGTGTGTGTGTGTGTGTGTGTGTGTGTGTGTGTGTGTGTGTGTGTGTGTGTGTGTGTGTGTGTGTGTGTGTGTGTGTGTGTGTGTGTGTGTGTGTGAGAGAGAGAGAGAGAGAGAGAGAGCAGGGGGAAAGGGGGCAGGTTAAGTGTATGTGTGTCCACTCAGGAGAAGAGTAAATGTGGGGGAGACAAAGGAAGGGTTTTAGGCTTTAGAACAATGTACACCCTAGTGTGCTTATGTGTGTGTGTGTGTGTGTGTGTGTGTGTGTGTGTGTGTGTGTGTGTGTGTGTGTGTGTGTGTGTGTGTGTGTGTGTGTGTGTGTGTGTGTGCATGACTGAGACATGGACAAAACATGACTCTGAGAATATCCTATCAGGGAAGAGCAATAACAATGTTATTTCTATTTCCAAACGTTATCATCATGATGTGTTCCCTCACTCAGAGCCACGGTGACATGTTCTTTCTGTCTTACAAAATCTCTTAAATGTCATCTAAACCCAGGCTGTGTGGGAGATATACTAGAGGACCGAAATGCACTTGATGAAATCGATGGGTTGTTTGGTGATTTTTTAATTATTTTTTTAAGATTGCTGTAAAAAAAAAATTACACCGAAACTACTAAATATTTATAAATATCAAGTGGTGGTATATATTAGTATAGTGTAGTAGAGTAAAATACAGCGGTAAAGTAATATTTATGTACATTGATGAACTCATACTTTGTCATTATAGTGAATGGCAAGTGTTTGTTTACAGGAGTGGTACAGTTGCTCCAGCGGGGCGGGGCTTGGTAGATCCGCCAATCAGCATCGCTCCTCACCCGAACAGCCGTTGCCCAGGAGGGACTTGCTGTTCTGTAAGCCAATCAGCGTCTACCTTTCTCATTGCAGGGAGAAGTTAACAGTCGGGCGTCAGTCTGGTTCATAGCCACGATGGTTGCGCTACCATGCTTACTGCTCGTCCTACTGTTCGGGACAAGGATAAAAGAAAATACCGGTAAGTGCCATTAAATGAACGCAGTACAGGCGTGTCTTGTGTTTGTCCAAAGTTACGCTCTCGGGTGCGATGGGTACTGTTAGAAAAAGCTCTTTGTTCAAGAAGCCCGAAGAAACAGAGTGTCTAACTAAGATGGCGCAGGATCTGCGGCCAGCCTGCTGCTGCTTGACTGTTTGAGGAATGTTTATTGTCTGGGGGAAATGAACAGTGGGCTTAAAGTCACACTTGGTTCAGAAAGGGTGACTGCTATTAACTCGGGATGAGATCTGAGAGCTGACCTCTCTTCGGCCAGGGTTTTTGGTGATAGCGTTGGGATTCTGCTTTGCCAACAAAGAGCACCCGGAGTCCGGAGGACCGGTCCCCAGTTTCGTAAATACAAAGTTGGTAGCATCGCTCACTGAATGTTTGCTTTTTTGTGTTAAGCATTAGTTGTTAATTTACCTTGGGGGGTATAATCTGTTCCGGCTGGCTTCTCTTTGGGACGTGGAGATTCCCATCTTGTCCAGGAACACCAGTCTAACGGGGCAGCATTGTCCCCTTGGACCTCGGTAACTGTTGTCTGATGCTGTGACGGTGCCATGTGTTGGTTTACATGTTACATGTTTTCCCCTTTTTGTTGGTCTGGTGGCAAACATGTTGCTTCCATTAGAACATAACAACATGGGTAAATGTCCACTGGTAGTTTAACTCCCTCTGTCTGTTTGACGACCTAATACTCCTAGCACCATCACGTGAGTTTTTTATTTTATTTTATTTTTTTAGATTACCTGTACTTTACCGGTTGTTGAGTGTTTTGTGAGATTACGGTTTTGTTGTGGTAGGGAAGTGATGACCCTGGTTTTATTTCAGATATGCAGCATCTAGTTGTTGTTGTTGTTGTTGTTGTAGACACCACTGTTAAACATCATGCTGCCAAAGAAACAATTTCTTCAGAACCTCTTCATCCTCCCTGTTTGTCAGGGCATCCCAATAAGCCAAGCTCCTTTTTTATTTGTTTAAAGCTACCAGTTTAATGCTGCTTTGTATTGTTTTAGGTCTTAAAACGATTTGTTCAAGTTGTCAGGTGCATTCGGCTTACAGATTTTTAAACGGCACACCGTTTCACTCAAAACATGCCTTTTGGACATGGCTTTGCAGTGATATTGTTGTTCACTTCCATCTACTTGCACTGGAAGAAGACTCCGGTTGAAATGTTTAAGAAAACCTGGCGTCATCTTTATTCATGTCCGAGTAGATGGTGGGGGGGAGGGTGGATACTTACGAAGCTTGAAGGAATCGGTCACGTTTATTGGATGTTTTTTGTGGTTTACAGATGAGCAGGATTGAATCCCCCCCACGTGATTTGTGAATTGGATTTGGCGTTACAGCTCCTCATTAGAGCACGGGCAAGATCCACCATCCACCGGCGCTGCTATCACTGATGCTCTCATTGTGTTTCATTTTTGCGATGGAACTGATGTCTTTTTTTAAATGTTTCATTTCAAAAAGCAGAATGTGTTCATAAAAAGGGGAAGGCTGCTCTCATAGGTGCAAAAAGCCTTTACTGTGTTTCCTGTTGATTTGCAGGCTCACCCGTTTCCTTTGTGTGACATTCCTGTGTGTGTGTGTGTGTGTGTGTGTGTGTGAGTGAGTGAGACAGACAGACAGACAGAGATTTTTTCTTTTTTCAAACGGCATGCATAAAGATGTCATTAGAACGGTCGTGTCCTCATATACCCCATCCCTGCCTCCCATGCAGGCTGGATATTAAATTGTCATGTTGGCTCAGGGACACCCAATAAAGGAGGTGAATTCTGCTTTCTTTGTCCAACAATAGGATCGTCATGGTGTGGGTCCATGCTCGGAGCTGCATCATTTACATTAGAATAGGATCCTATATTTTAGATGCAGAAAATCTCACCCACAGAGTAGGAAAAAAAAATTAATCAGGGCATCAATGTGCATTTCAGCTGCAATATGAGTGGCAATTTCCTGGCCGTACGTTTGACTCTGCACATTCACAAAAGGATAGATATGATGGAACCTAGAGAGCATTGCCACTGACACTTTTTGCCCACGTTGTTTTTCGGCATTCGACCACCACACCCCTGTAGTTAGCACACTTGCTAAGCGCTGGCGGTGGGCTAAATCAGGTGGTGACACTCGTACTATCATCTTGCTGCCGGGGTTAGCCTTCATCCTGCATAACAGGCTCTGTCCTCATGCTCGGTCTCTTGTTCCCTCAATCCTCCCACCTTCCATTTTCATTTCTTTTCTTTAGTCCTGTGCTTCTCCTCCTGCCCCCTTCAGGCACAGGAAGTGAACGGGGCCACATTTAGCCTGAGTGGCTGATTTTAAAGGATGCGTGTTGTGTCAGCAACTCAGTTAAACGCAGTTCACCGTCAAAGGTGACTCCAAATCAAACCTGACCGTCACCTACAGCAGAGGTTGTGGGTATCAGTTCAGGGGGTTATCTGATTTTTGCACCAGGATTTCTACTGCTAATGAAATTCCTGAAATATCATGAGATTTAGAGACATAATGTGTCCCACTTACTGCAAAGTATACACGGTATGTTGACATTACAATAATTGAATGCAAGAAATCAACAGGGAATTTTTCATTTTATTTATTTTGCTGACATATTTCAGAAAAGCTGAAAAGTTTTTATTTTCAGATTTTAACATGTCTCAAAGGACTCTTTGTGACAAAATATTTTTTCAAAGGACTTTTTTTCTTTACTTGTTATGATAATTATCATTGGGCCTTGATCTGGATTTTTTTTTCTTTCACTTTTTCAGCTGTGAGCAGCTCATCTGAGAACTCGGTGTTTTTATGTACACTAATATCCAAATTATGATCTTGGTTATGTGTTGTGGTTGTAAACATTCCATCATAACTATTAGGTGACATACAATTGATTGGAAAATTATTTTATGTTTGATTATTCACTTAAATTGCTTGTGCTTGTTGCTTGGCTATTCAATTTCAAAAGCAAGAGGGCTGAATATGAAAATCTCTGGAAGCTTGAGGGCAGTACAGAATATTTTGTCAGTTATCAGCAAAAAATAACTAATTTATTATAATGTTTGCACATGGACAATACTAGTTATTCACATTTTTTTTTCACTTATGGTATCAATTTCAGAAAACAAAATATAAAATGAACATGGTAAAACAGTATGGGCCAATTATGATACTATCAAAACAATTCCAAGCAGACATAAGGTGCCTATTTAAGGTACATATCCATATTTTTTTTTAAAGGTAAAAACAGCAAACAATATTCACACCACCAAGAAGTAGTATCTCTTTGAATCATTATAAAACAGGTCTTTGGGCTTTGCATTCTCATTACAACAGTATTACATGCCTCAATCAGGTTATTTACCACAATAGAGCTATTAAACATATTTGATGTCTGTTGTTTTAAGTCTGAGAGAATTTACACTGCCTCGAATATGCTATTTTAACATAGTCTGGCTCACGTGTAGAAATGGTAATCCTGAGACACTCTTGCAACGTCTTATTGGTCATGGAACAGTGTCCCCTTGTTTTTATGGCATTCATATGAAAAAAGCTGAACTCTCGTGTGAGTGGATCCAAACATTGTCAGTTTTAGGTCTGTTGTTAAAATCATTATCTCTGTCTTGAAGGCACAAAGTCGGCAGTAGACTTTTCCCACCCGTCTTTCAATATTTAATTTGTTTGAGGATCCAAAAATGTCACCGGGAAAATAGACTTCTGCCATTCACTGTTCATTCAACATGTATTCCAAGACATTTTGTTTGCCAGTTTGTTTCCACTTGTGAAGGAAAGACAGAAAATCCTGGTGGAGTTCACAGAAACGGTCCTCAGCTGTAACTTTGCTGAGCAAAGACAACGGTGGAGGAAACGCTGCTATGACTGAACATGCACACTGCAGAAGGGCCTTAAGGCTGCTGGGTATTGGCTCCAAAACAACCCTGGGTCCATAGACCCATTCAAGTCATGGTTGTGTCATCAAGGACATAAAGCAGTTTATAGTCATTGTAAAAATACAATGAAATTGAACATAAAACAAGACATCCCAATTGCAATCAACAATAGATGTATAAATAAGTGTATTAAATGGATAAAGCACAGGCTTCATTAGCTAAATTCCCTCCTTCTGATCAGTGTCTTGGCAGTTCTTCTGGCAATAATTTCATCATTTATAAGGCCTCAAAAAGTGGTATATTTGGGGGCATGTCTGTTTGATTGACAGGCCTGTGGTACAGTAAGTCTGCTATAGTTGGGTAGTGTCCTCGGGTTCCCGATCAGATCGAGTCAGATCCACGACTTGCTTCTCCCCAGCTCATCAAAATATGGTCACTTCTGGCTCCAAAATAGCAAGGTCGAGATGGCCAAAATGTCAAACTTGAGGCTTCAGAGCAGCAATTCACAAACCAGTGGTTGACGTCAGTTGCTGCTTGGTGGCTACACGGGAGCAATTCAGGCACAGTATTGAATGTCAGTCATCTGCATTTCACAGCCTAATATCCAATGATGGTCGTTGGACACATGTAAAACTTAGGAATAAAAGACTTGGGCACAGGTGTTCACGTGAGCTGTTGTGCCAGTGGTGTCTTTACTGTCTAACAATTAACATGAAAAAAAAAATGTTTCTTGTCGAAACGGTTTCTGTGAACACAGTCAGCTGGTAAAACCAATATTTTTTTGGTAAATGACAAACCGATCTTACAAACCGATTTTAGGATGAATGAAAAGCCAAGTCCGAATGCCTCTCGCCTTTGCGTTGCAACTCTCCTTTTCTGCTTGACTGCTTGTCAGATTCTGCAACGCGCGTCACACACAGATGCAGTGGAAGTGTTATTAAAAAACAATGTGGGATCAATATGGATACTTTACAAATTAATATGGGGTTGTCCTCGAGGACAGACGTCCAGTTTCCAATAAAAACACGGACAGTTTTGTCCACCTTGGCACAACACACCTGTGTCGGTGGCGCAAGTAGGTGTGGCAAACATGTTTGGTTCTTTGGTGAACACAAGCGCAGGGCGTATCTCTAACACTTATGCACTTCTCACTTTTTTTTGAGAATTTTTACAAACCAGATATGTAATCAATTAATTGAGAAAATAACCAGCTCATTATTCCATAATGACAATAATCACGAGTTGCAGTTGGATACAAAATGGTTCACAAGAGCTCCTCCTTAAAATACAATGGTAATATCAACTTAACAATGTAACTAATGATATTATATTAGTGTTCATTATTATAGCTGTGAAATATTGTCATAGCGTGATATTTTTTAGTTTTTTTTTCATTTGTCATCCTGTGAAAAACTACCTTTTGTATAAAAAAAAGAAAAAAAAAGTCATCATGCAAGCATTTAAATTTGTTTTGAATGTTGTAATTTTCCACTACTACAAAAATCAAGGTGAGAACTATTTGGAGAGGATGTAAATTCTCCACTTGTGTTGCACTGTAAATTGCTGAAAGTGTATTTCAAGTAGATGGTTGCATACACTTTTAAAAAGTTGTCTATAGCCGTGGTGTAGTTGAAACCAGAGTTTCCTTTAGAGCAACAAAAAAACAGGAAGTAATATTTTTTTTAGTTAAGCAGTAGTCATGTGATTTTTCATCAAAGCCATAGTGACACCTCGGCTTCTGCCTTTCTGTAGGATTTAAAATATGTTGTGGAATTTTTTTTTATTTTATATATTAATACTGATTCTGTAACAAACCAAAGAGTCTGCTGTCCGTTGATATTCTGTGCTTACTTTTCTCTGCACAGTGTTGCGGAAGTGCTTTAAAAAAAAAAAAAAAAAAGGTATGCATCTGTTATGTTTCTCTGAAATGTTTGTGTAGCATTGTTTTTCTGGATTCCGTGTGCCGCTGCTGTAAGTACCACCGATGGAGGAATGCCAGGCATGCGGGTGACCCTGGATGGCTGTTGTCCTGGAGCGAGGAACCACGACTAATGTGAGAAGTTGTAGTCATGCCAGTGGCCATTGGATTCAAAGGCACTAATGCGTTAATGAATGCCTCCTCCCCCACACACCCCTGTTCACACAAAAAATGGAATTCGAAAACCTTACTGCTGATTTTCTGTTTACGACAGGTGACAGTTATGCTTGTTTATCTCAGATGCGAATAAGAATACAAATTACTTGTCGATTCAAGTAGTTAATCTCTCTTCTCCCCCCCCCCCCACACACACACCTTCTTTTCTTTTTTTTTCTTACATATGTGAGAAAGACCTCAACAATACTAAGTAGAGGAAGTGGTATAATTTCAATTAAAGGGACGTATCTTAAAAAAGAAAAAAGGAAGGAAAAAAAAGACAGGCTAAGAGTACGGGTAAATCCAGACCTTATATATTTTTCTAATCGATCCACACAAGCGTATTTTGCACCGTTTCAGAAATAATCACTGCACTAACACCTAAAAAAATATGTCAAATGAAACTTGTAGTCACAACACTTTTCAAATAAGATGGGCATTTCAAGCAAAAAAAAGACCATTATATTTTTGCTAGGAACTAGTCAACTATTATTGGAAGACGTTTCATTAAGATGAACCTGATGATTTTCAGTTTGGTGTACACCCAATTGAATTTCATAGCAATAAAAGCGGTTGAGAAACCTGATCTTGATAAAGTAGTAAGACGCAGACTGATTGAAGTGTCACCACAATTGTCTTTCAGTTTTGATGTAACGGCCTAATCTGACTGAATGTACGATGTATCGACTAGACTACAGGCTTCATTCTTGCACCTGATGTTTCTCACACAAGTGTATCATTTTTGGTAGAGTGCTTATTTTTTTTTTTTTTGCTTTGGTACTTCTGTCACGGTGCATCGATTTGCTATATAACTATTTCTATGAAAATAAAATGAAAGCACAAACGCATTTAAAACTAGAGTTATTTCGATGTAGAGCTGGCAGCGCAGTGTTTTGCAGAGCAGCAGGTAGAACCAAGTGTTTTGCAGATGTAGGACTGGAGGCAAGGCACCAGAGCAGCCAATCAGACGGTCAGCCGGTTCAGTCTGAGCTGTGAGTCAGCTCCTTCCAAACAGCACGCTTGTCTCTGGCCTCCATTAACTCTGGTTCTCTCTACCCCCGCCTCTTTCCCCGTCCATGCTTCACTCAGGAGGGTTTCTCTCTGTGTCTCGGTGTATGCGGAACGGACGTGGTCATTTATCTTAAGACTGCCTTACTCCTGGACTTTCAAGCTGAGACGATGCTCGGCAGAAGCGAAGAGAAAGCACAATTCCAGCTCTCTCAGTCTCAAACTCTAAATTGATTTATAAATGTCAAAAAATTACAAATGAATAACATTATGGTGACAAAGTGAATTAGATGGACCTCTACTGTGAAGATATGTTGCGTTCGTATCCTATGTTGTAACCGGAAGCTTACACGTTCCATTTGAATGCAGTAACAGTGGTGCTCCCAGATGTACTGCATGCACACTCGATTAATCTTAGTAGTAGTAGTAGTAGTTCATCTCATAAAAAGGCAAGTGGTTTGGTGAATTTTTTTTAATTTAATCTAATAAAATGTATTAATTAGCTTCGCTACATGAAGGTGAAATATTCCCCATTATATCATATGGTGAGAGTCAAAGTCTATGATGCATATATAGCTTGCTGCGTAAATGCTCATATAGACTGTCAATTTTGAATTCGAACGGGTCATTACAGTTTGAACGTTAATTAAGTTCGAACAATTGTTTGGATTTCTAATGAAAAGTGACAGCGCTAGCATGAACGGACGAGACCAGCACACTGCTGCACTTTACAAAATGAAAAGTGTACTTTAGTGTGCTGAGTCTATTGTTTGTTTCCCTTCAGAAGCCCTTCCTCAGTATTAATACTGCAGCAGAGTGCGGACGTTCTCCATTGGTCAAGACATAATGATAACAACAACACAGTAGAGCACTCAAAACGAACATGTTTACCAACATCTACTTGTCACACTTTTATGTCATTATTTTCACAGAGGAAGAGGACTCCGAAGCATTTATGAGGGAGAAAGTTGGAGCGCTTGTTTTGATGTAGATGACGTCTCTAATAAAAATGCGTCAGGATCGTTGTAATTTAGAAATGAGATGACAAGATTACGTTTGTCTTATGTGCAGTCCTACTACATTATAAACTAGTTTAATTACTTATCACATGAACATGATGGAAGAAAGTCTACTGGACTAAAAAATACTTTTGTTGTTGTAGACATTGATATCAGGGATGCACATTCTTTTTCCCACCTCTGTAGAGCCAAAAAAGTAACGATAAAATATTTGTCTATACTTGTTAAATCTCTTATTTTTCATTTGTGTAACTGAAGTTTTATCAATCATATCGGTTATATCAAATGACGAGTACTCGGAAGTTATCGAAGTCTGCTCCATGCACGTCACCGGGCTGCACACATTCTGATCCCTGACCCCTGTATAAGAGCAGTGGCTGAGACAGATGTACTGCCCCCCCCCTCCACTATTCTCAATCTGTTTGGCCACACACACACACACACACACACACACACACACACACACACACACACACACACACACACACACACACACACACACACACACACACACACACACACACACACACACACACACACACACATTAGAGAACATACTAACATAGAGATGATAGTAGACAAAGGCAGCACAAAGAACGGACAGCACGACCTCTGAAATATACAAACTCCGAAGTTGACGCAGTGTCACATGTTGCTCGACTTTCCTGTAGGGCTTTGTTGGCTATCCGTGCACCCCCCTCGCAGGGTTTGTATTTATCATAGTGTGAGCCACCGTTTGGTTTACACCACAACGCTGAGCTTTGACTCCAGCTTTGACCGGCAAGGGTAAACAATTCAGCAGGGCAGATAACTGCCCCCTTTTTTTTTTTTTTTTTTGTACAAATGGGGAGGTTCATCTGGGTCTGGAGCAGTGGGCCCCCTTTCCCAGCACGCACACACATATGCACACATGCACAAAGATCACATCTGGTATGGACAAAGAGCTGGCCATAATAGAGCTGACTGAGTGGACGGGGAGGGGAGTGATGGGGGAGGTTGGGGCCATGACCTATGGAAATGTGCCTAAAGGTACAACTGAAAAGGGGGTATGAACTCGCACAGATTGATCTAAGGAACCGAGTGGGGGCAGGGCACCATATGGACGGTAATATGAAGAGCCCATGGATGTGTGTGTATGTTGGTATATTGTATTTTTGGTTTTAAGTCTAACAATTAAGGAAATTGTGTTAAACATAAATTGTGTGTCAATTTTTTTTGTATAACCCATGTAGACTGTTGCCTGGATATCAATGATTTGATGACCTAATTACAAAATAAGTTGTTTCAATAGCAAGATGTGTTTAAAAAAAAAAAATGGCAATATACACTTATCCAAATTACTTTTAAGGGTGTAACGGTACACAAAGGTCACAGTTTGGTTTGGGACCTCAGTTCAGCACTGGGGATTGACATTTCAAGCAAAAAAATTGTTTCATGTTTAAGACGAGGGCCGTTGTTTGCGCTGCACGTCCAACATCAAGCTTTACCAGGGCTGTTGACTAGTGATCAGTGAAGACCATCGTGTGGTGCCTCGCTCTCTGATGACTGCGTAGATGTGGTGGTAAACAGATGAAGCTTGAATTTCCTGCATTTTTTAAATATTTTTTTGAAGGCGTTTTACACAGAACTTTTAGACTGCTTGTATTCATCTTTGCATACGTTTCAACTATGCGCACACTTGACATACACTGCTCAAAAAAATAAAGGGAACACTTAAACAACACAACCTAGATCTCAATGAATGAAATATTCCAGTTGAAAATATTTATTCATTACATAGTGGAATGTGTTGAGATCAAAATAACATAGGAATGATCAATGGAAATCAAAATCCTTATCCCATGGAGGTCTGGATTCAGAATCATACTCAAAATAAAAGTGGAAACATCAGATCATAGGCTGATCCAACTTCTGTGGAAATTCCTCAAGACAAGTCCAAATGAGTCTCAGTAGTGTGTGTGTCCTCCACGTGCCTGTATCACTCCCTACAACGCCTGGGCATGATCCTGATGAGACCACGGATGTTCTCCTGAGGGATCTCCTCCCAGACCTGGATCAAAGCTGGACAGTCTGTGGTGGATGTGGCGTTGGTGGATGGAACGAGACATGATGTCCCAGATGTGCTGGATTGGATTCAGGTCTGGGGAACGGGCGGGCCGGTCCATAGCATCAATGCCTTCATCATGCAGGAACTGCTTACACACTCCAGCCACATGAGGCCGAGCATTGTCCTGCATCAGAAGGAACCCAGGGCCCACTGCACCAGCATATGGTCTTACAATGGGTCTGAGGATCTCATCCCGGTACATAATGGCAGTCAGGGTACCTCTGGCTAGCACATGGAGGGCTGTGCGGCCCTCCAAAGAAATGCCTCCCCAGACCATCACTGACCCACCGCCAAAACCGGTCACGCTGGAGGATGTTGCTTGCAGCAGAACGTTCTCCACGGCATCTCCAGACTCTGTCACCTGTCACATGTGCTCAGTGTGAACCTGCTCTCATCCGCGAAGAGCACAGGGCGCCGACGGAGAAGCTGCCAATCTTGGTGTTCTCTGGCAAATGCCAATCACCCCGCACGGTGTCGGGCTGTAAGCACAGGCCCCAGGTCCTTGTGGACGTCGGGCCCTCGTATCACCCTCACGGAGTCTGTTTCTGACAGTTTGAGCAGAAACATGCACATTAGTGGCCTGCTGGAGGTCATTTTGTAGGGCTCTGGCAGCGCTCCTCCTGTTCCTCCTTGCACAAAGGAGCAGATAGCGGTCCTGCTGCCGGGTTGTTGTCCTCCTACGGCCCCCTCCACGTCTCCTGGTGTACCGGCCCGTCTCCTGGTATCTCCTCCGTGCTCTTGACACTGTGCTGACAGACACAGCAAACCTTCTTGCCACAGCGTGCATTGATGTGCCACCCTGGATGAGCTGCACTACCTGAGCAACTTCTGTGGGTTGTAGACACCGTCTCATGCTACCTCTAGTGGTGAGGGCGCTGGCAAAATGCAAAAGTGACCAAAAATCAACCAGAAAGGATGAGGACAGAGATGCAGAACCGTTCTTTTATAGGGGTTGTCTTGATAATTGCTTCATTTCCACCTGTTGCCTGTTCCAGTTGCACAACAGTAGATGAAATTGATTCACAATCAGTGTTGCTTCCTAACTGGACAGGTTGATTTCCCAGAAGTGTGATTGACTTGGAGTTACATTGTGTTGTTTAAGTGTTCCCTTTATTTTTTTTGAGCAGTGTATAATCTCCCATCGCCAGACAGTTTTACCTGGTAGTATCGTGGTCTTCTTCTCCTTGTCGCTCTTGATGTTGTTTAATAAAGACTTTTAGGTGGGTCACCGTCACACTCTGATTGGAGTAACATTTTACATTTAATGGGGGAAATGACGGTGCGTTCATAAGCAATTGGAAAGTTGTGACCTCCAAGTGGGAGAAAGAAAATCCCTGAACGCCTGTTGAACGGCGCATTTCCCACTAGGAAAGTCTGATGGTTTTTTTGAGCTCCGGTAAGTAGGTCTGACATTGCAACGTTTGTAGTGAAAGGAAGATATATACTTGCTCAGTGCAAAAATCTGGCACTTCATGGGTAATTTAGGTCATACTAGTTAGAGCAGGGTATTGTGATGTTTAACAATACTAATTACTATTTTGACAGACAATGACGAGTCATAACCACACGGCTGTTTCTTTGTTGCCGTTGGTTTGCTGACCGTTTCAAACGTTCTCTGCTAGAAATGACATGTAGTGTCCAAATAATAATGACCTTCTGAACTCTATTTCGTCCCTGTGATACTCTACATGGGTTATGACGAGGTTGTTGTCACTTTTCTATATTCAGACAGTAGATATAGAGCCATTTCTTTGGGGCTGCCATGTGAACGCTCTTCACTGGAAAGTCGGAGGTTACCAAAACCAGAACTTTCCCACATTCCAGCTGCCTGAACGCACCATAAGGAAAGGATGATAGTCTACAAAGCTCTGGACCCCTGAAAGCAGCGTGTTATTCTTCTCTCTACGTTATTTGGGTGGCAGGCAGCTATTAGGCGCATTACCGCCACCTTCTGACGGGAGTAATGCATTACAAACAGTTGCATTTATTAATTGATTTTGTAGATTGTAACGACAATTTGAAATCCATGCCCCATCCCTAGTAGGAATTAAATGTTTTGTGTTTAACGACATTTAGTTGATGAGTTATTAATGCAGGAAAGTTGCTAAATATGTTTTCCAACTCGCACAAATTTATATTTAGTCGTCAGTGAATTTCTCACCTTTTACAGATCTGGAGAGTGCAATCTTTTATAGCTGTTGCACTTACTCGACAGCAACTTCATACAGGGGAGAATTAATTCTTCAGGTTTGTCAAGATCAGAGGCATTTTTGTTTGAGATAAAGCGAGGCAAAGATAAATGGCAGTCGATGTTGGATGAGTGTATAATTCAGGACGGCCATTTAAGATATAAAATAGTGCTGCACTTACAGCACAAGGTACCGCAAAGTGCTGAACATTTTAATTCTCTCTAAGTGCCTCATGTTAAATTTGGGTCATTTTATGTGTGTGGAGCTTGAAAACAGGACTTTTCCCACCACTCCTGCCACCAGGAACAAGGTTTTCCTCAAACAAGTAACACTGTTGGTGTCATGAAGTGGACCCCGTCATGTAAAAGCTTGACTCTTGAAACTAAAAACACAAATGCAATACAGACAAGTTTTTGATAGAAAATATTACATTCTACCACATGGAGACGAACCAAAATATTACAACTGTGTGTCTCAAAGGAAGCACAGATTCCACTCAGTTTCTATATCAAAACAAAGCAAAGGTGGCTATGCATGAACTCAAACAATCCTGCAGGATGTTGGTGCAACTCTTGGTGAAATGGTATACTAGGTGAGATAATATACTAGGTGATTTGAATTTCTAAAGCTTTTATACACATGCAGACATCTTATTACTAAAGAATAAATGAATATAGACAAATACAACTAATTTGCAAATCACAGCATTGTTTAAAAAACATTTTTTTTTATTAAGTCTACTTTTTTGAAAGGGATGAATTTATAATTAACATATCAATAAATGATAAACTATAAACTTGCAAGTGAGTTTATTTTTACAAAGCTAACTGAAATTGTACAACTACCCCTTCAACCCACCGACTCAATATGAAGATTAAAATAAATCTGTTTTTGGGGCTCGTTTTGACTACAGAAAGACAGGTAGCATGTGGGCAGAGCGGGTGAATAACGAATGCATGTAGTCATATGAGGGAAGCATGTTGACCTATTTGTCAGACACAAATATTAGTCAAATATCGGTTTCTGGTATTTTGAAGAACGTTGCTCTCGTAAAAAAACGGGATACATTTGGAATCACAGTAGAGTTATAGTATTATTTCAGTGGATATTAAAGGTGCGTGTAATTTCAAGACACCAGATCCTACATTTCCTATAATTTCGGATCCTGTCATTTTCTCCAAACTCCAATGTGTAGTTCTTTTTATTTTCTATCATTATTTTTGATTTTATCATCTCCAACACCATTCTGAGTAATATGCAAAATAACTGACAAACTTCAACATCAATAGGTGAGAGGCCTTTTACCGCTTCTATGATTGCCCCTGGCAGAATGACATGATTAGTTTTTCCAGTTTGGTTGTTCATATGTGACATAACGTATAACTGTGTCACACAAGATGCCAGTAATTGGGCTTCAGTAAACTGGCCACAACATGCTCAGGTTTGCTACCCAAGTCAACTGTAAATGCTTTGAACTGTCTGTGTTATGTTCCTGAGAAATAATGAGCCACAGGATAGGATACAGACCTGGGGAATTATTTATAACCATTTCGCTTATACACAAAACGGAGCTTGAAAGAGGCGAAATGCCACTCCACATTCAAAAGTCAGGGTGTAGAAAAACAAACTCGGCTGCAGAATGTGCGCACTTGTACAGAAACTCGGAGACCAACACCAACACCAAAGCGTATGAACATTTTGAAGACCGGGAAAATTGAGGATATGCACAGCTAGTTGGGGAATTGAAGCCAGATTGTAGAAATTGAATGCGAGAGTCACAATAAAATGTTGCCCGACACATCATTTTGCTGTATGCATGGTATATAAAATCAACTTCATTATAAACATTCAAACAAGCAGTGTAATTTGTGCAAGTGAGCCATGTCTATTTCACCCCAAAAAATTAGCCAACTCAAAATTTTAAGTCAAATTCCGCTTAATATTTAATCGCTGATGTCTCACTGTGACATTACCCACCTCCGAGCGTAGCGGAAAAGGCTGGATATGACTCGTTGTCTGAAACTGTTGCAATGCAGTATGATGCCAGTATGATTACGTGTCAGGATTCAGGAGTCTGGCACAGAGACACTTGTCGTGGCACCGCGATCGCTGCAAGAGGCACATGTTGCCGCTCGCTGCCTTTTCTTTTCTTTTTTGTTGGTGATCCCAATGCAGTGGCCACTAAACAAGACCCAGCTTTGAAGTGTACCTAATGTCGCTTTCTGTGGGTGTGATACATCACTTTACTGAGAAATTAACTGAAGCAGTAATAATAAAAAATGAAAACGGTTGCTTACATGTTATGATTAAAACTGTAGCAGAATTATGCCAGAGAATCGTGACAGCATGAGTCATGGCAGAGTTTAAATGAATGGAGCTGTAAGGTTTGGCCCTCAATGTTCCTCTGCAGCATTTCATCCTCTTTTCATCTCCTCTCTGTGCTGCATAGAGCCTGAACACTGAATGCCAGTAATTAAATTACTGCCGTTGGACTTTTCAAGGCTGAGAGTGCATGTGCGACTTTGTTTTTTTTTGTTTTTTGCACAGAGGTTGTGCAATTGAATTGCTATTGATTTGTGCACTGTGAAGCCATTGTCTGGACATTTTTCTTTGCCGCTAGCCCTCCACTGTGAGTGTATTATGACATGTATTAGATTAAACTTTATCCTAGCTTTTCATTTGAAACGTCTCCTGGGGCTTCCTTCAGGATGTGATTTGGCCACTTAAAGCGTGGTCATGGCAATTTATCTTTCCATCATTCACTTTTATTCTGCCCTTATCTATCTCCCAATGTTGTGAATGGTGTATTTAGGTATAATCAGATTGTCCACAATGGCATCTGGTTTGAACAGAGGAATTACAGATGTTCAGTTACTGTTGGCTACATGACTCTCGGGTCCTGTGCAGACCGAGGGCCTCATTTTATACCTGTTGCGTACACACAAAACGGCCTTTAAAAGGGCTTACGCCCCTCCCTTTGCAAAATGGGCGAACTGTGTTATAAACATTGTGTTGTGCGTGTGCACGGTGTTATAAATATATATATATTTTATATATACACTGTATACTGCATAGTAGCATGCTAATATTAGCTGTTTAATGCAATGAGGTCCTGTTCAGTCTTCTGTCTGCTGCAGTTATGATGCTGATGTAAAGCAGTAATAGGCACACCTTTGCAATAATCATGCTTTTTAATCAGCATCTTGATAGGCCTCTTGTCAGGTGAATTGAATGGAATATCTTGGCAAAAGTCAAGTGCTCGCTAATTTCAGCAAACATTTTTTTTAGAGAAAGTAACCTTTTGTGTTCATACATTTACAATTATATCAAGAATGCCTGGATTTTCTAAATCCCACATCCTGCATTTTGCCAAAATAAAGTTCCAGCCCATTTCCACCCTGGGATGTGTGGAATTTTTTTGAACACCACTGCAGCAGGAGCTAATATTTGATCCCAAACAAGGATATCCTTCAATTCTTGGTCATTTTCAGTGAAATAAAAGCTACATTTTCTTGTGTGCATGTGTTATGCTCACTGACGCTGACCATGTTGAGAAAAGAAATTTCAATTTTTGAAGACCTTATGTACTGCAGTATATGCAGTATATTTTATGCCCATTTTTAACATACACCAACATTATAATTTTGTTCAGCATTGAGAACTCATAATCAGACCAATAGTACAACAAATGTTTCATGTTCCTGAGGACTTTAAACCATCCTTCCACAATTGAGGTTCTATATTTAATCTCAAATCATTGCAACAGCAGGTTTATCTGAGGTCAGGGCATTTCTTCTGTTGGATCTGACTGATCAGCTGTTCGGTCTTGTCATGGATTTTAATGACAATCCTGTTGAAACCTTTCTGTAGCAGTTTGTTTATTACCAAATGTAGCTTATTTCACAGCTCTGTCTCTATGCAATAAGGTGGTGCTGTGTCCACACTACATACTGATGACCTCTACGTGCTAATATGACAGTGGTAACTAACAAACTGTTACATATTGTCAGGACAGATCAGGTAAACTTCCCAATGTGTCCCCAGATGTCTCCCATTGCATAGCCATTTCCTGATACTATAAATAAAGTACAGCTTATCTATATGAAAACCCCATTTAAAAAGAAAAAGGACACTGTAAAATGTGACAATGTGATGTTTTGTAAATCAAGCCAAATTAAAAATAGACCAAAGACAACATATCAAATGCAGAAATTGAGAAATGTTACTGTACCATTAAAAATGCAAAAAAAATTTTTTTTATTTGATAGCAACACATTTCAAAAAGTTGGGACAAGGGCAACAAGAGACTGGAAAAGTTGTCTAATACTAAGAACAATCCTAGTGGAACATCCCACCTCTAATTAGGTTAGTTGGTAACATGTCAGTGGCATGATGGGATATAAAAAGAGCATCCCAAAGATGTAGAGTTTCTCAGCAGTGAAGATGGGGAGGACTTCAACAACACTGGGAAAAATAGTGGAACATTCTAAGCATAATGTTCCTCTATGTGAAATAGCAAATCATTTGAAGATTTCATCAGCTTTGGTACATAAAAACATCAAAAGGGAATCTAGAGAAATCTCTATGCAATGGATGAGACAAAAAAAAAACAATCAATATTTTATGGTGATGATCCTAAGGTCCTCAGGTGGCGTTGCATTAAAAACAGACACAATTCTGAAGTGGAAATCATTGCATGGGCTCAGGAACAATCCCAAAAAACATTGTCTGGGAAAACAGTTTATCACTGCATCCACAAATGCTGGGTCTTAAACTCCACCCCCATTTCATCATCATTGGATCATGTTTATGGTTTCTTCTTTCCATGGTAAATTAGTGCACGTGGCATGGTTAACATGCACATTTGGAAGTAAAAGTTGACTCGCAACCAAAAGGTTTTGATTTGCAGCCAAAGAGGCCTAAATGACAATAAAACAAAATCAGTGAGGCAAAAGGACACTGGCTTCATAAGCAAAATGCCTGAGGCTGATTCCGAAACCAACAAAACTTTAAAGGATTATTTGTTTGTGTTCCAGATGATATTATTCTTGGGGCATGTGGTTTTACTTACAAATTTAGTTTTTGATCAGAAGTGTGTGAAATTTTCTCTCAAAAAACACTATTCACAACATCATTACCTGCAATAATCATCAGATACACCACTAACTGTCAGCGTGTCTGTCAGAAAATACCCTTAACTACATTGCTCATGGAAAATTTTTCTTGTTTTGTCTAGACATTGAGACATACCTGGCTAACACACTGCAGTCTGTTTGTGTTTTGGTTGGACAGCAGACAGAAGTTATCTGTGCTGAGGTTGAGTCAGAGGAGACGAGTGTCAGCTGGTTTTTATTTAGCTGTCGCCGGTCAGCCACTGTTTGATCTGTCTTCTTTTTCCATCTTGCTGAGACAAGACAACAAAACGTACACACACACACACACACACACACACACACACACACACACACACACACACACACACACACACACACACACACACACACACACACACACACACACACACACACACACACACACACACAAACAGATACACTCCTCCAGACAATTCCACAAATTCCATGGGTGAGGAAGCTTGCTGTTGAGTTAAAACTTAGTGGTATAGTAGTATAATAGTAGTATATTCCTTTGTGGTAATGTAATGGATCCATTTATGGGCATTTACTTTAATATTTATAGTTCAAATCCTGACATTGCACCACAGGGCAGATTTTCGTGGGTGTACCTTTCGTACTGACTCTGTGTGCCTGTCAGGCACTCTCAGCACCTTTTGCACCTCAGACTGTGCGCCTGCCTTGTTAATTATTTAGTTTTATCTTAGGAGGCGTATTGTGCTGCTTTAACCCAGCCGGCCTTACATGATGTGTTTCTGAGCTTTGTAATGATACCAGACTCTCAGCTCTCTGTCCTGGAGGGGTGAGAGGGGGTGGGGTGTGGGGGGGCACTGTGGGGACCCAGAGAGAGGGACCTGATTTATTCATAGCTCTCCATAACACCACTGCTAATAGCATGAAGCCGAAGGGATTTGCTAAGCAGACTTCCTTGCATTAAGCACATTCCTTCCTCTGCTTGGTGTCTGACCCACTATTTGTCAGTGTTCAGAGGTGATTAAAGAAGCCCTGACCTCTGTGGCTCCAACTTCTCCTTACGCACTTCAAAATAACAGCAATGGCAGCAATATATGCAACAAACTCTGAATATATTCCACATGACTTGAGTTTGGAGCCGTGGAGCATCTTATAGCTGCAATTTTTGTTTAAGCTGACTGTAAGCAGTATGACTTGGTGGCTAGCTTTAATTAGCCATGCATGACATAAAGGAATAGAAGGAGTGGTTGAAAAGGCCAGCTTGAGGCCTTACACACAACTGACCTTTTATTAGGTTAGGTTAGGTAGTTACTTTATTGATCCCCGAGGGGAATTTTTTTTTTCGCTACAGAAGCAATAAGATAATAATAGAATAATAGAAAAGCAATAAAATAGCAGTAAAAAAATATAAAATGCACAGTATATACAGTACAGTGTATATATATATATGTATATGTATATTATATACAAACAACCAAGAAACACAGTCAACAGTGTTATTGTTGTGTGATGGATTTTGCCAGAGGTGAGTTATTGTACAGTCTTATTGCGGTCGGCAGGAATGATCTCCTGTATCTGTCCTTGTGACAGCGGAGCTGGAGGAATCTTTTGGAGAAAGTGCTCCTCTGTCCCTGCAGCAGGTGGTGGAGAGGGTGGACAGGATTATCCAATATGGACAATAGTTTGTTCAGCGTCCTCCTCTCCACCACCTTTTCCAGGCTGTCCAGTTTGTAGCCGATGATGGAGCCGGCCTTCTTAACCAGTTTGTTAAGTCTGTTGGTGTCACCGGCTCCAATGCTGCTCCCCCAGCAGACCACAGCGAAGTACAAAGC
The DNA here is from genome assembly GCF_029030835.1 of Brachyistius frenatus. NCBI lineage: Eukaryota > Metazoa > Chordata > Actinopteri > Embiotocidae > Brachyistius > Brachyistius frenatus. The sequence goes on from NW_027210624.1 coordinate 4,433,263, forward strand.
ACTGGCCACAACAGATGGTAGAACATCTCCAACATCTTGCTGCACACATTGAAGGAGCGAAGTTTCCTCAAGAAAAAGAGTCGACTCATCCCCTTCTTGTAGACAGCGTTGATGTTGGTCTTCCAGTTCCAGTCTGTTGTCATGGACACACCCAGGTACTTGTACTCCTCAACCATGTCCACCTCCTCTCCCAGAACTCTCAGCGGTTGTGGAGCCATCGTCTTCCTCCTGAAGTCGACCACCATCTCTCTGGTCTTGGCTACGTTCAGGAGCAGGTGATTTCTTCCCGCCCACTCCACAAAGTCCTCCACTACTGCCCTGTACTCATCCTCCCGTCCATCCCTTATACATCCTACCACTGCAGAGTCATCAGAGAACTTCTGCAGATGGCAGGACTCTGAGTTGTACTGGAAGTCAGTTGTGTATAAGATGAACAGGAAGGGAGACAGAACAGTTCCCTGAGGAGCTCCAGTACCACTGACCACCGTATCAGACAGCACACTGCCCAGACGGACAAACTGTGGTCTGCCTGTCAGTGATCCAGGAGACGGTGGGCGCGTCCACCCCCACCACCCGCAGCTTCTCACTCAGCAGCAGTGGTTGGATGGTGTTAAATGCACTGGAGAAATCAAAGAAAGTGATTCTCACAGAGTCACCGGTTCCATCCAGGTGAGACTGAGCTCGTTGCAGCAGGTAGATGATGGCGTCGTCCACTCCCACATGAGGCTGGTATGCAATTAGATTAAAAAATGAACTGTAATTTATGTCTCAATCAGCGTTTCTACATCAATTATCAGGCGTGATAACGAAGCAAAGCAAAGGGAAAATATGGCTGCCGTCGTATAGCTACAATCATTTTAGCAGCCATTTGTGGGTTGAAACTCCCTCTTCATCGACATGGTGACCACTGGGTGGAACAGAGGAGTGTGAATGTTACATAATTTGGTGCTGGAGTGACAGCTGACCTCCAAAGCTGTTGTCAAATATCAGACGTGTTTTCAATATCTGGTTGAAAATAAATGATATATTTGGATATAGATATGTCACTGCGACAGAAGTATAGACGTCTCTAAAGACTGAAGAATACGTTTTTCATCCAATTAAAAAAAAAAATCAGTGTCTTAATAGGGAGTTTGCATTATATTAGTTGCACTTATAAGCTGCCTGTAATGTAGCTCATTGGAACCACAATGTTTTTTTTTTTCTCACCTGCGACCGTTTGTCTGTGGAGTCAAGGATACTTTAATATGCAAACTGGCAGCACACCGTCAATGAACTACAAAAAAGTCGATATTAATTAAACTAACTCCACAAATCCCATGGAAAGACCCGCGTCGTTTGACCTCCCTATCCTGTCTGTGGCTCTCAGGCCACTGAAGACATGAATCTTGAACTTACCATATTGATAAAGTTTTGTCACTTAAACAGGCGGAGATGGTAGATAAATCAACATTTGGTTGGGCAGTCATTTTGTCAGCAGGATGGTGCATTGAGTCTAAATGAAGTGGAAATGTGTGGTAATGAAGCAACATGTGCAACAGTGGTTTATTGATGTGTTTCAATAGTTTTGGACAACAGTGGAGCTCTATGGTATAAAGGGATAAGAAATATCAGGCATACAGTACAAACACAGTAAAATGATAAATGGTCTGTACTTGTATAGCGCTTTATCACCTTTTGGTCTCAAAGTGCTTTAACATAGTTTTTCCCATTCACACACTAATGAGACAGATCACCATGCAAGGTGCTGCCATCAGGAGAACATTCACACACCGGTAGCAACTTAGGGTTCAGTGTCTTGCTCAAGGACACTTAGGCATGTGGACAGGAGGAGCTGGGGATTGAACCACCAACCTTCCGATTAGTGTTCAACCCTCTCTACCGTCTGAGCCACAGCCTCCCAGTACTTATCACTGTGTTTTTGTTGTGTTGAGTCTTTGTTTTGGTCACAAGGCACACAATGTATACAAGTATTTCAAAGGTACACCTTTACAAATGGTTATAGGTAATCATCATAAATAAGCCAAACTCCAAGGCACCAGTGCGCTGCGGACCACAGTTACAGAACCACTGGTCTAAAACATCAGATGTCACAGGGAACACACATTTGCCAGTGTGAGTGTATTTCACTGAGTGTGTGTGTGTTTTTAAAACCTGTGATGGACATTTCAACAGAGTTTATCTAGAATTAGGCAAAACTTTGCCTGTCTATTGGCTATGTAGCAAGTAAATTAATATTAAGCTCTGACTTTTCTGACACAGCAGATTCTGAAAAGGATGACCATAGGGCCCAACTTGGATTTCCAGTCATATTCTGTATGTCATATTCTCCCAAGATGGCGCCGCGCTAGCGGCAGCCTGTTGCAGCAGCTCCCCTCCCCTTGTTATTAGTATTATTAGTATTTTTTAAGCCTTTCTCCTCTCTTCGGAGTTGTTGTTTTTTTCTTTCTCTTGTGTGTTAAGTTAACGGTCCGTAATGGACCGTAATTTTTCCGCGTTTCTGGCTGGGGGCACTGTTATTGTTTACTCGCGTGATCAGCTGATCGCGCTGAGTAGCCCTCTACCGCTGCTGCCCGGAGCAAGGCCTGAGATCCCCGTTGAACTTCGGAGAAGACGTCAGGGTTACAGAGCTGGAGCTCAGCTAAAGGCGGAAAGGAGGAAATATAAACCAGCGGTACCGGAGATCTTAATGGGGAACATGAGGTCGTTGGCCAACAAGACGGACGAGCTCGGCGCGCTGGTAAAGACCCAGAGAGAGTACCGGGAGTGCAGCATCATGTGTTTCACCGAGACATGGCTGCACTCACATCTCCCGGACCACAGCGCGGCCGTACCCGGCTTCAGGACTATTTGGGCGGACAGAGACGTTGTTCGGAGCGGCAAGAAGAAAGGTGGAGGGATTGCAGTCTATGTGAACGAGAGGTGGTGCAATCCCGACCACGTGTGTGTGAAGGAACGTTTCTGTAGCCCGGACATTGAACTGCTAGCCGTGGGGATGCGCCCTTATTATTTACCGAGGGAGTTCACGTCCGCCATTGTTATCGCTGTTTACATTCCTCCATCAGCTGACACAGAGGCAGCAGTGGACACCATCCACTCCACTGTGTCTAAACTACAGACTAAGCATCCCGGTGCATTTTTGGCAGTTACTGGAGACTTTAACCAGTCTGGATAAAGTACTCTTTAAAGGGCTCTTCCTCCATCGACACCTTGACCCCCCCCCCACACACACACACACCCCCCTCACCCCCCTCTCTGTGACGACTGGCCAGGTTAGGAGACAGCTGGAGAGAATCCACCAGCGCAAGGCTGCAGGACCTGACGGCATCAGCCCCGTGGTCCTGAAGACCTGCGCCGTCCAGCTGGCTGAGGTCCTACAACACCTCTTCAACCTGAGCCTGAAGCAGGAGGAGGTCCCGGTGCTGTGGAAGACGTCCTGCCTGGTTCCTGTCCCCAAGAAGACGACTCCATCTGGCCTCAACGACTACCGTCCGGTTGCCCTCACATCTCATGTGATGAAGGTGCTGGAGAGGCTGGTCTTGGCCCACCTCAGGCCGCTGGTGAAATCTTCTCTGGACCCTCTGCAATTTGCGTACCAGCCTCGTGTGGGAGTGGACGATGACATCATCTACCTGCTGCAACGAGCTCAGTCTCACCTGGATGGAACCGGTGACTCTGTGAGAATCACTTTCTTTGATTTCTCCAGTGCATTCAACACCATCCAACCACTGCTGCTGAGTGAGAAGCTGCAGGTGGTGGGGGTGGACGTGTCCACCGTCTCCTGGATCACTGACTACCTGACAGGCAGACCACAGTTTGTCCGTCTGGGCAGTGTGCTGTCTGATACGGTGGTCAGTGGTACTGGAGCTCCTCAGGGAACTGTTCTGTCTCCCTTCCTGTTCACCTTATACACAACTGACTTCCAGTACAACTCAGAGTCCTGCCATCTGCAGAAGTTCTCTGATGACTCTGCAGTGGTCGGATGTATAAGGGATGGACAGGAGGACGAGTACAGGGCAGTAGTGGAGGACTTTGTGGAGTGGACGGGAAGGAATCACCTGCTCCTGAACGTGGCCAAGACCAGAGAGATGGTGGTCGACTTCAGGAGGAAGGCGACGGCTCCACAACCACTGAAAGTTCTGGGAGAGGAGGTGGACATGGTTGAGGAGTACAAGTACCTGGGTGTGTCCATCGACAACAGACTGAACTGGAAGACCAACATCAATGCTGTCTACAAGAAGGGGATGAGTCGACTCTTTTTGTTGAGGAAACTCCGATCCTTCAATGTGTGCAGCGAGATGTTGGAGATGTTCTACCATCTGTTGTGGCCAGTGCTTTGTACTTCGCTGGGGTCTGCTGGGGGAGCAGCATTGGAGCCGGTGACACCAACAGACTTAACAAACTGGTTAAGAAGGCCGGCTCCATCATCGGCTACAATCTGGACAGCCTGGAAAAGGTGGTGGAGAGGAGGACGCTGAACAAACTATTGTCCATATTGGATAATCCTGTCCACCCTCTCCACCACCTGCTGCAGGGACAGCGGAGCACTTTCTCCAAAAGATTCCTCCAGCTCCGCTGTCACAAGGACAGATACAGGAGATCATTCCTGCCGACCGCAATAAGACTGTACAATAACTCACCTCTGACAAAATCCATCACAGTACAATAACATTGTTGACTGTGTTTCTTGGTTTGTTTGTATATTATATATATATAGATATATAATGTACTGTATATACTGTGCATTTTATATTTTATATTTATATTTTTTTACTGCTATTTACTGCTATTTTATTTGATTGCTTTTCTATTATTTTATTCTATTGTTTCTATTATTGTCTTATTGCTTCTGTATGTATGTATGCTGCTGTAGCGAAAAAAATTCCCCTCGGGATTAATAAAGTAAATACCTACCTACCTACCTACGGAGTTTGCAGGACTGTAAAGTGAAACATCTGATTCTTGGTGTTTTTCTATTATAAGCCATGTAGTCTCCAGCTGCTCTCCAGCTGTGTGTGTCTGTCTGTTTCTGTATTGCTGCTAACTGCCAGCAATGTGAAAGTGTGTGTGTGTGTGTGTGTGTGTGTGTGTGTGTGTGTGTGTGTGTGTGTGTGTGTGTGTGTGTGTGTGTGTGTGTGTGGTATGACTGAAGTGATGTAATGTCTCACTTTACCTCGGTGAGAGTACTTTCCCTTACACACTAGCACACAAACACACACACACACACACACACACACACACACACACACACACACACACACACACACACACACACACACACACACACACACACACACACATTGAGGAAGGAGCAGTATAAAGTGAAGTTTTAAATGTACCAAAACTAGAAAAAGGTGCAATTCAAGTTGTTTTTTTTCATTCATAATGTCTGAAAAGTAGCATCAGATTTAGTTTGCAATGTTGCATTTTTTTCGGAATAAATGGAACTTTGTGTGACAACATAGTGGATAGATTAGTTTTCTATTGTAAACAGCAGCACTTGGGCTAAACAGTTACATGACTCAGACAGGGCAGAGTGAATTCCTTCATAAGATGTTTAGGCTAATCACAAAGTGAAATGAGAAATTGTATGTCACACAAAGGTGGACAAAAAAAAAATTCTAATCGCTGGTCTGAAACTTGTTCAACTTCAGCTAAATATGTTTGAAGTCAAATTGTTAAAAGTTGGTGTCAATAAATAGAAGTAACGCTATTAAATGTTTTAGAATCTCATGACCTAATCTAAGTGTCAACTATAACCTCTTTCCACCTCTGCTTCTTCCAGCCCTCCAGTGTCACTGTGACCGCTGCAGTGCCAACTCCAGCTGCACGACAGATGGCGTCTGTTTTGTCGCCATTCGCAAGTCAGGTAGCCGGCTGACCACAGAGCAGCGCCAGTGTGTCCACGAAAATGAACTGATCCCGCGAGACCGGCCCTTCATCTGTGCCCCGTCAGTCAAACATGACAGTGGCATTTACCCAATGTGCTGTACCACGGACTATTGCAACAAACACCCCGACCTCGAAATCTTCCCCGGTAAGAATACACACAAGCTTGTGTTTACATACTTTTGAGGCCCTTGACATATATTGTCAATGTTTAACTAGTCTTTGATTGTGAATTCGAAGCAGATGTTCGATAGTATTGATGTAACCGTATTTTCAACTGTTGTAAAAACTATAGTTCTGTCAGTGACAAATGAAATGCACAACTAATAAATGTATTTAAGCCAATTGTTAATGAACGCACACAATCACTGTGTATATTTGCTGTTTGTGCATTCAGTGGTGAATCTCGGGCTTCAGCCAGGCAGAAATCAACCTGGAATGTAAACTAAGCGAAGAGGAGGGAAAAAAAGCGAGGTTAACTCACCTGCCGTTATCAGGCAGTATCAGCTGGCATATGGTGAATGGATAGAATGGGTGGGGTCATATTGCCCGCAGCCCTTGTCAGATTTGCTTTGAATTAAAGAGTCGCTTGTACTGATCAACACTGATTGCACATTGTATTGTATATTGACAGGGAGAAAAAAATGTGAATGTCTTAAGTCAATAATAGTTGATCTGATTACCACACAGTGTGAGCCAATGATCAATAACACATCGCTCTACCCAATGTTGTTCTTTGAAAAAAAAAATAAAAAAAAAATCCAGTAATAAATAATAATTCTCTGTAATCGTGAAAGGTCATTGGTGGTGTTATGTATATTCAACAGCTCCAGTCAATTGTATTGACATATAAAAAGAAAGATCTTGACGCCCTATCTCGGCATAGTTCAGTTCTCTGCTTTTGATGTGTGTTTAGTACACAGTACGTGAAAAACGTACAACAAGGAGAGCAGCAGCACAAAATAACCAGCAAACTTCCAGAGCCTCCCATGTGCTTTACACAGGAGAGTGTGTAGAAGGGGGCCAGCTTGAAGGAAGTCAATTGGACGATAATGACATCATAAGACGATTAAATTTAAGTATTGAGCTAGAGTATAACTAGTGGGAGCTCTGCAGTTTGCCATAACATTTATTTAATAAGACAGCAGATCCCTCCATTCCATTAGTCGCAGAGCAGAGACCAGAACCTGAGGTGTGATCTGCAGCCGTCATCTAAGCTCAGCATGTCATGCAGTTCCTCTACAGATTTGGAGAGGTCAAGGAGCCTGGATGTAAATGAGCATCTCTGGGGAGTAACACGCATTGCAAAATTGAGGTTCCCTACCAAAGACAGAACTTCTCTTTTAGAAATTATTACTTTTTTCATAACCCCTCTGATGCAATTTAATTTTTTTGGAGATTATTAATGTAGGGCAGAACTGCACCACTTTGGTTTTGAATGAGCAGCAAAGCGCATTCAAGAACATTTAGCTGTGAGAGCACAGGCACACATAAATACCAGTGAACCGATGCGATCGCTGGGGCCTTTTTGCAGATATGTTTTTGGCAACTTTCAAACAAACCAATGCTAATCAGTAGCCTTAATATGCAAAAAGCTTGCAGCGTGTGCATGAGTAATGACTGACGCTCTGTCAGACACACCTGAGGGCTCCGATTAATTGTCTTGAATCAGGCGTGGTGGATTCTTGTGAAGGGCATTAGGAGCACAAATTTGAGGCCATAGGAGCCTGATTTTTATGTTATTTTTTTCTATGGCTCATATGTCTTCATTTACTACTTTCAGAACATAGTGGCAGTTTTAGCAAATAGGACAAAACTTTTTTTTGTGTTGTTTTTTGTTGTTGTCAAAGTTACCAACTACAGTTTTTTTGCCAGCAGCAGCTCTATGGAGAAGCCTTGAAAGGGTTTGTCCTGGTGTTACAGTGCTCTACCACACTTTCTCAAATAGCCATTGTAAAAAATAAACAGAGAAATACGTTGAAATAAAACACTAACAGTCTAGTACAAAAACATTTTTTTTTTCTCTCTTTAGCTAATTTTCTGGTTCATATGCCTGGGGTGAATTTTTATATGTTAAATGTAGATAACTAAGGCCAGGGTTCTTTTGACTGCTATGTGGGTACTCTCACAGATGATCAGCTGCCTACAGGTCTCGGCCATTGAGCCTCACAGGCAGAGACTCACCTTGGTGCTTGTTTCAGCATTCAGGCTTTATTCAAGTTGCCATGAACTTCACCTGTGCACCATGTCTTTGTCCCCCTCTTCTTTGGATTAGCTGAGTTAGGCATTGTTAGGCACTGCCAAGGTGGCAATGAGGAGCTACCCACATTGAGCTTCAAATCCTTGCTGGCCAAATTTGTCTTTTTTTTTTTTTATATACATAGTGTATGGGTTTAAAGGGAACACCCAAAACCACAATAGCCATGCTCATTATTGGCCAGTTATGAAGTTACTAACTAAGGTGATGTTCATTAATAATAGATGATACTGTTTGTCATTTAAGCCAATAAAGCAAAGAAATGAAAGACTCACCTGAATATTTTTTATATTTGCCAACCCGGGTGCCTGAACAAAGTCAGTCACCGCTGCGACCAAATAAGACATGTAAACACTAATTGTATGGAAGGAAATGCTGTCCATGTATAGTCAAGTAAAGTATAAAGTGGACAGGAAAGAAAAGATAGGTTTTTGGTTTATTTTAGCTGTTTTATTTCAGATTCTTATTCATTTCAACATCCCTAATGTATTTTTTTTTTTTTTTACAAATGTTTGTCTTTCTAATTTCCATCAAGCGATGGAAAGAAAGACCAAAGGACACAGAAAAAGACAGCCATGGATAATTAGGATTTGTTTTTTTACATTACTTCTCTTCCTTCATGAGTGAAGGAAAAGGTGTGTGTGTGCGTGTATGCGCGCGCACTACTGGTCAATTCTCTCATCAGCCTAGCAAATTAAATGTTCACACACTAGTTGAGCTCAGAGGGAGATACAACCCAGTACAATTACAGATCAATTATTAATATTTGGTCTGCTATGTTTTCTAAACAACTCTTCTCCTTTGTGCCTTGTAGTCCCCACGGTGAAGACTCCTCCTCTGGGCCCCGTGGCCCTTGCGGCAGTGATAGCCGGCCCGGTATGTGTGCTCTGCCTGCTCCTGGTTTTGGCCTTCTATGTTTGCCACAGCCACAGGGGTCTGGGGGCTGGGGGTGCCGGGGCTCACCATCACCACCACCGGGTGCCCAACGAGGAAGACCCCTCCATGGACCACCCTTTCATCACCGTGGGAACAACGCTGAAGGACCTCATCTATGACATGACCACCTCTGGCTCTGGATCAGGTACAATACTGCATTCTCAGGGTGCACGTTGTCATTTTTCTTATCTTTGTTGGCACTGTTGAGAAATATTCAGATCCTTTACTCAAGTAAAAGTCACAGTTATGCCTGGTGATATGGACCGAAAGTCACATCGCAGTATATTTTGAATGAATGCCGATATTTATCTCAATTGTTTTTCTTCAAAGTGGGTTGACCATTCATTTGCAAGTGAAAGCTGCACGTGAAATGACACTAGCAGGTTTCTACCATAATACCAAACAAGTTGGATACATGAACGAGCTTCGCCCAGGCAGACGAAAGTAGGGCCCTTCGTCTCGCTGTAACATGTACTGCTGCTCATGAATTAGTGGATCATCAGGCTGCTGTGAGTGGTTATGTGCGCTCTGTTCTGTTCTGTTCTGATCTGTTCATGTCAACCACATTTTCAATGTGGTCTAATTTTAGGCAGTGTATGTGCAGGTATGTGTGGGCTTGCCTGTACACACATGTGCAGCAGCACACATCTTAAAGTAGGCATCTGTAACAATGACTGGCCGGCCCAGATTCATGCTGCATAAACAGAAACTCTGCACTGGCAAAAGCTGTTCTTTATGCTCGCTGTAAATTAGCACCTTCCCATGGAGACTGGCACCTCCAACACGCTGCCAAGAAAGGACTTGGAATCGGTCTTTCTAGCTGTTTACACCATATTGCACGATGTGCAATTGTGTGTGTAACTGGTACAAGTGTGTGTGTGTGTGTGTGTGTGTGTGTGTGTGTGTGTGTGTGTGTGTGTGTGTGTGTGTGTGCGTGTGCGTGTGTGTTGTCAGAACTGTGTGGGTGGTTGTAATTACTATGCTGACTCGGTGTGTATGGTGCCTGTTGAAATCGGATGCACATTTTCATTCCACTTCCTTTTTCTACTTGCCAGAGTAGTGAGATTAAAAAAAAAAAATCGTTTCCATATAACATTTTCTTTGTTGTTAAAGAATCTTAAATTGATAATATTAGAAATATATCCAATCCAATCAGTTCGGAGGCTTAAAAAAGAGGAGCACACTCTTAGTTAAGGGCTTCAGTAGTAAAGATGGTCTCTTTCAGAAAGTAGTTTTACTGTAGTTATTGAGCGGAAGATAAACTTAGTCATTATCTCTGCTAAACTGGTAAATCATCATCTGTTCAATGGTAATCTTCCTTAGAGACTTGGGTGGGGAGGGGATAAAGCAGTCACATATTAATGCAATCCAGTTACTTATTAGAGACACTTTTGATGAAGATGGGGGGGAAACATTTTTAACATGGAGAAAGTGTTAATTTTATGAGCAAACAAGTCACATGCAAAAGATGAAACAACACCACATCCACTTTTCAGTCATGTTGAACATCACATGATTGAGAATCAGCTGGTCACATGGAGAAAGAGGAATCTGTACACGGCTCTCTTTGCTCCTTTTATTTACTGTGCTTTTATAATTGGAATAGATGTTACTCTATAGCCTATTCTGCAAAAATGGTCTTTCAAATTTAATTTAAGTGTAATTCAAAACAAAATAAATCTAAAACCACTTTCCATTGTTTTGGTAATTTATTCTTTATCGACTTTCAGAATAGAACTAACATTTCCATACGATGCACTTCAAATACAATGTGTGTGTGTGTGTGTGTGTGTGTGTGTGTGTGTGTGTGTGTGTGTGTGTGTGTGTGTGTGTGTGTGTGTGTGTGTGTGTGTGTGTGTGTATATATATATGTATGTGTGTATGTATACATATGTATACACACGTATAAATGCAAGTGCAGAACATTTACCATTTAAATCTGTGCCAACAAATTCCCAAAACGCTCTTTGCAGAAGTACATGCTCACCAAAAAGAAAAAAAGGCAACCACCAAAACAAAAACTAAGTACTTTTTTTTTTTTTTTTTTTTACAACACAATCATTGATTTGTGAAGATAAAATCCATCTTACGAAGCAGTTAACCGATTTCTCCCTGCATGAAGCAAATTTTTCCAATTTACGACTAATAAAGGCTGTTATCTTTTTAAAAAAATTTAAATGTCCATGTTACATAATTTCCATCCATGTATTTCAAGTTTGGCTCTCCTGTGATACCCATTTCCAGGTAAGACCAGGCATTTTCCATTTAAAAAAAAAAAAAAAAATAATAATAATAATAATAATAATAATAATAAATAAAAGGTCTTGTCCCAGAAAACATTGTAATGATTTGCATTTTGGTGATCACAGTTTCACCAGCAAACAAAGGGTTGCCATCAAAGTAGGATTTCTGAGACGGTGTGATAACATACCTTATCAGGGTGTCCCTTTTATTTCTGTAAGCTGGTTAATTTCCATGGAGTCATAGTGTATGTGGGATGTCAAACGTCAATGTTTTTTTTTTTTGTGTGTGTGTGTGGATGGTGGACAGGCAAAAAGAGTCAATAAATGAAAACATTGATATGGGTTTTATGAATTAAATTAATTGATAAATGGGTTCCAGATTGTTTAAAAAATTTAAAAAAACATTCAGAATTTACGCAAAAATGTGTACCTCCAACCAAATCCATCCCCTCGAAAACATGGAAACGACTTTACCGTTCGTAACTGATGGTGACCTCCGGACCCAAATATTGAGCAGAATCCTCTGTAGTCCTTCACCAAGAAAAAAAACACCCTCATGACCTGGAAGTCAAGGAACACACTCGAGACTACACTTTGGAACAACCTGCTATTTGTGACATATCCATGGAAAAATGATCTGATTCTATCAAAAAACAAACCAACAATTTTGAATCGAACATTTTTGAAAAATACCCAGCCCCAATATTTTGTTATCTTTTCATATTAACATAACAAGCTGATTTATTGGTGTCAGGTTTATTTAATAAGTAACTCCTTCAAGAAGGGCTCCAACCAACAATAATTTTCATTATTGTTACTCTGTTGATTATTTTCTTATATTATTTTGTCTATAAAGTATCTAAAAATAACAAAAAAAGCCTGCCATATTTTCCCAGAATGCAAAGGGCCAAAAGGAATTTACAGGTTTAGTCTAACCAACAGTTCAAAGACAGTTTGCTTGACGGTGTTTTAGAAGCTGCAAACAGAAAATGGTTTTAGTTGGAAAAAATGACTTCAGCAATTGTTGTATTATCAAAAAAGACAATAAATATTCTGGTATAAAATTTGTATTACTTTCTTTTACTAATAGTTGCAGTTTTACGTTTGACAACGAGGCGTATTCCTCTCCACAAAACAGCATTGATGTTCATGAAATAACTCTTCAAAATATTACCTGTAACTCTGAACCTTTATGTGCTTTCTCTTTGCCATCACCTTCTTAAATGAGAATTTTTGTCTGCTTTCTTTTCAGGTCTTCCACTGCTTGTCCAGAGGACCATTGCCAGAACCATCATCCTCCAAGAGAGCATTGGAAAGGGGCGTTTTGGCGAGGTGTGGCGGGGTAAATGGCGTGGGGAGGAGGTGGCAGTGAAGATTTTCTCCTCTCGAGAGGAGCGCTCCTGGTTCCGTGAGGCCGAAATCTACCAGACCGTGATGCTGAGGCATGAGAATATTCTGGGCTTCATTGCTGCTGACAATAAAGGTGAGATACAATTCTACTGGATGTTATGGCAAGCTGTGTTGATATTTCTGGGTCTTCTAGAAATCTATCAGTAATAAGATGAAACGAGTATCCGGTACGGGTAATGTAATTGTGTCAATATCTGTGTTGATGAAGGCTTTCTAACAGACACTAGCTGTGTGCACACACCGAGGCCAGATATACACGGAGCAAAATCAAGACGTTCCACGATCAGTGACGGTGCTTCCCGAGGCCTTTCATATCAAAAAGATGCTTTACCATTTCCATCGGCAGCTTATCCTCCAGACCCACTAATCTTTTTTTTTTTTTGTGGAGCTCAGCCCATGCTCCCACAAAGAAAATTCACCAAACCCCATAACATCTTTTTTTCACTGCTATGCAGATGATACTCGGATATACCTCTGCCTCAGTTCCCCAAATCAAGCCAATGTAATTCAAATACAACATTGTCACCATGATCTCAAAGACTGGTTAGCACACAACTTCCATTAGTTATACAAGGCCAAAACAGAGGTTTTCCTCTCCACCCCCCCCCCCCACACACACACACACACACACCCACCACTGTTGATGCCCACAACCCAACCACCTTTCAGCCTACATCAGACCGCATGCAAACAAATCTTGGTATTATATTTGATAGCAAATCAAGTTTCGATAAGATGTCACTACTGTTACTCCTTCTATTCAGGCATGTCTTAGCCTATCGAAAGTCAAATAAATTATACCACATCACCCATATATCCCTACCCTGACTCCCTGTTCATTACAGAATAAACTTCAAAATCCTTCTAATTGCTTTTCAACACTCTCTGTGGTCCCACGCCTACATACATCTCAGAACATGTCATCCTTTACAGTCCCACCACATCCTCCCAGCATGGCATGTCGACAAGGCTTTTTGTGTCGCAGCCAGTGGCCATTAGACAACTTAAGACCCATTTTCATTTTCTGACTTTTGTTTAACCTGGTTTTTATTTTTATCTGACTTCTTTGGATTTAAATTGTGTTTAAACCCGTCTCCATTTTCATTTCATTTTATTTCCACCCGTGTGTCTGGCACACCTTTTTCCCTGCATATATATATATATATATATATATATATATATATACATACATATACATATATATCTATGTATGCTGTTTGTCAGTCTATGTAAAACACTTTGGTGCAGCACTTGTTTGCTTTTAAAGTATTATATAAACAAAATCAACTTGAAACCACCAGGAAGAGCTCTGAAAAGATTGATTAAAATAAACCTGCACTGAGCGGTGTGGGGAAAGAACTTGACACAATAAATTAAATAAAAAGTATGAAGAATACTAAGTAGTCAATTGTGAGGATGTATATAAAATTTCATCAAAGAATAATGAGTGATTTAAAGCGTGTCAATTTCAAACATTGAGAATGAGATCCTCATCAGGTGGAGCTTATCTGTGAATGACGGTGTAGGTGGCTTTGATAACAACTGAACTTTGAGCTGTAAGAGCAGGAAAGCAACTCTGCTCACATAAAGGGAGTGCAGGCAACTATTCCCCATGAATAGACTGGCTGGTAGACAGTGTGGGGGAGTAATGGTTCACAGTGAAGACCAAACACACATTACCACACAGTTTAACAGCTCCAGCAGCCACACACACACACACACACACACACACACACACACACACACACACACACACACACACACACACACACACACACACACACACACACACACACACACACACACACACACACACACACACACACACACGAAATGAAAACGGATTTGACTAATAGGAAGTTTACAGGCAGCTTTCTATAAAAAGTGTGACGTATGAAGATGTATTCTTTACGCTGGCCTGAGGTCAGAGAAACATTACTTGAGTAACTATATTAATAGCTTGCAATGTGTACATTGTGAATTTATGAGTTGAACCTTTTGCAACCTGATTGATGCTATTAATATTAAAGAACACACATAACAGAAGCCACATCATACAGGAATAACTGGAGTGAGTGACTCTATCTTGAGGGTTTTATGTCTGTCACAGATACATTTCTGTTAGCCTGTTTAAAAGTCATACAAGGGTGGATCAAAAAGTCAAAAAGAGTTTCATGGCAAGAAGCTCGTCCATGATTCGATGCCACCTTGTCTGTCAATGATGCTGCCTAAGTATGTGAAGTGCTTTGTCGCGGGATCTTTGCTGGCTCTTGTTAAGCTTCAGGAGCTTTTTCTTTTCTTTGTGTATGTGTTGATCAACTTGACTAATTATTCATAAACTTATGACAATTTATTAACAATTACCGGGACATCACCCAGGTAACGGAGGACAAATAACCAAACTGTAAAATTCAGTCTCATGGTGTTCACCTTTTAAATTGTAAATCCGAACACTGACTTTGCAATCAGTAAATGGCCACAAATATTCACAAACAAGGACTGTTTAAGTTCAACAATATTTGATACATCAGCAAACATGAATTCATGATCAATACCCTTCAAAGTTCAAAGCTGCACTCCAACATTTAACCGGCACGATGTCATGGCTGTGGTCAGGTGGTCTCCCCGATGAAAGAGGGGTCCTCAGCCATGGGTTGTATCCTCGACAGTACATCTCTGCTGCCGTGTCTTCCTTTGCCTCGAGTGCCTCAGCTGGTAATGCTGTCAGGCCGAGCTGTCTTTCCGTTCCACAAAAGTCCAATAGCCTTCAAAATCTCTTCTTTCCTTGAGTCTCTCACAGCTAATGTCTCCAGCATCTCATGAGGGTTTTGTGCTGTCGGTCTGCTTAGCAGCCCCTCCTTCCTTTCCTTCTTGTCCTTCAAAGATCTTTCAGGCTTGCTGTACTTGCCCTCCAGTTTCTTGTGAGTGTCACACAGCATCTTCAAAGCATTCAAAACAAATTGGCAAATATATTCACATTTGGTGTATTTCACGTCGTATGTCAAAACGAAGGTTGTTTTGAATCGTTATCAGTCAGTCTCTTTAACAGGGAAGTTCTTTGTGGAAAAGCAGAAAGACAAAATCACTTGCTTTAAGCTTTTATCTCTGTTCTTTTCTCCCTGTCTGTGTGTAGACAATGGGACCTGGACTCAGCTGTGGCTGGTGTCAGACTACCACGAGCACGGCTCCCTGTTTGATTACCTGAATCGCTACACGGTCACCGTCGAGGGCATGATCAAACTGTCCCTGTCCACAGCCAGTGGCCTCGCGCACCTCCACATGGAGATAGTGGGCACACAAGGTGAGACACAAACACACTTAAATGTATCCCAAGCGCACACACACTGCATGCCTCCTTGAGGACAGTTTTTCTAAATGTGTAAAATTAAGTTTTCCCAGGTAATAGTTTTAATGAATTGCTTTTCTTTTTGATTTTGAGCTAAATGCAGACATGCTCACCTGAATGAAAGTTTAAATGACCTGAGTCGACAAGACAAAACAAATTATTAATGACATTTTTTTTTTAGACTTGATCCGCTTAACCACACTTCAATTGGTAACGGCAAACTTTTCCAGAGCTATTCAATTCAATTTTATTTATAAAGTGCCAAATCACAACATAGGTTATTTCATGGCACTTAACACATTAAAGTCCTTACAGCAAGACTTTACAATATTAAATGGAAAAACCCAACAATTCAACAATTCCCACATAAGCTAGGAGGGAAAAAAAACTTCTCTTTAAGGGAGAAAAACCTCCAACAGAGGGAAGGAAAAACTCCCTCTTAACAGGAAGAAACCTCTGACAGAACCAGGCTCAGGGGTGGGCGACCATCTGCCTCGACCGGTTGGGGTGAGAGGAGAGCAGAGAGAGAAAAGGACAGCATAGAGATACAAGAGAAGAACTGTTGGTGGAGACGACAAGCGCAGGGCAGAGACATGCAGCTCCATGACGGGACATCTGCAAAAGAAAGTAGAGAAACTACGCAAGCGAGGGAACTAAATGGAGTCAACAGACAATAAGAAAAAGCTATGGGAGAGAAAAGGATGGTGAGGTATGAGTCAGTTAAAGAGTAGGAGGAAAGAAAAGAAGCTCAGCATATAACAAGGTCCCCCAGCAGCCTCGGCCTATAACAGCATAACTAAGGGTTGGTTTCTTGTATAATATTAGACTATCCTTCCAGACAGGTGAAATTCTTCTAAATTAGTGGAACTCCATTTCCTTTCCATCTTTCTAGTCGCTGCCTAGCAGAGCGTAGTTCTGAGTTGTACCATGGAGACAACTTCCTCTGGTTCATTACTCTCTTCTTCAGAGGGGCGACATCATCTAGAGTTGTAGCAGAGATACTGCAGTGTTTTCTACCAGATGATCCACTTGTGTGGGACTAAGATCAACGTAGATGCCTTCCGCTGCTTTAACACACGGCATTGAAGAGGATAAGCACGTAACTGCTTCCTTAAACTTGGCCACGGCATTATCTGACAGACATCTACTGTAGTGGTATTTATTCCCACATGCTGTGTGTCCATTATTGTAACTTCAAATGTTCATAAGTGGTCCGACAAAACAGGGTTTTGAGGAAATACAATAAAATATTCAGTTTACATGCCATACGACAGAACCAGATCGAGGGTGTGGTTACCACAGTGAGTGGGTTTATTTACATTCTGAGAAAAGCCTATAGGATGTAATAAATAGCTAAACGTAGAACTGAGGCTATCGTTGTCCATGTCAACGTGAATGTTAAAGTCACCCACTATCATCACTTTATCTGAACTCGGCACTAAATCTGATAAAAAGTCAGAGAATTCAGTTAGAAACTCTGAATAAGGACCAGGTGGGTGATAAACAACAACAAATAGAATTGGTTTCTGTGCTTTCCAGTTTGGGTGCAAGAGACAAAGAGTCAGACTCTCAAATGACTTATAACTAAGTTTAGGCTTTGGATTAATTGATAAACCTGAGCATTGTGAAAACTGGTTGAAATAGTTCTGAGGCAGCGTGAAATAACAAAGCCAGTCGAAGGACTGCTGCCGCAAACTGAGGTGAAGACACATCTACTTGAGTTAGAAACATAGTTAGAGGTTGGAGGTTCTCCTGAGTTGCAGGAATTGTATGAATTTATAGAAACCAGAGTTTCTGGAAGAGAATTGGACCACCATTGGATGATCCATGAAAGGGTTTATAAAATGTTGCAAAAAATACTTAAACTAAATCTAACTATTTTAAAAGCAAAGAAGCTAAACTCTAGCAACAGTGACACAGAATAGCAACAGTAGGAGTGCAGCAGAGCTTCATTGCTTTCCATGTAACTCATCTGCTTTTTTTTTTTAAAATTTATTAAAATAATGAAAATGATGTTTGTTATGTATCATTTGTTTGAACATATCACGTTTATTAACAGACACGTTTACTTTCCATCAAATGTTCTTACTTTTTAACATGGCTGTTAAATGAGTAGGTGTAAATTAAATGAATAAAAAAGTGTTAAATTTGAATTCCTGATAAAATAAGGAAGCTATTAAACTTGACTGCATCTAAATGTGTCTTAGTTCTCCTCCCCAGTTCCCAATGGCATTATTATTTAGCAGGTGATAAACAGCCTTGGATCAAAAGGAGGTGTTTTATAACATCCAAGTACCCTGTTTCAAAGTCTAATCTTCAGCCTTTTTTCATTTTTTTAAAAATTCCATCCGTTCATATATTGCTTTTGTATTGAGTGCTGAGGTTTTCTCGTAGTTTGAGTTAGTGCAGGACTTTAGTTAACTCTGATTGATTTTCTGCCTCCAGGAAAGCCAGCTATTGCCCACAGAGACCTGAAGTCAAAGAACATTCTGGTGAAGAAGAATGGGACCTGCTGCATCGCCGACCTGGGTCTGGCGGTCCGTCACGACTCCGCCACCGACACCATCGACATCGCGCCAAACCACCGAGTGGGAACCAAAAGGTACGTTTGTGTTGTACAGCTTTTGTAGAAGGCTGATAGATTGTTGTTCAATTTCAGGGATCTCCAACTTTTTTTCACTGACAGACCGACTTTGACAAAATGAAACTGTCTCATGTTTAGTAACATTTCTTAACATAGCTGAGCTCCACCCAAACCAGCTGAATAAGCTTCTTTTATGTGAGCAATAACAAATTGATACTCAACACGCACATTTCATATCACAATAGCTTAAATTCAACATCATGTGCACAATTGTTTTCTCTATGCATTTCTTTGTTTTCAATTGGTGAAGCTCGCACAACTCTCATCCATTATAGCAAACAAAGCAATGTTTATAACTCGCATATCACTGTATCACATCACTTCCCTTTACATTCCCTCCATCTATAGCTCACATGCATGTTATGCATTCAGTCGTCCCTATAGTGAATGAAATGACTGGCACTGCATGGAATCAGCAAGAGAGGCTGGAAAGTATCCACTTAAGTTCACTCTTATGCAGTCATTTAAATGTTCATCTGTCGGTCTCGTTCTGAAATTTTATTTCATGACACTCGTATCAGAAAAAGAACCTTGGTGAAGGTTTGTGGAGTTCTCCGACTTCACCAGTTTCCAGAAATAAGACAAATGTAGATTTTAGCAGAGCATCTTTTTGGAGGTTTATAACCTACATCTCTATCTCTATAGGAATACCACAGAACAGTTCAGAAATCTCACCGATATCCACCTCCATTGATGGGGTTGGCATTACATGTCACATAAATGGACAATAGGTCACAATACCTGGATGCATTTAAAACACCTGCTCACCGAGGGCAAGTGCTGAAACCTTTTGTTTTTCCACTTCCTGAATACAAAAATGACAGTTTTGCTTTGAACGCCTAAACAGCGCTAATCACATCACATATGTATTCATAATTACTTTGTAACTGTATGTCCAGGTGATTCAGTTTCTCAATTACATCCGTCAGGAAGGTAAGACTAAGTAGCCTCTCGGCATCAGACAACAGGGTGCGTTCCTTGATTTCACTCAGCACGGAAAGAAAACACTGTAGGATCCTGATGTTGGTGTGGAGAAGGAGATCTGCATACTCAACAGAACATTCCTTCACCAACAGCTTGAAGCTCCTGTGTTGCTTGGCCTTGGAAGTCCCATGAAAAATTGCTGTGAACTGTAGTGAAGTGGCGCTTGACGTTACATCTTCTACTGACTGACATGATCATTGTTAAATCCGTTCCATGCTTGCTAGCCTGTGAACATCCCTGATGTTACTGCGTCTCTCTCGTAACCAAACTTGATAGCAGCTGATTGACTGAAAGCTGAATCGCTTTGGGTCACATGGGGGGCGGGATCTCTGTGAATGTGATTGGATTGAAATGTAAACAGATTTACCAAGAGACTTTGACTTATTAAATTATATATACTTATTGTTCGAACCTTCCACGATCTACAGCTCGGAGCTGCCCGGCCTCAGAAGCAGTTTACTGAGGAGCGGACATCTCTCTGTGTTGGCCATTGTAGCTGTCAGCCGTCTTTCATTTTGACATTTATAGTATCCCTTTTGAATATTCCCACCTCTACTCTCCCGTGTGGGCAGGTGTGATGTTGTCACTATTAGCCAGTGTTGTGGTGTTTCATGCATCCTGAGGACACATTGGAAAACCACCGACTCAGCTGACGTCCTCTGAATGTCAAAAGAAATAAATGCAGCTCCACGTTCCTGTTTTCATATCTGACCCGGTGCTCCGGTGTGTTACTGTCACATTACAGCAGGTTCATTCATTTTTTTCATTTTGTCTTGCACCTAAAGATTTCTTCCTGCTCTTTTATTTTTATTTAATCTCCTTTGGGATTCTGCCGAGCGCAGCTGAACTGTACTGACATCAGTACAGAATTTCTGCAAACCTGCGTTATAAAGACGCTGATTCGTGAATTAAAACGCAGACTGTACATGAAGCTTGTTTCACCAAAGCCTCCTCTGGGTTAATCTTTTTCCACTTTTTAGTTCATATTGTGTAATTTCTGACACATCAGACCCACAGCCGAGGGAGAGCCTTGTGTAGTTTATTGATCCAACGCGCTGGAACAATGAATTAATCTGACTCAAACCGATCAGGTTCTCAAGTTTCAGGCTGGGATTTAGGTTTACAAATTCAAGACCCTGTGGACCCACCATCCACAGGGACAAGCATCAGCACCCATATTCCTGGCAGAGGCCTCTCAGGTAGTGAAAAAGCTCCTCGGTGGCAAGACCCCAGGGATGGATGAGATCCATCCTGAGATGCTGAAGGCACTGGGCATTGCTGCGCTGACACACCTCTTCAATGTCGCAAGGGGGTCAGGAACAGTAGCCATGGACTGGCAAACCAGGGTGGTTGTTCCCATTTTCAAAAAAGGGGACCGGAGTGTGTGCTCAAACTATCGGGGTATCACATTACTCGGCCTCCTGGGCCTAGCTTTTGCCAGGGTGCTGGAAAGGAGGCTCTGACCGTTCGTCAAACCTCAGATTCAAGAGGAGCAGTGCAGATTCCGTCCCAGTCGTGGAACAGTGGACCAGCTCTTTACCCTCGCAAGACTACTGGAGGGGTCCTGGGAGCTTGCTCATCCAATCTACATGTGCTTTGTGGACTTGGAGAAGGCTTTTGACCGGGTCCCCCAGGGGTTTTTGTGGGGGGTGCTACAGGGCGGCACGGTGGTGCAGTGGTTAGCACTGTCGCCTCACAGCAAAAAGGTTCTGGGTTCGAATCCGGTCCTGGGCCTTTCTGTGCGGAGTTTGCATGTTCTCCCTGTGCTTGCGTGGGTTCTCTCCGGGTTCTCCGGCTTCCTCCCATCATCCAAAAACGTGCACTTCAGGTCAGGTTACCTGGCGCCGCGGTCGTGGCAGCCTGCTGCAGCATCTCCCCCCTGAGAGCCCCCCTGCTGTAGTGAAGAAATTTCCCCTCGGGGATTAATAAAGTGTATAAAATCAAATCAAAATCAAAGGAGTACGGAGTGCCGGACCCGTTGCAACGGGACATCCGGTCTCTGTACAACCGCAGTAGGAGCTGTATTCGTATTCTCGGCAATAAGTCAGACACGTTCCCGGTGGGTGTTGGCCTCCGCCAGGTCTGTCCTTTGTCACCGATCCTGTTTGTGACCTTTATGGACAGGATATCTAGGTGCAGTCAGGGGTAGGAGAACTCCGGGTTCGGTGGTCTCTGGATCACGTCTCTGCTGTTTGCAGATGATGTGGTGCCGTTGGCCTCTTCGGACCACGACCTCCAGCACTCACTGGGGCGGTTTGCAACCGAGTGTGAAGCGTCGGGGATGAGGGTTAGTACCTCCAAATCTGAGGTCATGGTTCTCTGCCGGAAACCAGTGGATTGCTCCCTCCAGGCGGGGACGGAGTGCCTGCCTCAAGCGAAGGAGTTTAAGTATCTCAGGGTCTTGTTCACGAGTGAGGGGAGGATGGAGCGAGTGATCGACAGGCGGATCGGTGCGACTGCAGCAGTACAACAGGCGCTGCACTGGACCGTGTTGGTGAAATGGGAGCTGAGCTGGAAGGCGAAGCTCTCAGTTTACCGGGCGATCTACGTTCCGACCCTCACCTATGGTCACGAGCTCTGGGTCGTGACCGAAAGAATGAGGTCGCGGCTACAAGTGGGCGAAATTAGTTTCCTACGTAGGGTGGTTGGGCTCAGCCTTAGGGATAGGGTAAGGAGCTCGGACATCAGGAGGGAACTTGGAGTTGAGGCGCTACTCTGTGATACTGTACTAAGATGGCGCCGCGCTAGCGGCAGCCTGTTACAGCAGCTCCCCCCGAGTGTGTTTTGTTTTATGTATTTTTAAGCCTTTCTCCTCTCTTCGGAGTTGTTGTTTTCTTTTCTTTACGTGTGTTAAGTGAACGGTCAGACAATGGACTGTAGTTTTTCCACTTTTCTGGTTGGGGGCATTGTTATTGTTTACTCGCGTGATCAGCTGATCGCGCTGAGCAGGCCCCTACTGCTGCTGCCCGGAGCGAGGCCTGAAATCCCGGACGAACTTCGGAGAAGACGGCGGGGTTGCAGAGCTGGAGCTAAGCTGAAAGCGAAGAGGAGGAAATATAAACCAGCGGTACCGGAGATCTTAATGGGGAACGTGAGGTCGTTGGCCAACAAGACGGACGAGCTCGGCGCGCTGGTAAAGACCCAGCGGGAATACCGGGAGTGCAGCATCATGTGTTTCACCGAGACATGGCTGCACTCACATCTCCCGGACCACAGCGCGGCCGTACCCGGCTTCAGGACTATTTGGGCGGACAGAGACGTTGTTCGGAGCGGCAAGAAGAAAGGTGGAGGGATTGCAGTCTATGTGAACGAGAGGTGGTGCAATCCCGACCATGTGTGTGTGAAGGAACGTTTCTGTAGCCCGGACATTGAACTGCTAGCCGTGGGGATGCGCCCGTATTATTTGCCGAGGGAGTTCTCGTCCGCCATTGTTATCGCTGTGTACATTCCTCCATCAGCTGACGCAGAGGCAGCAATGGACACCATCCACTCCACTGTGGCTAAACTGCCGACTAAGCATCCCGGTGCATTTTTGGCAGTTACTGGAGACTTTAACCAGTCTGGACAAAGCTCTGCCAACTTTGCACCAGTATGTTAACTGCCCCACCCGGAACAATAAAACTCTGGACCTACTGTATGCTAATGCCATGGATGCATACAGTACTACTGCCCTCCCCCCCTTGGTAGATCAGACCACAACCTGGTCCTGCTGACTCCCAAGTATGTTCCTCTGGTGCAGAGGCAGCCTGTGACCACCAGGACTGTGAGGAGGTGGACACAGGAGGCTAAAGATGCCCTGCAGGACTGCTTTGAGTCCATGGACTGGGATGTGCTGTGTGGACCACATGGGGAGGACATCAACAGCAGGACGGGCTGTATCACAGAATACATCAAATTCTGTGAACACTCCACCGTACCATCCCGGACTGTACACTGCTTCCCCAACAACAAGCCGTGGATCACCAGTGACCTGAAGGTGCTTCTTAATAAGAAGAAAGCAGCCTTCAGGTCTGGGGACAGGGACGAGCTCAGGAGAGTGCAGCGCCACCTGAAGGAGAAGATGAGGGAGTGCAAGGACTCCTACAGGAGGAAGCTGGAGGCCAAACTCCAACAGAACAGCGTGAGGGAGGTGTGGACCGGTATGAAGGAGATTACTGGGTTCAAGGGGAGAGAGAGACAACCAGGGGGAACCTGGAGAGGTCCAATGAGCTAAACTGTTTCTTCAACAGGTTTAGTTCACCACCCTCATCTGTCTCCTCCACACCTTACACCTCCCAAACATCTCTGCTGCCGCCCCCCCTGGTGAACTGCATAGAGCCCTCAATCTCAAAGGGCTCTTCCTCCATCGACACCTTGACCCCCCCCTCCTCTCTGTGACGACTGGCCAGGTTAGGAGACAGCTGGAGAGACTCCACCAGCCCAAGGCTGCAGGACCTGACGGCATCAGCCCCGTGGTCCTGAAGACCTGCGCCGTTCAGCTGGCTGAGGTCCTACAACACCTCTTCAACCTCTTCTACCAGATGATCCACTTGTGTGGGACTAAGATCAACGTAGATGCCTTCCGCTGCTTTAACACACGGCATTGAAGAGGATAAGCATGTAACTGCGTCCTTAAACTTGGCCACGGCATTATCTGACAGACATCTACTGTAGTGGTATTTATTCCCACATGCTGTGTGTCCATTATTGTAACTTCAAAAAGTCACCCACTATCATCACTTTATCTGAACTCGGCACTAAATCTGATAAAAAGTCAGAGAATTCAGTTAGAAACTCTGAATAAGGACAATATTTGTTGGATCTCTTGGTTTAATGTAATAGTAAACTGATCTTCAGTTTTTAGATGGACAAAACAAAACATTTTTAATTCTGGGAAATTTAAATAAAGTCTTCATATAACTGCTCACTGTAGTTGCAGGAAAAACTGTGAATTTGTTGGTAACTATTTTCTGTGGTGGTTCAACCTGCATGTAGTGCTGTAGGGAGTATTTCTGGCAGCAGGACAGTATATGTGCGATGCATCAAATAAATGACGTGTGTACAGTATGTGTTTAAGGAACATTTTACCTAGTGTAGCTAAAAGCCAGAAAAATGACACTGTTACAGTCACAAACATGTATTTATTAATGCCTCTTTTTGTTACACAACTCATAATTTAGACTACAAGTGATTTCTTACTCATCCTTTTTCTTCACATCTCTAGTTCCTTCATGCAGCCTCGTCTAGTTTGAAAGCAAAGTAGTACATTCCGTCAAATAGTCTTTTTGCTCTACTCATATTTTAAAACCCCACTTTTAAAAAATAAAATCGTATTAATGTCTTCTCCCTGCCTACTTCCCTGTGCACCGTTATGATGCTGCCAACGTATTACATTTCCACTAAATGATTTAGTTAGACTCTGGTCAGTGGAGACAGAAACTCCAGCCTTGTTTGAAATCCATGTTACACATTGATGATTGCACCGAAACTTTCGCGTCCCTTTGTTTCAAATCATACTTTTCTAAATATGATTCCATTGCCGTTAGATGATAACTGGAGGATATAATACCACGACACAACATGCCATCATTTAATGTATGCATACAAAACAGGACATGACTTGATATAGAAATGACTGGATAGTCTGATAACAGCGGATTATGTTTCTCCTCAGGTATATGGCTCCGGAGGTCCTGGACGATTCCATAAACATGAAACATTTTGAGTCTTTCAAGCGCGCGGACATCTACGCCATGGGCCTGGTCTTCTGGGAGATCGCCAGCCGCTGCTCCATGGGAGGTGAGGATCAAACAGGAAGTAGTGGTGGGAGGTGAATGGTAGATTGACAGATTAATGGAGGAAGCAAGAGAGTTTTTATTTTAATTTTTTAAATACATTTTGTCTATCTTTTGAGGATCTTCTGGTCTACTTCACTTTGTCAGGCAGGTCCTATTTAGGTTATTTCTTGATTGAGAACAGGTGTGTCAGTAATCAGGCCTGGGTGTGGCTAGAGAAATTGAACTCAGGTGTGATAAACCACAGTTAAGTTATGTTTTAACAGGAGAGGGCAAACACTTTTTCACACAGGGCCATGTGGGTTTGGATTTTTTTTCCTCCCTTAATAATAAAAACCTTCATTTAAAAACTGCATTTTGTGTTTACTTATGTTATCTTTGACTAATATTTAAATTTGTTTAATGATCTGAAACATTTAAGTGTGACAGACATGCAAAAAAAATGGAAATCAGGAAGGGGGTAAACACTTTTTCACACCACTGCATATCTGTGTTGATGGAGTGAAGACGCACGGTCAAGCAGACTGGAACATGCAATATTTGAATCTCATTTTTCTGTCAGGCATTCATGAGGACTACCAGCTGCCCTACTACGACCTGGTTCAGTCAGATCCATCAGTGGAGGAGATGAGGAAGGTGGTTTGTGAGCAGAAGCTTCGACCCAACATTCCCAACCGCTGGCAGAGCTGTGAGGTAGGACCGATGATGCTGCATCTCACTTTAGAATGATGGGGGTTTTTTTTTAGAAGGGATTCAGAGGTGAAAACACAGACAGGCTTCAGCCCATAGAGTATCTTGTATATTATTTATCTGAGGATCTCAAGACTAACGGGCAGGTTTGTATGGGAAGGCTAAAACTGGCGTGAGTTTTAGAGTTAAACGTCCGGCAGCTGAGTCCTGTACAGTTTGAAGTCGACTGATGGAGTTTTTGATCGAGGCCATTGCAGTAGTCTGGGCACGAGGAGATGAAGGCATGTATAATGGTCTCAGCATCATGAAATGTTAAAATAGGATGGATTTTTTTTTAGATATTTCGAAGGTGATTAAAAACAGGACTGCTCAAGCTTTGTGATATGGTGTTCGAATCTCAAATTGCTATCCAACATAACCCCAAGATATTTTGCGACAGGTGTAGTGTATTCTGCAAGCGGGCCAGCACATGGGTGGATTTGTTTGGTTAAATATGGTGGACCAATTATATGACCAATTATATGTTTATTTAAATATCAGTACATGGTTGGAGTTGGGCGTCCAAGCTCTGGATGAGGAGCAAATATCTTGTGGATGAGTTTGTTTGGTACTTTGACCTCAAGTATTTCCAGCTGGGTGCAATTCTTCATGGGGCCTCCATTTTCATCCAAAAACATTAAAAAAAAGAAAAAAAAAGTTTCAGAGAAATTCACCTCTGAAAATGGTGTAAAGTAGAGGTTAGCATACAAATTTGGAAATTAAGTGTTTTATTTCTCTGCCCATACAGTTTTTACCGTGAGCTTAGCAACATCAGTGTCTTGTGTTATAAATAAAATGAAAGGCTGATCTCCGTGGCCTCCAAACAGAGAACTTGTGGTCAGGGTTGACTTTTGTTTTCAGTTCACACTCTGTTCCCGTAGAGTTTCTTTGAAAGTGTTTCTGTCAATATTCTAATGTATCTGAATGCACAATGCTCTATCCTGAAACTCATAAAATCACAGACACATACTTACCATACAACTATAAATCGGCTTTGAAATCATAGGAAATGCTGCCGATCATTTAGATTATAGGCTATTTTTCCTTAAAATCATCAGGATCATGATGTACTAGAAGCTGATGAAAACTGATTGAAATATCTCAAATGTAACGGTGTCTAGCAAAAATGGAGCCTGTTTAAGTTTGATATTCAGAAATAGGGGTGGGCGATAGATAATAATAAATATGATATATCTGGGTATTTTTTGTGATAACAATATAATCTCGATTATTAATATTGCCATATTTCATTCCATTTCCTCTTTTTTCCCCCACTAGTAACCCTTCCTGCTCTACTTCCTGTATTTATGCTGTTTTCACCCAGATCATTAGCGTGTTGGTCCGTGTTAACATAGGCAGCCTAAAACAAAAAGAGCAACTGTAGAAGCTACAGCAAAACTGCGGTCGTAGCTAATTGCTGTAAAGTGATATAAAGTCTGCCCAAACACTATTTCTGAATATTAGAGGAAGTTTTTGTGTGTTTAGTCTCCGTTACAGCCCTGAATACAGACTACCACACGCCTGCTAGTATAAGTTACATTTAATTGTATTTATTTGTTTCTGGAGGCCCTAGCTGCCTCCACCTAGGCAATAATAGTGAAACACGTGGTTTATGTAAAATATACATGGTTAGCTTTCTGTTACATCCTTATATCCCCTGAATGGGCAAAAAAAAACAACCTCAGCGATGGACGGCAAAGTGCATCGTCCTGGCTTCGACAAATCAAGTTGGATATCTTCCAAAATGAAATAATTCTTTGTCAGTTTAACATTCTGTATTTGCTTTAAGAAGTGGAGAAAGTGGGATTTTGTACTAAAAAAAGACTCATTTTGGACAATATAGGACTAATCTACAGAAGCCTCACACTGGCTTCAAATATATTTTTGCAATAAATTGTATTTTGTATGCCTCTTCGCCAACAAGAGCCATTAGCCGACTGCATTATGTTTTCAAGTTGTATGTTCATAGACACAATATGTCCGTCCCGTGCTCATGAAGATGATGTCTCGGGAACACATTTGGGTAACTTTTGCAAATTTAGACCAACATTAACTGATTCAATTTTGTTGGTTCAACGGATTAACCTCACAAAAAATACATTTGCTGTCATTACTCAAAAATGTATATACCAATTATGACAAAATTTCCCACAAATGTCCTAAAAAGGACAAAATGATGACATGATAACATTTTAAATCTAAAAGAGGAAAGGTTAACTTTGCTGTTACATCATATGTTTGGCAAAAAACACTTTCCTGGCCATTATTTAACACCAATACTCAGGAACAGAAGGGGGTATTGTTACCATAATTCATATTTGCTCAGATATTGAAGTGCTTTTTTGCAGCAACTTTCATATTTGAGGCGTCGACCGTTGCGATTGCTACAACTGTGTGTTCCATCACAATCAGTTTTATTGGTCATGCATGTGAACACGCATAAGGATTTCTTCACCACAAATATTATGAAATGCCAGTTGTGGTGGAGGACTGGAATTTCCTGCCATCAGTTACGTTACAGTAAAATGCGAGACTTTTCCAAATGACATGAACCAGGGTGAGTGCAGCAGGAAAAACAGTTTCAGTAACTGTGTAGGCACCTGATTGTTGTTTTATGACTGCTCCAAAGGGCCATCATTTGCATAACTATGCTCAGAGTGTTTGAATAAGAAAAGACACTTCTTTAACAATACTCCCATAAGCACCAAATTTACAAAGATTTGAATGAAAGCAATTTCGAGGAAAGGCACAGTCCTCTCAGATGAAGTTGTTTATAATGCCTGCACAAAGCTTTATTAAGCTCTGCACATATTCACCCATATACATATGTTGTATTTTAAGGAGTGTGAACAATCGTTGAGCTTGCATGCATGTACCCTTGTGAACAGGGATCTATCTACCAATAGGTACTGCGAATGCCATTGACCACAGAGCGCATGCAACAGTTTCCAGGTGGTCCCATAAATAAATAATAATTCATCAGCGCTAACCAACATGTTTCCATTCGTGTCCTTATAAACAATTATAATTAAATGAGACTCCACAGGGCTTAAAGTGGGTTTGTATGAGTGTCCTTAACATAAAATGAAGAGCTCCTAGTTATAAAACCACTCATTCATAGTCATATCTCGTACAGTTGCTACTTTGTGATGCTGTTCAAAGCACTGATTTTAACAATTTCTTTCCCAGAAGGGATTTTTTTATTTTTTTATTTTTTTTGCCCGTTGGCTCCACATTGCATTTATCCCATAAATCAGACTGGCAGATTAAAGTAAATGAAGCCACCGCGTCTGCGTCTGAATCTGAAAAGCCTTTACATAACAAATCAGCTTCAGTTAGCTCTGCTGAAGGAGGCAATGGAAATGTGAAGAGAGTGTGTCTAACAGGATAGAATGTGCCTGCTGCCATAATGAGCACTGCAGGTAGTATCTCGGATTGAGCAGTAGCATCTTACCAGACAAATACTGTGAGACGCTGTGACCAAGATACACACAGAAATGTCAGTAACTCGTATATTCTAGATGCCGCCAAAGGAAACTAGTGGAAGCTTTAACCAGTACAAAAAAACAAAAACATCCAAATGCAAGACTTTCCCTTCACGTTGTAATGAATTATTTGAGTTGTGTTCATGTTTGTCTTCTCTCTCTGCCCCTAGGCTTTGCGGGTGATGGCGAAGATAATGAGGGAGTGTTGGTATGCCAACGGTGCCGCCCGGCTCACTGCCCTGCGCATCAAGAAAACCCTGTCTCAGCTCAGCCAACAGGAGGGAATCAAGATGTAGACACAACTACCACACAGACACACACACAGACACGCACACAGACACGCACACAGACCTCTGACTGGCATCCATATCGTTAGTATTACAGCATTATTATCTTCATTATTTTTCATCAGTCGCTCCTCTCCTTTGTTTTAAAGGGGAGTGAAGACTTTGTTTGTTTTTTTTCCCCCGTGCACTATTTTTTTCTCAGCCCATTTCATTTATCATCAAACTGAATGGCTGAATGGAGGAGTAAATAGATGGATGGATCTGATGAAGGATGGTTATGCCTGAAGAGGATGACAGAGGATTAAAGGGAAGCCTCCACTCGTTGACCTCCATCTTATTTAACTACATTCAACACATGAAGTCTCGCATCGCCTGCCGCCATCACTTGTCACACACAGACAACCATGAGCTCCGACCTCATCAGGTAAATTAAAGGCCAGACATGGAGAGAGCCAGGAATCACCTGGGACACCTCTGGCTGCTCTGCTCTCATCTTTTTCTCTTCATCATCACCCCCTTTGGTGGTGTTTTACTCTTTCATTCTTCACCTCAGAGGGGGAAGCTTCTCGTTAGTAGGGCTGCAAGTTTTTGTGATTTACATTTTTTAATAATCTCTTTGGTCACAAAATATTGAGCCTTTCCAAGTGTAGAAAAAAAAAATGGTTAGCAAAACCATTTCATGAATATAAACAATGTTTCCAAGCCAAAATCATAAATTTAAACATATATTCTTTAAATGAATGTAGCTATGGACACACCCCACAATACTGCTGTGTTTTTAGGTCAACCATTACAGGAGCTCAACTGGTCCTTTCGGCTAAAGATATGCTTGCTTTTAACCACACATCAGCATAAACAGGTTGGCTGAATCATGAATGTGAGTTGTTCACATTTGAGCCGATACTTTGCGGGTGACTGGAGGATACCACTAGATGGCACACCAAAGAACAAGAGGCATTAATAGCACCTCCAGATTTGCATGATGGAAACAATAAACATGGAGGCGATTATAACTTTGGTCGTTCTGCCATCCCCGCACTCCCACCACACTGCCCCAACCTTTCATCTGCGTAATGCATTTTGCAGACCCATCGTGTTAATTTGTGATGATGTGCATCCAAAAGGACACAGGATTCACAAAGTAGGCACACACACACACACGTGAACGTGTAGTTAAAAGCAAATATATCTCCTGATTTTATTTGCAGTTCATTAAAATATAAAAGAAATTTAATATCTGTGAATATCTAGTTAATACAGGATTTCAAATGTCAGAAGCAGGTGCAAAACGTATTGAGAAGTTTTTAACTGTTACTGAATTCTTAAAAGGCAACTTCACTGGTTTCCAACAGGCTTCATGTCTCCAACATGGAAAAATATCTATATCAAGATTATTTTACTTCCCTCCATATTGCCTGTTGTGAAATCTGCAGAATTCAGCCTCTAATTCCAAACTACAAACTATTTCATTGTCTTTCGTCCCACATCCACAGATGCTAGGGTCTATTTAGTAACCATACATTTAATTATTGTTAATGAATATATTAAAGTTCATTTTAATTAGACAATTCTCAGAACAAATCTACATTAAGTAGATTGATTTAGTTAATTGAGTTAGTTGATTTAAGTTAATTTATTTAAATGTCAGTGTTCAACAAAGATAAATTGGACCTGGCCAATATTCTGTTTATGCAATTGATTCCAGTAGTTTCAATAGCTGTGGCATTTATTTAATCAAATAAATTTCAATGTTGCTGATAATTCACAAAGCATGCACTTCTGATATGAAGTTGTTTGCAGCCCTACTCTTGAGTCGTGTTACATTAGCGTTGTGAGGCTGGAAGTGAGGATCTGGAGGTTCAGGGACACTGTAGACCTCCCAAACACTTCATCTGTTCGTCTAGTCCACTTATTAGCAAATTTCTCATCTCTGCAACAGTTTTGCACCCATTTTTTTTTTTAATTATTATTATTTGTTACTGTTGTAGTTCCCCGTCTCCTGTCGTACTTGTCTGGGAGCCGGACAAGTCAGTCTAATTTATTGTGTTTTTGGACTTTTCTTTTTTTGCGGGGGAGTGGATCTTTTTTGCAAAACTTAAACTGGACATGGTGACCTCCATTCATTTTTTTTTTTTTTTTTTTTTTTTGGCAAACATGCTGCAACATATGCAATATACAGTAGATAATTGTGTCTATTTTCTATACTGCGCTCTGCTAAACCACAAACAGCAAGAACAACACCAACTACAATCAGCTGCCACCATGCCTTCCAAGCCAGCTGTTACCGGAAAGTGCCAGTGCTTTAAAACCCAACTCCTCTCACGTCGGCTGCTGTTGAGTGTGTTTGTTCTTGCACAGATGCAGCTGTGTGTGTGTGTGTGTGTGTGTGTGTGTGTGTGTGTGTGTGTGTGTGTGTGTGTGTGTGCGTGCGTGCGTGCGTGCGTGCGTGCGTGCGTGCGTGTGTGCGCGTGTGTGTGTCAGTCAGTCAGTCAGAAGAGGCCTGCAGGAGTCCTGCCGAGCATACAGCCAGCTTGTACTATGCACACCCAAAATGTAAGGTCGGTTAGCGAGAGAGGAACCACACCACACGTCACAGCACCCACAACCCAGCCGATACTCTGGTGCCATTTTGTCAGACCCCCTCCTGAACACCCAACCACCTCAGCAACAGCTCATCGTACAGCTTCTCCTCCCTGTGGACTGAGTAGACTGAGCTCCAGCACCTCGGACTGTCTGGAGTTGGAAAAATGCCACCACAAAAGCTCATGGCGGCTTTTGAAAAGAGACATTAAGACTTGTAAGCATTACTGATATTACCCTATAAATGTAAACTCTTGGATTTAATATTTTGGTTCTTTGACTTTTTTGCGCCATTGACAGCGCAGCAGTGTGAATCAACCTTTCGAGCGTTCTCTTCTCTGTAGTATAATCAACAAAAAAAGCAGTGAGGTACATTCATTTAAATATAGCAAATGGATTTTTACTAAGCCATAGGTTTTCCAGGTTTATTTTATTTTTCTTCTTTTTTTTTTTTTTTGTGGCAACATCTTTTTCTACTAGAATGTACATTTATGTAAAACAAAAGATGAAAAAAAAAAATGCGTAAATGAAAATTGTCATTTCAGCTTAGCAAGCCTTAAGGGACCAACGCATAAGAGTCAGGATCTGCTCTTGTTTTTTTTTTATTTTGTTTTTATTTTTATAAATATATATGTGTGTGTATATATGTATGTGTATATGTATATACATGCATATATGTATGTATATGTATAGTCGTGTGTATATGTATGTATATACATGCATATATGTGTATGTATATACGTGTGTATATATGTATATACGCGTGTATATGTATGTATATACGTATGTATATACGTATGTATGTGTGTATGTATATACGTATGTATGTGTATATGTATATGTATGTATGTGTATATGTATGTATGTGTGTATGTATATACGTGTGTATATACGTGTGTGTGTATATATACGTGTATGTACGTGTGTATATACGTGTGTGTATATATGTATATACATGTATATGTATGTACGTATATGTATGTATATGTGTATGTACGTGTATACCTGTATGTATGTGTATATGTATATACCTGTATGTGTATATATACATATACATATGTGTGTGTATATGTATATACATATGTATATGTGTATACATGTATGTGTGTATACATATGTATATTTGAAATACTATAAAGTAAAGGTAGTATCATTATGTAGTGTAAAGGAAAAAAAATATATACATGTAGCACCTGATTTAACTGTTTGTTTCAGTAAAATGTTCTAAGAAAATTGCCATACATCTAAACCCATATGATTTTTATTTACTTGTGTCCACGTTCCATCAAAAGCACTTGTCTAAAACATAAGTAAAAAAAAAAAAAAAATAGCCCAGAATTGGATATTTTAAATATATAATGTGATAAAAACTCCACAATGAAGTGAGTGAAATTTGATCCGCCAGATCCATCAGTCGATTGTTCCGCAATAAGTGCACTTCTGTACCACTGCAGGGTTTACCTGTACGGCAATTTGGATGTCAATGAGTCCATCTGTCTCCATTGTTTTTCTTTGTGGATACATAATGTATTGATGTGCTGCTACTTTATTTGTACACCTTGCTCTCCTAATCGAGGTGTGAGCTGCCGTTGGATGTAAGTATCCTCAGATTGCCTGATTTTTCTGATCATTCTGTGCCATGTTGCTCTGATGCAAATCCACCCCATCGTCATTTGATAAGCAAGCCTTTCAAAGTCTTACTGAAGCTTGTTTAAAAGAGTTGTAGGCCGCCACCATCCATAGAGGCGCGGGAGTCCACCCCACCACCTACTCCAACAGCTTAGTTCATTGATGAATCCTCCTGTCTGGTTCAGAAAGCTGATCAGTTCGATCAGCTGATGTAGGATTCACTTAAGCGCTTAAGAACTTAAGCTGCAGCTTGTGAACTGTTTAGAAAACCACTGTGTCAATCTATTAATTTTCAAATGATTAAAACTGCACTTTCAGAAAGTGTAATTTTATAGAGCATTTCATTTCTGAACAGAAAGCTGACTAAACAGTCAAGTCTACGACTCAAGGTCCACTTTGTTATTTGTTCAAAGCTTTTGACAGAATCGGATTTCAGCAGAAGAAGACCTGTCCTCTTATTTGTTGGCTCATTATGTGAATATAGAATATGTACAATGATCACTTCTGGCAACTAGACTTTGACCTTCCCTCAAAGAAGTGCTAAGCTCATCACAGCAGAGTGAGGAGAGACTATTTTTTTTTCATTCTACAGTATGCAAAAGTCCCACAGGAGCTCCAAATTGTGTCAAGTTTTAACATCTAGCTGCAACTGTAAACTGCGGTTGAGGACTGTAGAAGTAAACCCTAAGAACAAGTGAGTAAGTGGACCTTGAGCAGCGGTTGAGATCAGGTTAGAAATAAATACATTCTTACTGTTGATGTTTTGATTCATAGGTGTTGCCACATTTCTGAAAAATTTGACAAAATCTACATATTTAGTTGGCTGAAAAAAGAAAAAAAATATCCAAAAAGATTAAAAACTTCAAAACAGGTCAAAACATTTGAATGTGACATTTTCATGATCGATTGCTACAGGCTTCCCTTGTCGCCCTTTAAGAAAATAACAATGACAAAAAGCAAATTGCGATGTATCTCCACTTTTCAGAGTCGTCGTTAAATTAAGTATTCTTCCTTATGTATAAATGGTCATCAGTCGCAAAAGTATTAAACCTTAATGAGAAAATATCTCGGAGTAAACAAAAGAAGAAAGCAATCCTGATATTTGGAGAAAGTCAAGTGGATATTGCTGCTATATTAAATACAAAAAAGGTTGACCGACTATGCTTTATTAAAATGTTACACGTGTACAAATGTGGTAAAACTAGTAGGGCCAACTGTTGGTTGCCAGGGGAAACCAGGGACAAGAATTTCTCTAAGTCGCGTGGGTAGGGCCTTAGGGTGTGTGATAAGTGGCACTGGTGGTGTGGTGGTGATGGTGGTGGTACGGGTATGTGGAAGTTAAAGTATCCCTTTAAGTGAGCCTTGATGGGGCTTTAGGTGGAAATTAGACTGTATAGGATGTGTATTTCCATTAGCAACATCATTCTCTGGGACATTAACAACAACAAAAGCTCAACTCAACAGCACCTCTGGTATGCCTCTACTAGGACAACCTTCATTCTGTCTTAAAGTCACCAGCAGCCTTCTACTTTTTCTTTTCAAAACCCAAGATGGCTTAACTGTAAAAAGACACTTTTGCACCCAGCTGTTTATTTTTTTGTCTCGTGGTCTTTATACAGAAATCGACTCTTAACTTGCCTTTCTATCTTGTCATTCCACGTTCTTAAATTGACTTAACATCTCCAAGCTACAAGGGCCACACTTCACTGCAGCTGATTCCCTGGATTCACAGCCCCATCGACTGGTTAACTTACATACATCCCAGCTTATTTCATTTGTCCCTTTGTTGTTGTGTTTTTAAACATAAGTATTGTGACTCTGTACAGATAAGGATAACAACTCATTTGGACAGACTCTCCTCGAAGGCATTCTTAATGTTTTGCAGAAGATGAGTGGTGAAGCTAGTTTGTCTTATATGATATGGGAACTTGGAGAGGTTTTAGACTTTGTCACCTCCACAGATCTAACCAAAGGCTGACTTGGTCATGCTTTGTCATTTTGTCTTGGAAATTCACTAAAAGTATTAGGCACAGCTCAGACAAACTCTTCGCTTGAAATCTACTGGTGCTGTTAAAGAGAACTGTATTGATGTACCGTTGCTCTCCTTGTCAGATGCACGGTGGACACCTCTTTGTAGTGCTTGGTTTGTGTAAGTGTGAGGGTCCATGCACAACAAGGCACTGGCTTGCTCAAGGAAGAATTGTTACGGTTCTCTCTATAATATGATATAGTGTCACCCTTGCAATGTAAAGAGATGAATATTATGATTTGAGTCATTGCACCTCTTGCGATGAAGCTTCACAGTCATGGCTGTGCCGACTTCACGCTCACAGAGCTTTTCATTTAAAGAAGAATAAGCTTGAATGTAAACCGGTAGCATTTGTTGTGACCATTATTTGAGAAACGACAGGGACAGTCAGATGTTCTCAAACTCCATTGAAAGTGATAGCAGCCATGTTTAGTAGCTGGAAAAAAACAATACAATTCACTCTCAGCATTGAGGTAGCAGGAAATGTACATACAACATGTCATTAAGGAGAGACTGTCTGAAAGTGCTCAGTTATACCCATGTTTGAAAACTCGTCAACCCCTCTTTATGTGACAGCAGACTTTTTATTCCTGCATCTGACTGGCCAGATGAAACTGCTCTCCAGATGTTGCCATTAGAGGTGGCTGGATGACAACCAGTTTGTTTGCAGCACACATCGGCAGTGACAAAAAAAAAGCGCTACCACTGTCGACGATCCCTCTTCTGTCTGAAAGAATTTGGGATCAAACTTGTAAAATCCTTCCATAATTTGTGTTGAGTTTAGTAACCAGTTATTGTTTAGCTATTTAGATCATTATCTGAGCCATAAACCATTTAAAAAAAAAAAATGTGTACAAAGAAAACCTGCCGTACCTCTTTTTTTTTTAGAATCCTACCTTGCCTTTTCTCTCCATTGCTCAGATAAAAGGGGGTTCGGGGGAGGTACACTGTTGAAATACTGTACAACCAACAATGCAGTTTTAAGCCTCAGTCAGCTGGTCAACACAACTGAAGGCTTTTGAATTGAAGTAGCAAAGTGGCTGAGTCGTTTCGTGACTCGTATTCCAATAAAGCAGATGCCCCCTGTTTGTTAGGTCTCCTCAAATGGCAAATGGTCTGTACTTCTATCGAGTCTTTATACCTTTGTGGTCTCAAAGCACTTTACAATTTGCCTCGCATTCACTCATTTATGCACACATACGCACACACCAATGGAGGCAGAGCCACCATGCAAGGCGCTCACCTGCCACCGGGGAACAACTTGGGGTTTAGTGTCTTGCCAAATGGACAGTCAGGAGAACCTAAGGGATTGAACCGCCAACCTTTCCTTTGGGGAAAGTTTGGCACCCTGCTCTACCATCTGAGCCGTAGCTGCCAAATATGCAGCCTCCTCATGTCTGTACTCTTTAAGTCAAGAAAGGTACACAACAAGTATGTGTACGTTGATGGACGGTCAAAAAACATGGAAGTAACACGAACTATGCCAGCAGCTCTACCACTTCAAACCGCACACGTGACAAATTCTTAACAGCTGTGAATGTATTGACCCTCTGAGTCAACAACTACACCAAGCACAACCTGCATATCTCAGCCCAAAGGTCGTGGCAGCAAGTTTGTGAGCATGCAAATATCGGCCGCACGGGTCTGTCTGTTTTTCTTGTGATGCAAAAATCTGGATCAATTGTGTCCGCCCTCTCAGTCCCACCGGATCACACAGGTTGAACGAACTATCTATGCTAGCACGATCCACACACTGTGACTAGGACAGCATTTGAGTCAAAAGGATTATTATGTTCTCCCCCTTAATGATCGGCCCTCCATCGTCTCAGAGACCTACTATCTGATGCTGTTACCTAAAGTGTCTGCAGAAGGCAAAAGGTCGGGGAAAGTGTTAAGGCTCCCGCGAGGAATGATGTGGGTCACTGAAGGATTTTGATGGGATAAACTTGTCATCCTCTCGGGTTTGATGCTGCAGTGAGGCCTCTGTGGCAACAAGGGTAGCAGAAAGCTTTACCATGTTTTGTTCTGTGCCTAAGTTTGACAAGACTTTCTTTTACTTTTCACCTCGAAGACTGCGTGTGATTGTGTCTGCATTACCCGCTTTATAGATGTCATCCAAAAGCTGAAAAGCATCTTAAAAAAAAATACAGTAATTAGCATATTAAAAAGGTCAATCAAAAAGAAAATACCTCCTTTTAACAAAACCAATGTGTTTTACCTCACTGTATATATATATTATTGATTTGTTTACTCCAAGTTTGCAATTTATCTTTCTCTTTTGTTTCTATGAAATGCTTAGAAAGTTGATGACAATAATTTGTTTCCTTTTTTTCAATGGTACTTTTTTTGTCCAATGGCATTGTATTGTGTTTGTGTGGTGCCCAAACAGTATACTATTCCTCTTTTACCATGCTCTGTGTATGACCTGTTAGTTGCTTTCTGCGTGAGCTGTACAGTCAAAGCGCTTTACAAATGTCCAAGCCCCCTTTTTGAGCTCTGGTTACAATTGCCTTGTTCAGTGTGTTCTTTTTGTTTAACGGAAAAAAAAAAAAAAAAAAAAAAAAAAGGGGGGGGGGGGGTGACGTAGTGCTGGAAGTGAGGGAAGGGGACTGTAAAGCAAAAACCCCAAACAAATGTGGAACCCTCCTCACATTTACAGCCCTCTTGGATTTCTAAACATAATATAATCTTGACTTTTTTTTTATATAGTGTGTACAGATGAATGAGAGATCAACATAGGAACTAGAGGATTGATATGTTAACTTCTAACATAGCTGGAGTAGAAAATGGTGTGAATAAAGAAACAAAGTTTCACAACAAAGATCTGTGTGTTGCTTTTTATTTTATTTATTATTGTAGCTGCACACTGGGAACCAGCAAACCACTCAACAGCTTGCAGTCCAAAGGGTAATTCAATTAGAGCAGTTCCAACTGCTGACAAAATGCTCTAAATAGTTTAAGAGCATTTGGAAACAAACTAGTGATGCTTCACATCATACATAAATTTCAATGTTACAGTGTAATTTTCAGTGCAGTATGACAAATGCATGAAGCTAAAAGGGAACATGTTTTCAACAACTGGGGGAAAGAAAAAAAAATCTCTATATAGTTATTTTTAACTAATGGGTACCTGTTTCAATTTTATGGATACCAGCAATCATCTGGCATCTGGGTGCACCTAAAGGAAGAGGAAAAAATTAGTATTTAAAGGTGGATAAAACTCATTTTATCAGTACAATATGAGGTTGTTGCAAAGGTCATGTATTTTGCCTACGTTAACCAAGAAAGCAAAAGGGTACTCGCCTATTAATTCTCATGAAGATGGGAGAAAAATCAGCACATCTGGGCTCACTAAAGTCTTGTATTCCCAAAATGCAATGTGAAAAATATAGTATATTACTGTTTTCTCTCCTCTCCACAATCAACACTGTGAAGTACTGTTAGAGTTCACCCAAAGTAATTTCCCCAACTAAAATTAACGGTAATGTACTGCTTTAGATATAACAGGATTATACTGTTGATATTTGGCCATAAATCAACAGCAATTTCTAACAGTGTAGGCCTACATTAACATGCAGGCAGTAGGTTCACACAAGGTTTCTGGTAATTTATGTTTGTTTCAAAGGAAAAGTCCCTGTAAAAAAGGAGCAATGTAATTTGCCCCATTTCCTCATTTTTTAGGAGATCTGTTAGTAGTTTATGGAGATTTTGATATATACATTGCTGAGAACTCAGCTTAAATATAACATCTTTAATGATGAAAATGAACATTATGGTTTGTGTTATGTTTACGTTCAGCCTTTTGTAGTGAGGTTATAAAGTTAAACCACTCCCAAACCTCCAGATATATTTCCCAGAATGCCATCGTCCACTGTACTCCTGATATTGAAATAAGAAGTCTGTTATATAAAAATATCTAAATTATTAAGTTGCTACTATCGCTATCCTCCTGGAGATTTTGTCTGAAAATGTGCACCGTTGTCAGTTTATAAACAATATTGTGTCTCTCTCCTCCCTCTATGATTGCCAGTTTCTCATTCTGACCTTGGCTTTTGTTTTCCTGCATGATCAGAAAGCACAACTGAAGAATTGCTTCAGGCAGACCATTGGCTGACACTCTAGTTTGGGTTCAGGTTTTGGTTTAAATGACCTATTGCAATGATTATTGAAAGGCAAATGATCAGATGTGTTCTACGTTGGCCTGTCTTCTGTCTCATTGTCTGTGTACGAGTATTGTTCGGTGCAGTGAGCTCTCAGGGCCAAAGTAACAAATGGTTCTGTTTGCATTCCTGTAACATAAAAAAGGACAATTACAGAGGTTAGAGAAGTAACTTTGTGAAACAAAGTCTTGTTTGAGGAAGAACAAAGCATAAAAGTTTAATTTAATCCAAACGTGGATTTAATTTGTGGGTGGAAGTGACTTCTTGTTCTGAAGCTGACCGAACCTGTGGTGCCGGTGTGAGGCTCAATCTGATCCATCAGCTACACAGACAGACAGACAGACAGACAGACAGACAGACAGACAGACAGACAGACAGACAGACAGACACACACACACACACACACACACACACACACACACACACACACACACACACACACACACACACACACACACACACACACACACACACACACACACACACACACACACACACACACACACACACACACACACACACACCTTCCGGCCACCTCTTCCTCTCTTGTTCTATTTTGACTGTGGCTTTATTTTTTTCTTAATCTTTTCTTCTGATTTGTTCAGTTGCTATTGCTGGACATCTATTGTTCTGTTTTGACTGTGGCTTTATTTTTTTCTTAATCTTTTCTTCAGTTGCTATTGCTGGACATCTATTGTTCTGTTTTGGTCCTTCTTTTCTCTTCAACCCCCCCCCCCCCTCACCCCCCATGCTGAGTCAGTTTACTTCATGAAGCATCAAACGTTTCCATCTGGATTCCCACAATATCAAGAGGGACAAGAAAACATGACAAAGCCACAACAGAGAAGAGGTTTTGTATTAAAGACCAGATACAAGTCTTGCTGATGAGTTTCTGACAATATAAAGCATCTTCCTTTATTTCAGAGTGAAAATATGTTTTTGGAAACGTTTGCAAATTTATTCAAAATCAGAAACTGAAATCTTTCATTTATAACTCAATCTGATGTGACTTCAGTCCCCCCCCCTAAATAATCAACAACCATCCTGAAAAAACATCATCACAAAACTGCTTATCAACTAGTATTAGCTCAGTTGATAACGAGTTAAGTAGTTGAAAACTAGTTAAGTAGTTAACGAGTTGATAAGCACCTCTACCTCTGGCCAGAAGCATGTTCATGTGAAAGAGAAGGAGTTGCTACGGAATTATTTCGTATGGTGTTATATGAAATGGTCACACCTGAGGGTGTCGTTTATAACAACAACAAAAGGTAATATTCCACTGAGTGAACTGCAAAAAACATGATCACATAACTAGAATTGAAAAAGAAACTATAAAAACAATTTCAGAATATTACTCTAACATTATAAATAGGGTTGTGATTTAGATATTTGATATGTGATTTAGATATTTATATAAATAAAATTGAATTGAATTGAAATAGTTGCAAATATCATCATGTGTTACATAATTTCTTTTTTTTTGTCTGATGATGAACAAAGTTTTATGACTTAGTGATGCACATAAAACAGTGACTTGTAATGTCAGACGATTTCTGCTGCCACAGCAGAGGAGAGGAGAAGAAGAGTTGATCAAATGTTGCATTCATAACTGTGGGAAATATATTTAAGGAACATATTTAACATATTTTCCATGCTATCACTGTGATGTCTCTGTTATTCAAAGGTGCAGTTGTGAAACAATAATGTAAAAAGCAGTTATTGTCATTATGTTGTATTTCTACTCTTCATAACGCCCCCCATTTGTTTACGTGACAATGTATAGCCTAGGACTGCAAAAATATATTTAACTTATAAACTATCTCACAGCAACTGAAAGATGAGAGAAGAAGAAAAAATAATTTAGTAATGTTGAGACTTCTTATCCACAGAAATACTGCGACAGATTATAATTTTTATTATGTCTATGAAATCTCAAGGATATCTGGACAGCATGATTACAGCGTCTCCATTCATCAGACGAGTGCTTTAAGACGGTGTATAAGCTGTATCCCGAGGCCTTCCCTTCCCTGTTTTTACCGTGTGTTTTTCTGAGTTTGTCTCAGTCAGGCAGTGGGAAGAAAAGGTCAATAGCAAAATGAGGAAATCGATGCAGTGAATCATTAAGCTGCTGCCTGCAACCCGCACACTGCAGCGCTGCAGTGCCACACT
Organism: Brachyistius frenatus; assembly: GCF_029030835.1. NCBI lineage: Eukaryota > Metazoa > Chordata > Actinopteri > Embiotocidae > Brachyistius > Brachyistius frenatus. Next base: position 4,475,814 of record NW_027210624.1, read on the forward strand.
CTGCTCGAGACCCATTGAGTTGAGCACTGCAGCAGCACTGCTTCTTAAGGTATATAGTAAGAGTGCAAACGGGGGGTTCTATATACAGTCCCACACATTTACTGTGCATGTACTGCAGGATGTGTGATGTGGTGCTGCGGCTGTACAGATTTCCCGGGAGAGTGTGATAACGGTGCTGCAGTCTGGTTTCTTCATAATTGAGGTGTGTGTCGAGAAGTATGCAGGAACACATTTCTATGTCTGACAATTCAGCCATTCCTGGGAATCGTTGGTTTTTGTGATTTGGCACTATATGAATACAAATTCCCTGAATTGAAATGGTGCACGCATATGTCTATGCCTATGAAACATATCAGTGTGTGTGTGATGTGGTATGTTCTTTCCCAATAATCCTTACTGAGCATTTGGGTGCTGGATTCAGTACCACCAATAAATCATTCACAAGTGGTCTGCTTAGAGCTCTGATACTCTAAATCCTCTCCAGGAGCTTTACTACCTTCCACTGTACTTATGGAAATTATTATATTTGACCTGCTTTGCATTGCACTAAGCGTGCCTCAGGGAGAGCACAGAATTTGTAGTTGGTTGCTCATGAAGCAGGGAGTGGTCCTGTATATTTTCTCCTTAGTCAGTTTGTGTTGAGGCTAAAAATAGCTGACGAGCTCTTTGCAGAATGACAGTGATGTATGGATGCGTGCCTGCTGCCGCTGCTGCTGTGCACTCAAAGGGCCCTATTTTCATACCGGGCGCAGCGCAGGCGATGCAATTCAATTTTGAGGTGAAATTGAACCTGCGCTTCCGCCAGCTCAAAGCGGGTCAAAGTGCAGCAGTGCCAGTGCGGGACTATAATGTGTGAACGTGAACAGACCTATCCAACATCCCACAGGTTTGGTGGATATCCAGTGTATTTAATCCCACTTGCATAAATTATTTAAAACAAGGCGACCTCCCGATTCAGTGAATCATGTCAAAAAATTAAGATCTTGTAAATGATCTTGGAATGAAATTACCCATAAAGGAGTAACAATTCAAAAGCCTTTTCAGCAACTCGTCAGGTATAGTGATCTAGCCAGTCAACATCTAGCGAGACAACAAAAGTTTAGGGCAGTTTATTGATTGTAAAGTTAATTAGGCACACTCTAAGCTTCAACTGAGGGTAATTTACTTCTGCGTGCAGGTTTTTGTCATACATCATTGAGCCTTTTCCGACACTGCTCAACAGTTCTTGTAATACCAGGGGAACAGGTATTTATAATACAAGTTACTTATTCCCGAGCTGATTTAACATATTTCATTAATGCTTTAGGGAAAAGGTTGAGTTCAGGGGAAACACAGACTGAAGAAGAAACAGTCGTGGTAGCAGCAGGTTGTAGACTTCCCTCTCCACAGCAACATTTTCCAGCTCATGGTTGAGGGATCCCGAGGTGTTCCCGAGCCAGACGAGACGAAATCCCTCCAGCATGTTCTGGGTCTTCCTCGGGGGCTCCTCCCAGTTGGGCGTGACCGAAAAACCAGCAGGGGGCGGCGCCCAGGAGGCGTCTGGATTAGATGCCCCAGCACTGCAGCTGACTGATTTTTTTACCTTTACCTCAGCTCAGCTCAGCTCAGCTCACCTTACCTTACCTTACCTGCCCCGAGTTCATGGTCAGAGGTGACGGATGGAACATATACTGACTGGTAAATTGAGAGCTTCGCCTTTTGACTTGGTTCCCTCTTCACCTGCTTTACTGCTGACACAGCCTGTCAGTCTCCCGCTCCATCCTACCCTCACTTGTGATTCCCTCTTACCCCCCCCCCAACCAGAGGGAGCAATCCACCGTTATCCAGCAGAGCACCATGGCCTCAGACTTGGAGGTGCTGACTCTCCTCTCCACCACTTCACACTCGGCTGCAAGCCGTCCCAGTTCATGCTGAAGGTCACGGTCTGATGAGGCCAACAGGACCAAATCATCTTGCAAGCAGCAATCCTGAGACACCTAAACCTGACAGTTGCCTCCCCCTGCTGTGCCTACAAATCCTGTCCATGAAATTTACCAACAGGATTGTTGACAGAAGCCACCACCTGCTGGAAAAGTGTATGACTTATAGCAGATACTACCAACACAATGACCAAATGGCCCATTGCAACGGCCCCAGAATTCCATACTCCCGCAGCACCCCCCACAAAATCTCCCAAAGGACCCAGTCGTAGGCTTTCTCCAAGTCAACAAAGCACATGGGTGTACTCCCATGACCTCTCAAGTAACCCTTTAAGTCTTCCATGGCCAGGACGGAATCCGCATAGGTTAACACTCGATATGTAAAATTATGACTTTTAGTGGGATGGAGGGACCGGGCCGAGCTTGAGAGCTGCCTTTCTCAGACAGTGTACTGGTGTCACTAAGTAGAGGGGCGTTGTTATCTGTGTGGAGATGTGTCTGTGTATGTACAGTGAATCCGGAAAATATTCACAGTGCTTCACTTTTTCCACATTTTGTTATGTTACAGCTTTATTCCAAAATGGATTAAATTCATTTTTTTCCTCAAAATTCTACACGCAATATCCCATAATGACAAAGTGAAAATAGTTTGTTTAAAATTTTTGCAAATCTATTAAAAATAAAGAACGGAAACATAACACGTACATAAGTATTCACAGCCTTTGCTCAATACTTTGTTGAAGCACCTTTGGCAGAAATTACAGCCTCAAGTCTTTTTGAGTATGATGCTACAAGCTTGGCACCTATTTTTGGGCAGTTTCTCCCGTTCTTCTTTGCAGGACCTCTCAAGCTCCATCAGGTTGGATGGGGAGCGTCGGTGCACAGACATTTTCAGATCTCTCCAGAGATGTTCAATCGGGTTCAAGTCTGGGCTCTGGCTGGGCCTCTCAAAGACATTCACAGAGTTGTCCCGAAGACACTCCTTTGTTATCTTGGCTGTGTGCTTCGGGTCGTTGTCCTGTTGGAAGATGAACCTTCGCCCCAGTCTGAGGTCCAGAGCGCTCTGGAGCAGGTTTTCATCAAGGATGTCTCTGTACATTGCTGCATTCATCTTTCCCTCCATCCTGACTAGTCTCCCAGTTCCTGCCACTGAAAAACATCCCCACAGCATGATGCTGCCACCACCATGCTTCACTGTAGAGATGGTATTGGCCAGGTGATGAGCGGTGCCTGGTTTCCTCCAAACATGACGCTTGGCATTCAGGCCAAAGAGTTCAATCTTTGTTTCATCAGACCAGAGAATTTAGTTTCTCATGGTCTGACAGTCCTTCAGGTGCCTTTTGGTAAACTCCAGGTGGGCTGTGATGAGCCTTTTACTGAGGAGTGTCTTCCGTCTGGCCACTCTACCATACAGACCTGCTGGGTGGAGTGCTGCAGAGATGGTTGTCCTTCTGGAAGGTTCTCCTCTCTTCACAGAGCAACGTTGGAGCTCTGTCAGAGTGACCATCGGTTTCTTGGTCACCTCCCTGACTAAGGCCCTTCTCCCCCGATCGCTCAGTTTGGCCGGGCGGCCGACTCTAGGAAGAGTGCTGGTGGTTCAAACTTCTTCCATTTACAGATGATGGAGGCCACTGTGCTCATTGGGACCTTCAATGCTGCAGACATGTTTCTGTACCCTTCTCCAGATCTGAGCCTCGATACAATCCTGTCTTGGAGGTCTACAGACAATTCTTTGGACTTCATGGCTTGGTTTGTGCTCTGACATGTCAACTGTGGGACCTTATATAGACGGTGTGTGTCTTTCCAAATCATGTCCAATCAACTGAATTTACCAGGTGGACTCCAATCAAGTTGTAGAAACATCTTAAGGATGATCAGTGGAACCAGGATGCACCTGAGCTCAATTTTGAGTGTAATGGCAAAGGCTGTGAATACTTATGTACATGTGATTTTTTCATTTTTGATTTTTAATAGATTTGCAAAAATTTCAAAAACATTTATTTCACATTGTCGTTATGGGGTATTGTGTGTAGAATTTTGAGGGAAAAATGAATTTAATCCATTTTGGAATAAGGCTGTAATATAACAAAATGTGGAAAAAGTGAAGCACTGTGAATACTTTCCAGATGCACTGTATATGTACAGGTTGGAGTTGCATGGGTAAGCATGTGATATTGATAAATGGGGAACAGTATGTGTGAAATGAGTGAGATTCCTGTTTGGGAGGATTGTCTTCATGGTAATTGTTGGTGCTACCAGCATTGGTTGTTCGGATTTCAGTGGCGGTTCAACTGATGACAGATCTATTTGCCGATAGATCTACCTGTTTGTCTACCTGTCTGTCTGTATGAACATGTACATAGCAGGAGTGTATATATCTATGTAGGCACACACACTCAAATAGACTTCTCAGAATCGTAATCAACATTTCTGTAAGTGCGCTGAACACACTGATGAGTCTATTGTCGTTGGGGGCTGAGAGGGAGGGATGAGGAAATCCAGGTATTACATGAAGCGGTATCACTACTGCATTTTTTTTTTTATTTTTTTAATGAATTATTTTATTTCCTCATTGCCAAGAGTTCAGGAAGATACTTTGTATTTTAATATTTTAGTTCCCGGACGACGTAAACTGAAGTTTATGTTCTGGCTTGCTTGAGGGATGATTTAGCTTTTAGCCCCAAAACAGGCTTTTACAGCCACAGTTAATGAACTATAAGCACTCGTTATTATTTTCTCAGTTAGAGGCTGAGAAAAATAGCCATCACAACTTAGCCACACTGAACCACACCGACAGCCTTAAATGACATCTTCAGCTTTCTTAGCCAACAGTCCAGACCCCAAACATATTCTGCTAAAGGAAACCCGAACATATGTCAATTTTGAGAAGCTGGAAGCAGAACATTTTTGCCATTTTTGCTTTGTCTTTCCCCGAATTCATTATTAAACCAACCATTTCAGTTCTCACATTATTTTTTGTGCAACACATTAATTCAGCTCATTTAACTTGTGACTGAAAACTTTGTTCATTTCTGCTTGTTCTGTTGATGTAGACTTGAACTCTGCTTTGTTAATAAATGTAATTTTCAGGTTGTTTTTTTTAAGCATTTGATCACTTTTGTCAGTAGTTTTTGTCTCAGCAGTTCTCCACTGGGGGGTGCTGCTGTCCATGACATCACCTGTCCACACCAGTGCTGCCAGAATGTGTGAGATTGTTGCTTGTGTTGATGCACGTTTTAGCAAAAATACTACCAAAGCAAAAGTATACCTGATATTAGTCCTAGACATGCTCTCTGTCAGTACTTTACAACCAGATGTGGCTTAAATTCATTCCGAAATCAACATACAGTGTAACTTCAAACAGTCTACGTTAAAGTGTGAGCACGCTGCTGTTTCGCCGCAGAGTTAGGACTCCTACCTGCCACATTCAAGAGCTTGAAATCGCTACATCAGGTAGAAGAGCCAACAAAGTTTCTAGAAAATACTGAGCAAAACATCACATTGGGACACGGATTGTGACAATTTCTTTACCTGTTCTGACTTATAGTTGGAAGCCTCTCTCTCAGCCACTTCCTCCTCAATCAATATTTCAGCACAAATGGTCTGGCAAAAGCTTTTCACAACTCTTTGTGATTATGAGGAACAGAACAGAAATCACTCTAATGTCATTTTGCCATGTAAATGTTGACATTTACGTGGAATGAGAGGAATGGAAAACTGAATAATTATCTAAATGCCACATATTTTTTTGAAAAATACACAGGTGTTTTATTGGATCATTTGGGGCCACTGTAGTACTGAGGTCTTGAGCTGTTTTAGTTCACTTGGACCTGGTTATGCCTTATAGCAGCAGAACTCAAGTAAAAGGTAATACTACATATCCTTGTCTTACTGTCACTGTTGATTTTGGACATGATGTCACTACATGCATGTGCATGTGTGTGTGTGCTTCTCTCTGGCAGCAGCTCTTTTAATATGAATGTGAATGAGTTTGAATATGTAGCAGCAACAGTGTTTTTAATTTAATGAAAGTTCAAGCAGTGTACACTGCTGAAACTCAACTATGTTTCCTGGAAATGTTTCCATAATTGGAAGCGTCTCTCTCAGCCGCTTCCTCCTCAATCATCATTTCAACACAAATCGTCTGGCAAAAGCTTTTACACAACTCAGAACAACAGAATTCACTTTAATGTAATTTTGACATTTAAACTTTGACATTTACTTGGAATAAGAGGAATGAAAAAGTGAATAATTATGTAAAATGACCAATAAAAAAAAGATAGTGAAGAACAGGAATATTTTTATAATAGAGAAAAATAATTTTTTACAACAGTAATGTTTGTACTACAGAATTGTTATCGGTACCATGTTAATGCAAATAAAAATGGCTAAATTGGGAAAAGGGGCAGGCGGAAACTTATTGTTTCTGTCTTAATCAAAATTCACCACTTTTTATGTTGAAATATTCATAAATGCTCTGTGTCTCTGGGAAGCAGCTGCAAAATGTGTTGTCCTCCCAGCACCAGCGCTGCCGTTTGTACGGCCACACAGGAGGGCGGAAGAATCCACTTTGCATTTTTTTTTACATTTCCAAAAATGTTAGAGGTTTGGGTTTTAATGACCGATACCGCCTGCTTGTGGTACAGGGACCTCCGGAGTGGAAAGGATTTAAGACACCAAACAATCTGGCTGCTCAGCTTGGATCAGTCAGCCACAATCATAAGGTCTGTGTTTTGTCCATCTCGTGGACTGGTAAATGTCATTGGTTGCAGCCCAACTACTGTTCTGATTTTAAGTCCACACCTGGCTAAACATGGTGCAAATGACTGGTAATGGGTGTTTTAAATAAACACCTATTTGACACCTTTCTCTGACATTTTCTGAGGCTTTAGAAATTTGAAAAAATATGTATGAAAGAAAACAAACAGAATCACTGTGCTGTATACTAAATTCAGTTTTTATCAATGTGCCTGAGAGTGTATCTGGTTTCCCCCCCCCACCAAACACCTATAAACTGGGGTAGTCTCTCACATAGCAGTGGTGCAATGTGGATATAATCACCAAAGCCCAGTTGAGATGTTGATGTCAGCAAGAAGACTGATTTCCCAATTGCAACTTAATCGTATTGCATCCCTCCATCCTCTGCAGTCGGGACTCAGTGAAAAATTTCAGTCTGAACTTATCATATTCAGAATTGAGAAAAATCCAAGAAATTAAGGAATTTCATTGCCATCATACATTTTTGGTGTGACTGGGCCTTTATTAATTCAGTATATTTGGTCTCCATGGCGTGTCAAAACAGATTTCTGTTTGTATTTTTCTTCCTGTCCAGGTTTTAAGTAACTAGCAATATGGTTCACATGTAAAACCCACCTACTATCATGAGGCAGTTTCTGTAAAGGGTATAAAATGGAAAAAGAAAAAGAAAAAACAAGTGCCAAAAATTGACTGGATTTCCTCAGCCCTCAATAACAAGTTTAAAAAAAAAATACAATATATTCTCAGGGCTTTATTTAAGGTTAATAATCGGTCCCGGTACCTCGGTGATTACATGTTGGAAGGTGCCGGCTTTTAAAATTCACTTTATGGTCTTTATTGAACAAAAGCTCATCTTCTGATAGTATTGTGGAGTTTCACAACATTTCCACCAACCCACACCATCTGTTATGCATCACTCAGTAATAGAGGATATTCTCAAGCACAACAGTCTAGTAGCAGAAAAGCATGAGCTCTATTAGTACTGTGCATTTCCTGCCAGTCACCAACAGAGGTCCTTGATTGATTGCAGCATTTTGTAATGCCTTTATAGTGGGGACTTGTTTTATCTGCACAAAACCATGCTTGTACAATAAGAGCACCTGAATAGAGATAGGACGGAGGAGAGAACATCAGTATACTGAGGGACACAAGAATCATCTGTCGAAAGAATATTTCAACTACTTTTATTATAAAGGCAAAAATAAGATGATTTAAAAAAAAAAAAAAAAAAAAAAAGCTATTTAAATGAAAGAATGTGGGAAGTCATTAAATAGAAAACAGAATTTGTATTTACCTAAGCAGCACTAGCAAATCATGCACTGCTCCCCCCTTTGGGCCCAGGAGGTTTGTATTGGTTCAGCCAATACAATTAAATCTCTCATTCGGTGTGTTTTAATTCATTGTTCAGGATGTGGAAACAGACTTTAAAAAGGAGGAGATTAGAAGACAATGCAGGAAAAGCAGAAAATTTAAGTATTTTGGCTACATTTCTAACAATAACTGACACTGTGGTCCACATGTTCACATGTATCTTTAGAACAGAGTCCTATGCATCAAATTTAGTCAGTCAGCCTGGTTAGAGTTTGGCTGTATATTTATGACACTGGTGGTACCTTATACATCACATATGGTTTCTCAGAAATCATTGATATAGGAAAGCAGTGACTAAAAAGGACGGGCTTGGGTGACTGACAGGTGGCTCCAGATGGGGCTGTTTAGGGAACTGAGAACAGGTGAGGTGGGTGTGGTAGGACGGAGACCAAGGCAAGGAGAGAGACACGGAACTGAGAACCTCAGGTGGAAATAGGAAGAGATACGAGGACTGACAAGGAAAGAGACAGAGACACACAAGGGACCACAGGTATAGGCAGAGGGAATGACAATAAGAGGAAACCCCCCCAAAAAGGTGAGGAAGACAGATCGCGTCTGGGACAGTAAGCACCTTGTACTGTATATACTGTATTTGAAAAGTAGCTTCAGATCAATGTCTTCAGTAGGAACCTTCGATCTTAGAGGTGAGGAAGTCAGAAAGTACTGAGACTGAATATATGGTTAGTTCTGATCTTGTCATAGGATTTGTTTAAAAATAACTTCTCTTAATGGCCCTGCAGAATCATGGTAGCCCCAAACCCAGACTGAGAGTCCAAAACACTGAGAATGTCCGTCTCATTAAATGTCTAAGACTGAGGAGTGACCACTGGCCAGAGGTTATTATCCTCCTCTCATCTTAGCAGCCCACTCCCTGATTAATTCCTGTATGTGTGTGAGCGTAAAAGCAGCAGTGGTGGGATATGGCCGCGCTGTCTCTGCTGCAGCATTACGGCAAAAATCACATGCCAGGTCATCATGGCGACAGGACTGTTGCCATGGTGATAATCGCCCTCATCTCATCCAGAAGTTGCAGTATCACAGCACTTGTAGATGGGAAAAAAGGAGCGGCAGAATGGAGTAATTTTTAGGACAATATTACCCGTGCTGGTTACAACGGGTAATGCAACGATGAAATAAAGCAGAAACTCGCTAAAGGTGAGTTTCTTAAAGTATGGCTGCATTTGACCTCATGGATACGGCTGGTTCTCGGAAAAGGCAAATGTGATCTAGCTATGTTGTAACAGATCGTACATTGACAAACCAACCTTACATCAAGGTCCATTTAGTTGAACTGAAATCGTTCATGTTTAAATTTATATTTTTTTTCTGAGCACTTTCAGGACTTGAGACCATAAATGACACATAAATAAAGGGAAACTGAAAAACGTAAGAGTGAGCCAAATTCAGCGACAAGGGGTGGTGGGAAGGACGACAGCGTGATGCAGAAAAACTCATTCATGCATTTGTTACTTCTAGGCTAGATTATTGTAATTCCTTGTTGTTAGGATGTCCAAATTACTCATTAAAAACCTGCAGCTGATCCAAAATGCTGCAGCAAGAGTACTGACAGGATTTAACAAGAGAGATCATATTTCTCCAGTTTTATCTTCTCTTCACTGGCTTCCTGTTAAATCGAGAATATAATTTAAAATGATCTTGATGACTTACAAAGCTCTACATGACCAGGCTCCATCATATCTTAGAGATCTTGTAGAACCATATAATCCTAGCAGAGCACTTCGCTCTCAGTACGCTGGTCTACTTGTGGTTCCTAGAGTTTCCAGAAGTAGAATGGGAGGCGGAGCTTCAGTTTTCAGGCTCCTCCCCTGTGGAACCAGCTCCCAGTTTGTGTTGGAGGGGCAGAAACCCTCTCTAGCTTTAAGGTTAGACTGAAAAATTTCCTTTTTGATAAAGCATATACAGTGCATCCGGAAAGTATTCACAGCGCTTCACTTTTTCCACATTTTGTTATATTACAGCCTTATTCCAAAATGGATTAAATTCATTTTTTCCCTCAAAATTCTACACACAATACCCCATAATGACAATGTGAAATAAATTGTTTTGAAATTTTTGCAAATCTATTAAAAATCAAAAACGAAAGAAATCACATATACATAAGTATTCACAGCCTTTGCTCAATACTTTGTTGAAGCACCTTTGGCAGAAATTACAGCTTCAAGTCTTTTTGAGTATGATGCTACAAGCTTGGCACCTATTCTTGGGTAGTTTCTCCCATTCTTCTTTGCAGGACCTCTCAAGCTCCATCAGGTTGGATGGGGAGCGTCGGTGCACAGCCATTTTCAGATCTCTCCAGAGATGTTCAATCAGGTTCAAGTCTGGGCTCTGGCTGGGCCTCTCAAAGACATTCACAGAGTTGTCCCGAAGCCATTCCTTTGTTATCTTGGCTGTGTGCTTCGGGTCGTTGTCCTGTTGGAAGATGAACCTTCGCCCCAGTCTGAGGTCCAGAGCGCTCTGGAGAAGGTTTTCATCAAGGATGTCTCTGTACATTGCTGCATTCATCTTTCCCTCCATCCTGACTAGTCTCCCAGTTCCTGCCGCTGAAAAACATCCCCACAGCATGATGCTGCCACCACCATGCTTCACTGTAGAGATGGTATTGGCCAGGTGACGAGCGGTGCCTGGTTTCTTCCAGACATGACGCTTGGCATTCAGGCCAAAGAGTTCAATCTTTGTTTCATCAGACCAGAGAATTTAGTTTCTCATGGTCTGACAGTCCTTCAGGTGCCTTTTGGTAAACTCCAGGTGGGCTGTGATGAGCCTTTTACTGAGGAGTGTCTTCCGTCTGGCCACTCTACCATACAGACCTGCTGGGTGGAGTGCTGCAGAGATGGTTGTCCTTCTGGAAGGTTCTCCTCTCTTCACAGAGCAACGTTGGAGCTCTGTCAGAGTGACCATCAGGTTATTTTCTGATCTCATTCACAGCGGCTGTACAATGTGTTCTTGTCTCAGCGAAACTGTATTCTGTCAAGTGCTGTCATGAGGTGTGGCTGGAATGGACCCAAACGCAGACACAGACTCGAGTAAAAATACAGAAAAGTCTTTATTTTTACAGGTGGTCAGGTGCCTAATGTCTTTTCCCCGCTCTCTTTCCTCTTCCCAAGTCGGGAGGGAAACTCCACCGACTTCTCACCGGAGGGGGCGGAGCCAGCCGGTGCGACTATGCACTCAGCTCTGGTCCGGGCAGGTTCAGGTGGGAGCTACAGACATGGCAGGCAGGCAGCAGAATGGGACGACTTGTGTGGTTTCCCGAGGTCCGACACAAGAGGGCAGCAGACTGGATCACTTGCGTGGTTTCCCGAGGTCCGACACCAGAGGGCAGCAGACTGGATACTTACGAGACAGGGTAGCAGGCAGGATGAAGTGTGTGGTAGTCCACGACACGTCACCAGCACGGAACGGGAACGGGAACGGATGGCTGGCGACAGGTTGTGGGTGAGGCGATGTAGCTGAGAGTATGATGAGTTGGGTTGATATAGTCTAGGGAGGTGAGTAGTGAGATGTGCAACCTGCAGGTGGTGATCAGCAGGATTGGTGGAAGCTGCTCGGACTGATGAGGGGCGTGGCCAGGTGACTGGAGGCGGGCAGAGAAAGACAGAACAAAACACAAGCACATAGCCAAACACAACAAATACACAGGGGAATGACAGGACTCATGAGGAAAGGGGGTCTGGGGAAACAAAGGTCAAAACACACTAGGGTCAGACAAGTACAAACGCCAAAGAAAGGCAATAACTACATTTCAAGAACAGGATGGAAACCTTGCACATCAACGAGTTTTCCACAACACCTAAATTTGTGCAAATATTTCACAATAAAAGCCTTGTCAAGAAAATTAAATGTTTCTGTCAATTTAGAAAACTAGAAAGCTTAAAACAGATACATGAAGTGCTCAGTATGTGGGGTGGATCAGAAAGTTCAGAGACTCACGCATAGTAACGGTGTGCAGCACTTTAAAGGGGCACGGAGGAAAGAGAAGTTTTTACCTTGGTGAGTGAGTACTACAAGTATGTACGCTTTCATGAGCCATGGACCGGGTGCGTCAGCAATTTCTCTGGGGAAATGACCAGAAGCGGCACGTCACATTTTGTGTCAAACTCTAAAAATTGGCAATGGGGACCCTTGAAATGCTACTAGAAGCCTACGACAATTAAGCAAAGAGCTTGGAGAGGTGTTCTGAGTGACATTCACGTTTCCGAGGGGCGTAAAATATCACTGTCCAAAACCGAAAAAGGCGTATTAGGTCAGGCCTGCAATCAGGGTTTTTTCTTTTTTTTTTTTGCCTTGAATTTCTCACACAGGGTTCACAGAGTTCCACTGTGACGTTCCTACATGTCTGAACGAAGCTAATGAAATATCAAAGCAGAGGGAATTAGAAATAAAGGCCAGTTATATTCAGCAGTTAAGGTAAAAGCCAGTAACTATTTAAAGAAACATGATATTCATGTGAATGAATGATAGAACAGTAATATTAATGTTGTGTTATCATCAATAATGCTAGTTTCAGTTAGCATTTGTAGAAGCCAACCCTTTATCAAACAAAAACCTATTGTGGCTGCGGTGGTGTAATAGCCGTATCTCTGCCTGCATACCAAGGAGGAGGACGTGTCAAAAATTAGCTGTCTAATTTAACTGCCCGTCAGTAAGATGATCAAGAAAAGAAAGACTCCTTTTCAAGTCTTTGCTATTTTTAGCCTGCAAACACTGCTGCAGTTCTGCAAGGAAGGAAACAATGTTCAGTGTTATTATTAAAAGATCACACTGAATGACAGTTTGAGTTTATAAAAACAATGAGTGCATAGCCTCTGTTAATGCCCTCAGGCTGACCCTGCACTGTGCTGACCCTGGATGACTAACCCACCAGTCACTGCAGGCCAAGCTCCAGTTTATCATCCTGCTGGGAACTTGAGCACCCATTTGCTTCCCCTTCCATCTAAACCATAAGCTGCTTCTTCCCTGTTTCCCCCTGTGTCAGTTCTCCCTTTGATCAATGTCTTACTGCAAAAATGTTTAAGACTTTTGTTTTACATTCAGTTGCAGGAGAAAAGACAGTTTATCATACTGTGCTGCTCTGATCAACCTTGTCAATTTCTGCTGGGACTCCCATAGATGCACGGCATTATCACAGCATGCCTGACAATGCCATGGCAAGCATTTACATGCATGTGTTGCTCGTCTCCAGGGGATTAGAGTGTCATTACCGCTCTCCATGATTCCATCAAGAAATCTCACACTGAGCACTGGATCAAGAAGGGGAGATGCTCTGCAGAACAAAGTGATCAGGTGGTAACAATGACTGTGGCAGGATGTGGTTAATACTGCGTACATTGAGCAATGAACCATGTGAATTGCTCAACCAGCAGAGGCTGTGGCATGCTCTACACAGACGCTGTCATCAAGTTCCTTGGGGTAAATACAGTAAGTCAGCCCATACTTATGCTCTTTTTCCACCATCTAATGTAAATGCATGCAGATGTGAATCACAGCTGGATCCATAAATGCTTTTATAGACTAAAAACAACAGCATTAATCAGATAAATTGGGAAGTTGCAGATTGTTGTTAACTGTAATATTGTTGATTTTCTTTTGACCATGACCACACCTGTTCACAATCATGAAGTACTTTTTTTTAAATCTTTTTTTAGGTTTAGGTTTTGTCCTCTAGGTTTAATTCTGAGTCCTTTATATGAGGTTTTGAAGGGTAATGAAAAATAATCAAATTTGATGTTGAGTTTAGAAGACTAGTGCTTTTGAGAGGTGAGATGTGTAACTTTGCAGACTGCAGTAAACTAAACTGGGTATTCATAGTCCCCAGAAGATGATTCCTAATAACTTGAATTATAGAGTTGAAAACAAGTAAGCTTCCCATACCTCTGTAGCCCAATGTTAATTGCTGCTGCTCCATACAGACTTCAGGCTGCTGTACATTATTCACTACTTACATAACACATTTTAATGTATGTCCAAACAGCCTTTTGTCAAGCTGCTTTCTGGGGGTGCTTTTGTTGGTGCCATGTTTTAATGTTTGAAGAAGGAAGAGGAATGTGTGGGAAAAAAATGATAATATTTCTCCTTCTGCTACATCCACTCTGATCCCGTTTATTTTTCTTAGGTATTTTTTTACAGTCTATCATGTCGAGTATCTCGTAATGTTACAGTGCTAAATCACGCTTTGAAAACCCGGAACTGAAAAAGGCACCCGGAAAAAGGTGTTATTATCACTACTATGTCGTTCCCCCGCAAAGTCAGAGTTCGGGTTGCATTGTCCGTTTCCATACTTTGAGTGCCAGAGTAGGAAGTACACTTTTTGCATAGAAGCAGGAGAGTGTGGTAATTGGAGTGGTAAATGGCAAATTTGATCATTTGGACAAAGCAGCTCATACATTAACTGTAGGTGATTCAAATGAAACACATTTTACATTTACAAAATCAACATATTGTAAATTCTGTTTTTCTTATTCGTTTTTTATCAGTGAACACAATAAAACCACAGGAAAACTGTTTTTCTATGAAAGTTTAAATTTTTTTTTTTTTTTACAGTGTAGAAGAGCATGCAGTCTTTCATACACTACAGTTTGTTAAATTCTTAATTTAAGAAAACATGAAAAGTTATTGAACATACTCAGGGTGGCAAGATGGTTCTACCATAAAACTCATGCAATGGGTTGTTTGTTCAAGTAGCGCATAGCTATATATATTGTTAGGTGACTTATGGTGATTGTTTAGAGTCAGAATTAACGTTTACCATCAAGTGACTGAACCCTCCAATGGTCATAGCAGTTACAATGAAAGCAAAATAGGAAGTCAGATAACGTTGCAAATGAGCTGTCATAAAAACTCAACATTTTTGCTGATAACTATGCTGATACTGTATTAGTAACTGTATGAACATTTTTCTGCAATAAATGACAACAGATTTCATCAAGTGTGTAAGGGACTCCAAATAAAAAGAAAACAAATTGACTTTTGTTTTATTTAAATCATTCGGACCTCAACCCTATTCATTCAGCAATAGGGAAATACTGGACCAAAATATTTAATTTGCCCCAAAAAAATGGTAATTATCAGCAAACTGCAGGCAAAACTTAAGTGGTTTTCTGTCTTTCCCTGATGTAAAGATAACTATCATATAGTTTATTCATTTAGAGCTCCTCCATTTCCTCTGATAACTATTAGCATGACTGAAACAAAAATACTGAAACCTTCACTGCAGCATCAGATACTGGCGCTCTAGAAGTATTGGACTGGATTACTGCAATGGTGCTCTGGAGATATAAACTCTAAGGGCAAGTGTTCAATGGTAAATAGTTGAATCAATGTGCCATTAGTGCTCTGATCTCACTAATTGCTGGTGGTCAGTCCAGCGGAAAGAGGGAATCAGGGAAGCATTGATGTAAAATGTTCTTGGAAATTATATTTGGGGGGAAACCACGTGTGCCTTCATCAAATTGATGAAGACTCAAGTTTTACTCTCTGGATGCGTTTAATCGGATCCCGAGGTTTTGAAGCTGAAAAATGCAGAGTGGGGGTGTTGGATTTGTTTGCTACATTGCCTAATCCAGGCAGAACAGCACAGCATCACACATCAACACCATCTGTCACCATTCACATTTTGGAGTCAGCTGCCCGGGTTGCTGGGTATTGACGGGTACCGGCTGTTGCGGGTGGGTACTGGGCTACTAGTGTTTTTATTGTGTTTTTAAAAAAAAATTTTTAGGAAACCTCCTGCACACTGTGGTCTATCCGCACGGAGTCTGTCTTTGAAGCCGCGGGGGGAGGTGGAGAGGGGTATTTTCTAATTTGCGGGAGCAGCATCAGCAGCACTCTGATGGTTCGCTGCTCTCAGTGAGGAGCGGGGAGGATGCAGAGGAGGGAGAGACACTGATGCGGTGACACATGGCTGCCAGTACCGCCTGCACGCTTATATGACTGCGGCCCCCACTTTCCACCGAGCAGGAAACAGGAGAGGCTGGACCCTGGTGAGGCTGAGGGACGCTGCCGCAATCAGCGACCAGGATCAACCACACACAAACAAGCTCTCCGGGACCGGGGACCGTAGACTGCTGATCGGACAGATCAATCTGCTTATTGGTAAGCCCGATGCTGGTTCCACCTGTCTTTAGCTTAAACCCTTTACCTGCTGTAGGCTATTTTATGATTGCAGATGGGGCTGCAATGATCTAGGGTACTGTAAGCTATATAGGCGAGTATAACAGCAATCACAGTAGCAACAATTGTTCTCTTTTTTTCCAATGAGAGCATGCTTTTGATCTGCATTGCATTACTCTGAGTTGACCATCACATTTCATTCCAAACCAAAACAAAGGTGTTCAAAATTCATCAATTTATCATGTCATTAAAATGTTTAGCATTAACAATTTTTTTTTAACAAATTAATAATTGACAGGGCCTTTATTGAAAGCTTAGCCTATAGCTACACACGGTGACATTCATTAGATAAAATGTTTAAACTTAATGTCTAATAACCATCTATAACATTAACTGGTTTTAAGTTTCAAGTTTCACAAAACTCTATTTTTCTATAAATTTGCGAATCGATCATTTAAACAGCCCTGTAACCCACAACCAAAATCATCAGACCTACTGCTGAATTAAAATATTGGCTTCTTTTAAGAAGAACCTTGACTAAGAAACATTCCAAGGTTTTTGTGTTTTCTTGGCTTAGTGTAGACATGCTTGTTCAAGGAAACCAGATTGGGTGTGAAATCTGCACTTTTAAATGTAAAATGAAACATCTGGTCATTAGACTCCAGGCTTTCAAAGCGGTGCAAGCTCTATTGGGTTAAAACAAAAAAGAAAGAAGTACAGTGGGTACGGAAAGTATTCAGACCCCTTTACATGTTTCACTCTTTGTTTCATTGCAGCCATTTGCTAAAATCAAAAAAGTTCATTTTATTTCTCATTAATGTACACTCAGCACCCCATCTTGACAGAAAAAAACAGAAATGTAGAAATTTGTGCAAATTTATTAAAAAAGAAAAACTGAAATATCACATGGTCATAAGTATTCAGACCCTTTGCTGTGACACTCATATTTAACTCACATGCTGTCCATTTCTTCTGATCCTCCTTGAGATGGTTCTACTCCTTCATTGGAGTCCAGCTGTGTTTAATTAAACTGATTGGACTTGATTAGGAAAGGCACACACCTGTCTATATAAGACCTTACAGCTCACAGTGCATGTCAGAGCAAATGAGAATCATGAGGTCGAAGGAACTGTCCAAGGAGCTCAGAGACAGAGTTGTGGCAAGGCACAGATCTGGCCAAGGTTACAAAATAATTTCTGCAGCACTCAAGGTTCCTAAGAGCACAGTGGCCTCCATAATCCTTAAATGGAAGAAGTTTGGGACGACCAGAACTCTTCCTAGACCTGGCCGTCCAGCCAAACTGAGCAATCGTGGGAGAAGAGCCTTGGTGAGAGAGGTAAAGAAGAACCCAAAGATCACTGTGGCTGAGCTCCAGAGATGCAGTAGGGAGATGGGAGAAAGTTCCACAAAGTCAACTATCACTGCAGCCCTCCACCAGTCGGGGCTTTATGGCAGAGTGGCCCGACGGAAGCCTCTCCTCAGTGCAAGACATATGAAAGCCCGCATAGAGTTTGCCAAAAAACACATGAAGGACTCCCAGACTATGAGAAATAAGATTCTCTGGTCTGATGAGACCAAGATTGAACTTTTTGGTGTTAATTCTAAGCGGTATGTGTGGAGAAAACCAGGCACTGCTCATCACCTGCCCAATACAATCCCAACAGTGAAACATGGTGGTGGCAGCATCATGCTATGGGGGTGTTTTTCAGCTGCAGGGACAGGACGACTGGTTGCAATTGAAGGAAAGATGAATGCGGCCAAGTACAGAGATATCCTGGAAGAAAACCTCTTCCAGAGTGCTCTGGACCTCAGACTGGGCCGAAGGTTCACCTTCCAACAAGACAATGACCCGAAGCACACAGCTAAAATAACAAAGGAGTGGCTTCGGAACAACTCTGTGACCATTCTTGACTGGCCCAGCCAGAGCCCTGACCTAAACCCAATTGAGCATCTCTGGAGAGACCTGAAAATGGCTGTCCACCAACGTTCACCATCCAACCTGATGGAACTGGAGAGGATCTGCAAGGAAGAATGGCAGAGGATCCCCAAATCCAGGTGTGAAAAGCTTGTTGCATCATTCCCAAGAAGACTCATGGCTGTACGAGCTTAAAAGGGTGCTTCTACTCAATACTGAGCAAAGGGTCTGAATACTTATGACCATGTGATATTTCAGTTTTTCTTTTTTAATAAATTTGCACAAATTTCTACATTTCTGTTTTTTTCTGTCAACATGGGGTGCTGAGTGTACATTAATGAGAAATAAAATGAACTTTTTTGATTTTAGCAAATGGCTGCAATGAAACAAAGAGTGAAACATGTAAAGGGGTCTGAATACTGTCCGTACCCACTGTATATGCTTGTGCAGCCTGCATGCATGAATTTGGCATATTGTTTGCAATTCATGAAACACAGGTCTATTAATAATTATTTTGTGTAATGAGCCCAGATGTTTGACTTTTACTACATAGCACAGACTCGCTTTCAGGACCACATTCCATCGTCATGCTATTGGTTCGTGTCACTTTTGGTGTGGTTGAACTATATAGTAATTTAATCTGTAACGCGATTTCTTATTTCCATTGTAATAGCCCTACAGTGTTGCCCTGGGGATTTTTGTCCCTGCCGAGCTGCCGTAGCGATGGGAGATAACATGTCTAAGCGGCTGAAGCTGATTTCCGCTACAGAGGCGGAGATGGAGGAGCGCTCTTTTGCGAACCCCTACCCGGAATGGGACCAAGGAGTCCTCACCTCCAACTCCGAGGCGGACGGAGGTGACAGTGAGCCGTTGGACGCAGAAGGAAAGGTGAGAGGTTCGGCTTTTGCAGCGGTTTTTGTTGTCGTAACGTCTGCGGACGTTGCTAACAGTAAGTGGAGTTAGCTCTGGCCCAGACAGCAGGAGGAGACGTGATCGCTGGTGTGTCACTTTATGTGCAATACTTATCAAACGTTTTGTTATTAAGTGTAGTGGGAGGCCGAGATCGTGCTGTCGTGTGAGAGAAACACTGACTTACAAAGGTTCAAACTTCTTCTGTGCACGTCCCGGTGCTGTGCAGAACTTTTTGATCCACCTTCGTCATACAGCCGTGGATGCATTGGTCTGTGCACCTATTGGAAAACATGTATTATTCCCCTTTAAAAAGTAATGACATAAAATCAATTGTGTCACATATCTATCTGCATTCCTTTCATATGTCATCTAGTAAAGATAAGCAGTGCAAACAAAATGAAAGCTATTTGCTTCCTCTGCAAAGATATCCTGAAATGTCTCAAATGACCATCGCACGTCTTCAATCTTGTAATTCAGCCTGTTTCAACAGAGAAAAGTCGTCACTGCTGTTTGGTGTTATCACGTGCAGCACACTGAAGATGGGCTCCGTAAAGCAAAGCAAAGGAGTTCAGAGAGAGAACGATAGACAACCACGTTAAAGGTGAAGTCTATAAGACAATCTTCAAGCAGCTTTACGGAGCATAAAGCTGCTTGAAGATTGTCACCACTGTTGCAAAGGAGTTTAAGGTCCATGGGATCGTAGCTGATCTATGAACTACTGAAACCTTATGCAATATTTCATCATTAATGTTTGCATACCTGAAATCTACATTAACTAAATAAAGTAAAGAGCTCCATGCATTGCTTGAATAAACAACTATTTGCATTACAAATTACATCTTTATCTGTTTCTGGACCTGAATATACACCACATTTTCTGGGCGCTTCAAATATACAATTGCTGTAGTTTTAAGGTATAGTACAGTTGGTACACATATTTATGTGGGTTGTCCGGGCAGTGTGCTGGGGGGGGGGGGGAGGGGTCCAGACAAAAATGATTTTGGATTGTTTCCACAAGTCACAGACAAAAACAATGAAGGTTTCCAAGAAAAGAACACCATCCTTACTGTTAAACCTGGAGGAGGCCCCGTTATGTTTTGGGTCAGCTTTGCACAGGTTGTCTTGAATCTGTGAGGACACGATGACATCTCCAGCCTATCAAGGAAACAATGCAGTGAAACATGCTGCCCAGTGTTAGAAAGCTCTCCGTCACAGGTCATGAATCCTCATTAATTACCTGATTAGTGACACAATCCTTAACGGAGTGGAGCCAGACTCATCTGTTCAATGCGGGCCTTACCGGGCTGGTGTCGACGAGTGCTGTGACTCTTTCCAAAAAGTCAATTCAAATGAAAAAAAAGTGACATTTGAAATGCTTCAGGAAGCCTATGGCAGGGAAGCAATAAGCCGGCTGAAGGTGCTTTGAGTGACATTCACGGTTCTGAGGTGCAGACGGACACCGTCCAGAACCGAAACAGGTGCAGGGTCAGACTGCTGTGATGGTTGGAGGCGTCTGACGGTCCACATTCAGTGCAAAAGTGGGAGCCATGTGCACGGCTGGGACACCGGGTTGTTCCTTTTGTTCTCCCTGGGAACAAATAAACAGACAAGTGCAGTGAGTGATTGATTGAACACACTGATTGCCATAATATCTAATTAGTTATGTGGCAGATCAACAGAGTAAATACATTGCCAAGCTAAAGATAAAATTTGCTTGAAATATTGCAATAACTCACCTGTTTCCCCTTCCCAGGGTGTTCGGGCAAAATAATTCCCCGGGGGCTCGAGCACCCATTTATAGTACAGGGGAAGTTGAGATATGCGTTGCTCTGTTTATTTAGGTAAATTATGTATTGTTAGTTTCTTATATTTATAGCGACTGTAAATATGTGTAAAATACTGTTGATATCTTTGGGTTGGTGAAATAATGTAAATATTGATTGTACATATTAATTGTTGCTATATACTTACCTGTAGATGGTATGTCCGGGCTAATTAGAGTAATCAGGTGTATACACGGAGCCCAGTTTGTTTGTGTAGGGTGACTGGTGTTGTTTTAATGTCAAAATAAATGAAACTTCACCTGAATGTTGTATGTTAACACCTACATGTACATTATTGCAGCTCCTCTGGCTCCCTACTACTTCTTTCTGTTCCCCAATAAATTCTCATAAACCTTGATTTTTGCTCTCTGCTCCAGTTTCAGGTGCATCAAACATCACTGACGCACCCGGAAACCACTGCTCACAAAAACGTGTGCAACTCCTGTGGTGATTTGGATTAAATGACAGAATTTGTGACACTTATTCATCGGGGTTTTACCTTCCTCCTGCTTCATGAACGTCACAATACTGTGCCTTGCTCATGCACAAAAGGAGCCGTCTCAGAACTTATTGATCCACCCTCGTAACGTCTGTTGCCTGTCTGGAAATGGCCTCATATTGTTTTAGGCCAACAAAGGCAGTAAGAACTAAACTGTCAGTGTGTAGGTGGTTCCAGCCCACTCTGCAGTGTTGTGTATACAATATATGTAAACAGTCATAATAATGAATTGTGTTATATTGTGTGTGGTATTGTATTGTGTTGGCGGCTGTAGCAAAGCTTTAGGCTGTTAGCATTGTGGGATATTGTTAGTAATGAGCTCATTCTCGTCTTTGGCTTTTCTGAACAGATGACTGTGATGCTAAACAATAACACTTATTCTTGCATCCGCCGCTCGACTCTGCTTTGTTCTCCTCCACCATCGGTGCCTTCAGTCATGGATGACTGTAGCCGTGACTCAGAACAGAGAGAACAGACTGTCTCGGTCATAATCCTCCATGTCTGAGGACAGAGGGCACACTGTGGTCAGCTTCTCTGGGGTTTTAGCCTTTCAGCCTGTCTGTTCTGTTTGAACTTGTTTTGGGAGAAAATAAGGATTTTGCGACTGACAAACCACCGATTTGAAGCAGAATGTAGGCTACTGGCAGATTAAAGAATGTCCTGTATGTTTATTGATGAATGTGTTTCCTGGTGATGATAATGCACAATGGTTGGGGAAAGGATTCAATTTAGAGGGAGGATTGTCTATGTCCCCCCCCCCCCCCCACACACACACACACTCCAAAACCATTGATTGACCATTGACGTAGTTGCTGTTGCTGCCCCTTGCATGGCACATATGCAGTCGGTGTCAGATAGGACAAAAGCACTTTATTTTTTATCGTCAGTGACTTCCTGTTTTGTTTCCTTTATGATAACTGTTGCAAGCAAATTTTAGCTGTAGTTATTTTATAGCTAAATTTGATTTAGGTCCAGTCTTTTGTTGAGGCGTTATAGATGACTCCCTTGTTCACTTGTTCAGTACTCCCTACATAATACACACCCAGTAGTTCACCTTAATAGTGAGATTTTGTTCACTCCTCACCATCATTTTGAGTCAGGACTGACAGCTGTAGAGTTGCGCTGTCATTTTCACATTTATGAAATGCAGACCAAGGAATTATGTAAAAACGAAAGACTCTAATCTCACATTTTTCCTGAGCATACTTTGGTTATATGGAGTGTATGGAGCAGAAAGTAGTGCGCAATGATATGTTTCTGGAACAAAGTCAATCAGATGACAATCCATATAACCAAAGTATGCTCAGGATAAATGAGAGATTAGTCTTTTATTTTTACATAAGTCCTTTTGGCTGCAGCACAAGAGTGTCTGCTGCTTTCCTTGTATTAATATTATTCTAAAGTGAAGCCTTGTATTCGAGTAAATGGGCTTTGACAAACAGCTCCTGCCTTTCTTGTGCCCTCCCAGACTCCCATCTGTGTCAGTGAGAGAACTCAGAAATCTCTTAAGGTGCTTTTGACTGAAGAAGCTGCCCAGTCCTTCAGTTCACACTGTAGACAGAATTTAGAAGCAGTGTTAAAGAGAATTAATTAACTCCATGTCTACGATCAAACCAGCCTTTAAAGCACAGTCTGACCTACGATGTTAAATTTGCAAAGGGTAAATAGAGCCTTGAGTCTTATGGGGAAAAAAAACTGAATTAACATAGTGTGCTTGCTGAAATTAATCCCATGAATGGGGAAGTACGGGCCATAACCTACCGGCTGATATCGAAGCAATTATCAGACTTCCCACCGCTGACTGAAAGTTACAGAAGGCACACACTTTCAGGCGTTTTGTGGCCGCTGGAATTGAAGAAGCAGACGTACTGCAGCTTGATGTAAACATTCAAGCCAGTGGTGCCAGTTTGGCTGCAGCTGTGAAGGGAAGAAGTGTGTTATATGTATGAGGGAGATCAGGAACCTGTTTGTGAATCTGCTATGCTCATGGTGCCTTAAACAGGCCTCTTTCACAGTTGACCTTCTAATTAATATGTCCCAGAAGGAAAAAAAAATCATCAGTTAAAATAATCAAATGACTAATGGTTGAATTACATTTAGCTGCCTTAATTTCACAGTTGTGGTATTGTGCCTGCTGGCTCACTGTCACACTGGAGGCATACTTGTTTCAGCTCTACTGTATTTACTGTAGACAGACCAAAACCAACGCAAATCTACCACCAACATGTGAAACGGAGTCTATGGTCAGATTTCTCTCCAGTGAATATTGTAGCTGCCTGACTGTGTCTCACTGTGATCTTTGCTCTCTCAGGTTAGCGCAGCCTTCCAGAAGAAGGTCCAGAGTAAGATCAAAGATCTCCTGCAGCAGATGGAGGAGGGCTTGAGGACTGCTGACCCCCACGACTTCTCCACTTACACGGGCTGGACAGGTCTGTCCTCGGCCACCACCAAAATCCCAAAGAGATGCCGGCTCCTCGATCCGTTGGCCCGACCGTAGCATCCACCGCATTTTGCTCTTTTTCCACTGCAGGTATCGCCCTGCTGTACCTTCAGCTCCACCGGGTCTCCAATGAGGACTCCCACCTGCAGAGGGCGCTGGACTATGTGAAGAGGACCATGAGGATCCTGAATGGCCGCAAAGTCACGTTCCTGTGTGGAGACGCGGGGCCGCTGGCAGTGGGCGCAGTGGTCCACCACAAACTGAGCAACACCGTTGACAGCAAAGACTGTCTGTCCAGGTAAGAGGATGTGGACGGATTGTTCAACACGCTGCCTCTGATGTGGGCTATGCTGCAGTCTTACATCAGTAGCAGTATTTGTAATGCCATTGGGGATGTTTTGTGATCTAGCTGTGTGCTTTGCAAACCTCAGAAAGGATGTAAAGATTTGAATCAGTGGTAGACATGCTAGGATTTAATATTCCTGTCTGTGTCGGACATATTTTAGACACACTGACAAAGAAGGGAATTTCTTTGTACAGCCATGTCCATGATTATTTTTCCTTTTTTTCTTTGATCTGTAGGTATTGGTTGTTGTCTGACACTGTTATACATTTTCAGATATGAAATGGCTCATCTTTACACCCTGGAGTAATGTACTTGTACATTGTACTTTTTTGACTTAAAAGGCTTCAGTTTTTTGTCCAACAAATCTCATGAAACGTCTGTACTTTCTGACCTCACTTACGCGACCTGCACCTTTCAGCTCCAGGCTCATCAGTTTCTACTAAAGACATAAAAGAAAAAGACAACGTATTTGTCACCATCACACTATGGATTTTAGCAGATGTTATTCAAACAGAAAGAACTGTTCATCCCCACTAGGTGGTGCAGTGAGGAACTGCAGAGTGTGTGAAATGAAGCGGATCATTGATGGGTTTGTAATAGTTTTGGGCAACATTGTAGCTCTCTGCCACAGAGGAATACGACCTAGTAGGCTGTGACACACCTGATACCTATCGAATAGATTCACTGTTGGTTTGGGTCTGCACATGGGACTTGTTATTTGGACCTGCCGAAATGTAGCCTGCGCGTGGGGAAGTAGGATCGCCGTGTTTTTTTAAATGGTAAATCTGTCTTTAACGATATCCACAGCCCTTTCTGCAGTTCTTGTCCAAACGTCATCACCCGTGCGTTTCTGTCAGACTTCTCCAGCTGCAGCGGTCAGTGCTGAGTCCAGAGTCCGAGATGCCAGATGAGCTGCTGTACGGTCGGGCCGGCTACCTTTACGCTCTGCTGTATGTCAACAAAGAGATGGGAGCTGACACCGTGGATGAGAGCACCATTTCAAAGGTGAGAAACACCCACAAATTCAATACCTTGTTTTATCCCTCTGTTTTTTCAGATTTCTCGTGTCAAGCAACTTAACATCAGGTTACTGATCTAAGTGTTACATTATGAGCAGTATTACAAAGCATGAATATATTGCAGTTCCCAGGTGTAATTGCAGTCTTGTGATTGCAATAAGTAATATAAAAATAAGTAAGAAAAAAATCCCATAAAACTCAGCAAATTGCATCACAATTTTTGAGAAAACTGCTGCAAAATTAAGCATTTTTATTTCCAATAGATTTTGAATCTTCTATTTTATATTTATATTTAGTTAAATGTCTGAACATGCATCTGTAACGTTGCTCTCCGTCTTAACAGAGCTCACTACTGAAGCCAACTTACTGCAAGCAATCCATTATTAGTGACAAGCTGTGATGCGTTCAGGTGTCCCAGCCTAATATTAATGGCCAAGGCCAGCGAGGGCGACCACACTGATCGGACATGATGTGTTACTAGTTAACATTGATTGAGTTTGTTCATAATTGGAACTTTCATAAAGATCTACCTGTATTTCAGGACACGTCTATACATTAATGCAGATTAGTAAATGTCATTGTAATATCTGCTGATATATCTGTCTATGCTTTATTTAATTGACTTCACAAAGAGAAATCTGTAAATTTGTGTGAGCAGTTTTTAAATAACGCCAAAATAATTTGTCTGTGTTTTAGTATTACAGTTTGTCAGATCATTTGCTATCTGATAAGTAATATGAGATGACGTGCACCATATACCGTATGTTAATATTGACATACATGCAGAATGTGTGAGTTTCACCTTTGCCTCTCTCTGTATAGCCGAGGAGGTGAAACTGTTCTTACAAAGCATCTTCGCATGAAAACAACATGTTTCTTTGTCAGGCCGGGTGGGGACAAAAGTGGACTAATAACCAGGGAAAACAAGTCCCAAACACACACACACACACACACACACACACACACACACACACACACACACACACACACACACACACACACACACACACACACACACACACACACACACACACACACACACAGAGCGATTAATAATCCCTCCCCAATAATATATTTTGCCTCTTCATTTAAACACGCAAACACTCACTGCAGAAACTGCGGGACAAGCTGTCCACTTTGGTATCGTGCCAGACCAGAAACACACACACACACACACACACATACTGTACACAGACTCACACACACGAGGACTGAAGGGCTCAGAATGAAGGCAGCAGCGGACTCACTGCTGTTGTGTTAGATGATAAGTGTTAGATAGCGGCATGATGATGAGTAACAATGACATAACATTTTGGAGCTTTAATGCTGAAGTTTCTTGCAGCACGAGCCTGTGCTCTCATCCTTGTACCTACCACCAGCCCACAGCTCAGCAGCGCTCTGCAGGGGTTACCAAGCAGTGGCTTTGCTCCAGGACGTTCTTGTAAAGACGCTTTTATTTTCCTGGCCGTCTTTGGACTCCTACCTTGGTGTTGTTCTTTCTGAAGCATTGTGCAACTGTTTCTTCTTCATGTCAGGATTTTTGGTTGCTGTGCAGGCTGGTTATGGCAGCTTGTAGAGAAGCTCTGTGCTGAAAAGAATAGTTTGTGCTGAGGGCTGTTTTTTAAGGGTTTTGTGGGGTTTTTTCACCAGCAGATGGTCTATTATTTGGGTTGCAGCCAGATGCAGCATCTCCAGTTTGTGACAGCTCCAAAAGAAATGAAGAGACGATGTGTGTGTTCTGCAGCAAACGCCAACCTATCAGTTCATATTCCTGCTGTGTTCATCCCTGCATTTGCATGAGGAACAAAAATCAAATCCAGCTCAATGCTCAAAGATTATACGTCTAAAACCTGATAGATTAGCAGTCCATAATCAATAAATACCCACCACAGCTGTATTCAAATTACATAGGAAACGCTGTGGTTATTGTTTATTTACTTATTTTGGCCCGAGCACCAAGTGGCGCGAAGGCCTTTTTGTTGTGCAAGGAATTATTTTATGTTCCAATTAGTGTCTCTCCTCCATCTCCATGGTGTCCCTTTTTTTTTTTTTTTTTTTTTTACTTTGGTCCTTTAGAACTGATGACGTGTTCTGAGAAAAGCTTTAAATATTGCATTTGTACACACAGATGTCTGTGTGGTAGTCATTTAAAACAATTCCTCTATCTGTTTTTCTGTATATTTTACAAAGTCTTTATCTTGTAACCATTTGTGCTGAAAGTGGCATGTGGAATTTTTTTTTTTTTCAGTTTTACATTCTTCAGTTTTAATGGGATTGTTTTGTGAATAACCTCCCTGGCCTGGGATGAAAACAATGTTGTAAATACGATAGCTCTGCCACCTCCCAATCTCCTTACAGTTCACCTAAAAGATGAGTTGCTTGTCGAAATCCAATTTTGGAGCCCATAACCTTTATTTTATTCATGACTTGTTTGACCTTCCCAAGCTGTTGCAGACCTCTTCGGGTTCACGAAACAAAATTTAAGATTTACTCTTTGAAACATCTCGAACAAAGAATGATAGATTACTTTGCAATCTAAAAATAACCTGGATTCAGAACATAAAACATAAACAGATACCCTTTCCCCAGTTTTGTTTGAACCTTTTGATACCGCTAACGACAATTCCACACCTTGTGAGGATCAGTCTGTCCACTCTTTACTACAAACCAAGTAATAACAACCGCTGACCTTATTTGAACATCAATTAATACTCATTTGCAACCTTTCAATCTTCTTAATGAGCTGCTGTGCTGCCGACGGAGTCAAGGAGGTATAGTTGCGTCATTTATGTGTTAACAGTCTCGAAGGATGAATCACTCCATATCGAATCTCTTGGTCGTGCAGTTCCTGGTGCATGAGGTAGAACTGTTTCCTCAGTTGGTGTACTACTAACTGTGTATTACTGACTACTAAGTTGGAATAAAACCTTACTTGCTGTTTCTTGAATGTCTTTTTGAGCCCGTGATGCAGCTAAGACTGCCAGCTTGTCCTTGTTTTATTAGTGTCCTCAAGAGGCACCTTCAACTAGACATTATGCCAATCCAATAACAACTGCAATCCATCTTTAACCCCTGGAAGGCCCCCCATGCTCAGATTGTTCCGTCGCAATCTGGTTGAGTTTGTCCTCCAGAACTTTATTTTTTGACTCCACCGTGTGTACTTTAGCTTGCAGTTTAGCCAACTTGTCCGTGATGCTCGATGTTCGTACTTCCACCTGCGACACTCCTTCTGTTCCTTCGTCACATCTTCTATTACCACCTTACAGCCATCAAATCTGAATGAAACTATGTTTTAATAGAGTTCAGGGCATCCAATATTACATCTGCCTTCTCACCTCCTTCGTTAACTCAATATACCATCAAACTGATGGACTCTAAAGATGTACAGTATACGGTGACATACCGGCAGGCTGCTTTCCGAACTTCAGCAAGTTTATGTTAGCATATACTGACACTGACAACCACACATTCAAGTAACTCTGAGTCCATGTTCTTCCTGTCCATGAGAGATTTTTGTCACTTTGAAAATGCTGTAGTAGTTGGTGTCAAATTGTGAGTGATGTAAGAAATCCAATCTCAGCCGCCAGAGCACATCTGTACAAATGTAATTGGAATTGCATTTCAAATCACCTCCAAGTGTTTTTTGGGTAGGATTTGCAAAAATAACATTTCATGTGTTGTTGTTTTTGCTGTCTGGACTTTCAAAAATTAATCTAGGTCCAATCTGGATGTGAAAAAAAAATGGATATGGGCTGCAAATCCTAACAAGACCTTAGATTCAGCCTGTTCAATTCTCTTAGTACTGGGTACCGTTGGCTTCAGTTTGTTGCAGTGTTTAAATCGTGCTATAAACAACTTAATTCCCTTCTAAATTACATTTCCTCCCTTCGAGAGAGAGTCAATTGTTTTTCTAGGCTTTTATGCATGTGATGGAAGCGAGAGAGAAGTGGAGGGATTACGGGTGGTGCATGTCATCACAATACGGAGAAAGAGATGCCAAATGTAAAGTATAGGAAGCCCTTGAAGATTTGTGTGAGTGAATACATTTAAATAATATTTGTTAAAGATGCATCTTTTCTCTACATTGAATTGTAAATTGTCAAGATTAGATTTTTTGGGGGAGGAAAAAAAGGGAGCAGTTAGGACATGGACAGTGAAGAATGAGAGTATAGATCTGTATAGATGTGCAGGGATGAATATAAATCTGCTCTGTCATGAGGGAGGCAAAGCTCTCTGTCTTTCATGGGGACAGCATACTGCTGACTCAGAACCCTGAGCCAGCCCCTAAACCCTCATTTATACTGTATATATTTTAAGCAATACAGCCACAGACCCACAGTATGGCTTGTAAGAAAATCTTCAACACAACTGTGAAATGTGTCCATCAAAACCACCCACCAACAGAAATTATCCTTAAAAAGTAATTTATAAGTGAAGCAGATTAGATCTTTTGTTTTTATTTTGTCCGGCTTGCGGCAAAATGATTTTACTGAAGAAATCAGCAAAACATTAAATGTTGTTACTTTTTTTTAAAAACTTTTTTTATTTTTTATTAATGCTTAACATTCTGACAGTTATATGAAGGAAACTTAAACATTATCATCAACTAATGTTTAAGTGATGTTCATTTTACTTGCATTGAGATGGATTAATGGCTGCAGGTGCTCAGTCAATATTTAACAAATGGACAGACAAACTTAAAATCAAACAATTGTAATTTTACAAAACCTTTAAGTGTCAATGGAGGAGATAATGATATTAAAATAAAACTTTAGGGTATATTCAGTACTTAAACCCTAAGACTCTGTTTGGTTAGACTAAATTGGCTGCACTTTTCCCCTCTCCCTCTCCACATATTGGATTCCATGTCAGTTTTGCAGCACATGTGTTGCCTGGAAGCAGATGACTGGTACAGTCAGACAGAGAAAGCAGAAAATTCCTAATAATTTCAATTTGAAAATAACAAAACTAAAATTTGATGCAAAGCTTAAAGACTTAGCAAACCTGACCTGCAATCTGATAACTGGCAGCAGTTAGTCAGGTAGCAGAACTTAGCCGTTTAAAAAAATATATACACTGGGTACAGAAAGTATTCAGACCCCTTTAAATTTTTCACTCTTTGTTTCATTGCAGCCATTTGCTAAAATCAAAAAAGTTCATTTTATTTCTCATTAATGTACACTCAGCACCCCATCTTGACAGAAAAAAACAGAAATGTAGAAATTTGTGCAAATTTATTAAAAAAGAAAAACTGAAATATCACATGGTCATAAGTATTCAGACCCTTTGCTGTGACACTCATATTTAACTTACATGCTGTCCATTTCTTCTGATCCTCCTTGAGATGGTTCTACTCCTTCATTGGAGTCCAGCTGTGTTTAATTAAACTGATTGGACTTGATTAGGAAAGGCACACACCTGTCTATATAAGACCTTACAGCTCACAGTGCATGTCAGAGCAAATGAGAATCATGAGGTCGAAGGAACTGTCCAAGGAGCTCAGAGACAGAGTTGTGGCAAGGCACAGATCTGGCCAAGGTTACAAAATAATTTCTGCAGCACTCAAGGTTCCTAAGAGCACAGTGGCCTCCATAATCCTTAAATGGAAGAAGTTTGGGACGACCAGAACTCTTCCTAGACCTGGCCGTCCAGACAAACTGAGCAATCGTGGGAGAAGAGCCTTGGTGAGAGAGGTAAAGAAGAACCCAAAGATCACTGTGGCTGAGCTCCAGAGATGCAGTAGGGAGATGGGAGAAAGTTCCACCAAGTCAACTATCACTGCAGCCCTCCACCAGTCGGGGCTTTATGGCAGAGTGGCCCGACGGAAGCCTCTCCTCAGTGCAAGACATATGAAAGCCTGCATAGAGTTTGCCAAAAAACACATGAAGGACTCCCAGACTATGAAAAATAAGATTCTCTGGTCTGATGAGACCAAGATTGAACTTTTTGGCGTTAATTCTAAGCGGTATGTGTGGAGAAAACCAGGCACTGCTCATCACCTGCCCAATACAATCCCAACAGTGAAACATGGTGGTGGCAGCATCATGCTATGGGGGTGTTTTTCAGCTGCAGGGACAGGACGACTGGTTGCAATTGAAGGAAAGATGGATGCGGCCAAGTACAGAGATATCCTGGAAGAAAACCTCTTCCAGAGTGCTCTGGACCTCAGACTGGGCCGAAGGTTCACCTTCCAACAAGACAATGACCCGAAGCACACAGCTAAAATAACAAAGGAGTGGCTTCGGAACAACTCTGTGACCATTCTTGACTGGCCCAGCCAGAGCCCTGACCTAAACCCAATTGAGCATCTCTGGAGAGACCTGAAAATGTCTGTCCACCAACGTTCACCATCCAACCTGACGGAACTGGAGAGGATCTGCAAGGAAGAATGGCAGAGGATCCCCAAATCCAGGTGTGAAAAGCTTGTTGCATCATTCCCAAGAAGACTCATGGCTGTACGAGCTCAAAAGGGTGCTTCTACTCAATACTGAGCAAAGGGTCTGAATACTTATGACCATGTGATATTTCAGTTTTCTTTTTTTAATAAATTTGCACAAATTTCTACATTTCAGTTTTTTTCTGTCAAGATGGGGTGCTGAGTGTACATTAATGAGAAATAAAATGAACTTTTTTGATTTTAGCAAATGGCTGCAATGAAACAAAGAGTGAAAAATTTAAAGGGGTCTGAATACTTTCCGTACCCACTGTATATTATGTATATATTATGCCAATAGAGAAAAGGATAGGATCTCTGGCTCCTCAATTACTGAGTTGTTGACCTTCTCTGCTAATTTGCTCCTTTCAGGGCTAGCTTGGCCTTCTGTTACTGTTACACATTGGTGCTGTCATTATGGAAGGCAGTGATGCATGTGTCCAGAGCTCAGTTTGCCCTAGATAAATTTCAAGGGTCAGTGCAATTTACCATATCCAGAGGTTTTTGGGTTAAAAAGCCTTATTTAATGTGCATATATTTACATTCACATATTCATCATGTTGAGCTAAAACATCAACCACAAGAAAGCTATATTTTCAGTTTTTAAAAAAATGTGCCTCTCCAGTATGTGAAATGCCTTTTGAAACTTCTCTCTTAACATAAATAACTGCAGTCTGTCGTCTCATCAGCCTGTGCCATTGTTTAGAGAGCCTAGTATTCTTATACTGAATGAAAAGGCAACTGCAACTGACAGAAGAGTGAGAAAGTCAAAGATGTTTATCGTCACTCCACTTGTACAATAAAATCATGTGGAATGCTTTGGCTGGGTGGCCCCATAACAAAAAAGTACATATATGAAAACAGTTGAATATATTAACAATATTTTTTAAATACTGCAAAGTTAGCTGGTCACGTCGGTTACAAACTGTCAGCTAATCGAAATGGAAGAGGTTTGGACCTTCTTAAGCTATCTTGTATTTCAATCAAGTAAGCAAATAGGCTCCACTTTTTTAATTGGATGTCATTTATTCTCAGGTTGAAGTTTAAGGTTGTGAATTATTATCAGGCTATCACTAAAAACTGAACAGCTTGTGCTTTCTCAGTTAATGAAAACCTGATCACAGGTGAATCTAGTTATGGTTATTTTTTAACTCTGAATTGGCTGCAAAAGGCTAAAAGTGAAACCAGTTAGCTTTGGATTCAATACAGAATTACAATCTTATAAAATGCTATTAATACCAGACCCTTTCTGACCATGGTCTCCCACACTGTGATACTAACCGGGAGAACATGTGAGCATCTATTCATTCAAATGTTAGAAGACATTTGAATGAACAGATGCTCACATTTTTCATCCAATGCTGAAGTTTTTCTAACTTTAAATTCATCGCTGTTGTAGAAATGTTGTCACATTTCTCAGAGACTTTACACTTAAGTTCAAATCTGAGTAAAAGTTTCTGATAATTTGGATAATTCTGAATCAGGTCAATTGGTTTCCTTCTCAAGACCTTGAGGACACAAGCTTTGTGAAGCTGGAGTCATTTCCCTGGAATGAGATGAGCCCACATTCTGCCAGAATATATTTAGATGGAGAGACTTTTGACCTCTCTCTCTTTAAATGTTAGGTGGTGACAGCCATTGTGGAATCGGGGAAGAACATGTCAGCAGAACAGAAAAAGACTGATCGTTGCCCTCTGCTCTATGAATGGCACAAGAAGCAGTACATCGGTGCTGCCCACGGCCTGGCTGGCATCTTTTATATGCTAATGCAGGTAGGGTGTGTGTGTGTGTGTGTGGGGGGGGGATTGCTTACTGTTGTTTCTCTGCCAGATGATGGTTGGATATGTGCACCTCGTTGTCAGTAACTGGGCTCAGAACCTGTGGTCTTCTCCAGAATTGGTAATAATGGTTATATAATTATTTATTTATTATTTTTTGTGATGGGAAAACACTTAAGCATGTTGACCTTTGTGTTGTGGCATTTTCTTCTGATGCAGCCTTAACCTTCAGAAAATAAGGTTGTTGCTTTCCGCCTAATCTTTTATCTTTTTGCATCGAATCTTATGCTGACTATCAGAATCAGATATACATAACTACAACCCTGTTTCCATAAAAGCTGGGACATTGTGTAAAATATAGATAAAAAAAGAATGCAATGATTTGCAAATCACATAAACCCGTACTTAATTGAAAATAGACCAAAGATAGCATTTCATCAAATTCAAAATTAGTATAACAATAACATGTCTCTGTTTCAATATCTGATATATTGTCTTCAGTCTATTTGCAATTCAATATAGGTTTTCATGATTTGCTTGTTTTTATTTACATTTTGCACAACGTCCCAACTTTTTTGGAAACAAGAGTTGTAAAAGAGTTCTAAGTTGGTTTTTTTGGTCTACAGATGTAAGAGCATTTTGGAAAATCTAATAATTTTAACCTGACAAAAGTATTCAACTTCCATCATTGTTTAGTCCATACTGAATAAAAATCCAACTTTTCTTTTAATTTTTGATTCATCAGAATGTTTTACATAAAATAGCAATTAAAGCAGTCGACCAGGGTAACAACTTAACTTCGGGTCTCTCCATATCTGCCTTTAAAAGCTGTCTCTTTCAACAAGACCTCACTACAAAATGTTTACTACTTGATATTCGTAACAATTAGTCAGTCTTCAGTTGTTTAGATTCCTCTTTGAGTTCATGCATTGTCATAATGTCTAAAGATTCAGCTGCAGTCAACAATGAAATGAGGCCAGAAGTTGGAGGAATCAATAGAAGTTTATGACAGCTATACCCTGGGTGTATTATAGTCTCTACTGGTAATGTAGTTTGTTTGTTTCTCTGCTTTCGACTTCACATCATTATCACAACATGAAAACGATGAAGCATGCAACGTTGCTAAAGTGGTTGTGACTGAGGGCATTGTGTTTTTTCATTGACTCAACATGCTAGTTCTGCATGCTACCTAACAACAAGGAAACTAAACCGAGGAAAACACGATTCAAGTGGTTTCAGAAAGCATCAATAACGATTCCTATTTCAACTGAGAAGACAACTTTTTGGCAAAAATCTCCTTCATTTATAGTAATGTGTCAAAATAGGTTTAAAATGTATTGATGTTTATATATTAGCCAAATAGCATAATATTCTCCAGTAAATTAGCTTCATTGTTTCATCTTTTTATTAATAGACTTATTCCAAAACAGTGCCACAAGAAATATCCATCACCATGCCAGTTTGTTAATGTTGCCTTGTTTGGAGCATCTCACTGTCTCCTCAAGCCAGACATCATAAAAGTGTTGCTGGCTGCTGAGCTAAATCACTTCTTTTCTGAGATGCCATGAAACTGTGGCTTGCAAATGAATATGATTGGGGAAAAGGGAAGTTTACTCTTATTATTTCTTGGTCATACCAAAGATGAGAGAGCGAATAAAGACTAAAGTAGATTTGAAAATGTACTTTTTAGTTTTTTTTTTTCCTTGTATATGTCTTATATAGTTTTTAAATATTCTGTGATTTAAGTATGTGTGGTGGTTTTAGTGTCATACAGTGACAGTTAAACAGTCAGTTTGTTGTGGACACATTTAAAATAGGAGCTGATTTGTGTGTTAATGTGTTAAAGGCTTTGCGGTCAATCCACACAGTTGACTGCTGTGTGTCTCGGTTTCTGTTCACTGATATTCTCATTAACACATCAGATTCCTTCTGGCTGGGAATTAATAATTCATTCCTACATCTGTGTGTGTGTGTGTGTGTGTGTGTGTGTGTGTGTGTGTGTGTGTGTGTGTGTGTGTGTGTGTGTGTGTGTGTGTGTGTGTGTGTGTGTGTGTGTGTGTGTGTGTGTGTGTGTGTGTGTGTGTGTGTGTGTGTGTGTGTGTGTGTTGAGTCCATTCAGACCAGTTAAAATCGGCTTTCCAAGTATGTGTGTCTGACTTGTGCTCTGTGAAAACAACAGAGATCATTGTTCAGCATAAAAGCGTTCATTATTATATGATTTCAGAATGCTGCTTCGGTGTTTGAAGAGAATTTCTGATAACAGGAAAGCAGGAACTATTTTAAAATAACTCTTTCATAAATGCTATATACTCAGTACTTTTAGATGGCTCTGGATCTGGGGCTTGTCTGTGTGGAGTTTGCCTGCTTATTACCTTATGAGTGTCTGCTATCGCTATCAATTGTAAACCTCTGATGACAATTCTTATTATGCTTATTCTTGTCGTACACGGTGATATCACAGTATTAACGCAGTACGAATTCAATTCAGCTCTGTCTCCGTGTCCCTTCAGCCCGGAGCAAATGTCCTTCCAGATATTCTGTCCGAGCTGGTTCGACCCAGCATCGACTACGTCCGCCACAAGAGGTTTCGTTCGGGGAACTTCCCGTCGTCACTTAGCAACGAGAGTGATCGGCTGGTTCACTGGTGCCACGGAGCGCCTGGTGTCATCCACATGCTCATCATGGCCCATAAGGTGAGACCGAGCTGTTCTTTGTGCTGTGAAGTCCACTTGAACAATGTCAGTGTGCATCTGTCCATCTCAAACACACAAACAACACTAACACCTTGTGGCATGGCTGTGCACTGCATGGACACTTTATTGTTATATATTTTATATTTAAAAAAAAAAAAAAATTCTGTATGTTTCCATTTCACGAGAACAATTTTAGAATGTTTTTTTTTAAATTTTCAAATAGGTGACAGATCTAAAATGATTTTATTTGCACACTTTACCATGAAACTATGACAAAACTGAGTCCTTTCCACTTGACTGGATACCAACGTCATCAGCCTGGCTGTGCATACACACATACATACACAAACTGCAGCAGTGCACCGTAGGCTAATTTCCTCTTTTTTTTTCTTGGTCTATTAGGGAGCCACTTGGCAGCTAATGTGCTGCCATTCGAGCATTCACATTCCTCTCACTAATGCAGAGACTCTTTGGCACCACACAGAGAAGAAAGCACGACAGGAAGCACAGTTGCTAATTGCTGTCTCACTATCACCAGAACATCACAACGAATCAAACAAATTCGTTTTCACAGGAATAGCATTTGAACCGCTTTCTGTTTTGGTTGCAGAAGCATCCAGGTCGGGTGTTGTGCCTGCACACTGTGTTCTGTTGAGCTTTAGTTTTTACAGTAATTCACAGTAAACTGTAGGTTGCATGATGGTTTTAGAAAACACACGCATATTTGATGAAATGATTGTTTGTTTCACTGAGTAAACAATAATGGCAATCTCTTCTTAGACGAGAGATTAGAGGCAGTTTGCCAGTTACATTCAGGTTGTTAACGGGATTGGATGTGGCTGGTGACCAACAATAGTGGAAACAAAGAGTACTGCCACACACTGCTGCTGCCAGCTGAAAGTAAGACGAGGAATAATATTGTTTGCAAAGAGAGAGTTGATGTTTCATCTTAAAGAGGAAAAGGAAACAGGATGTGTTTTCAGTGAGAGCACCCACATTTCATGTTTCATATATATATATATAACCTTTTATGAAACTATGTTGCACGTGGAGCTGATGAAGAGAAACGTAGAGGAACCTGAAGACAATTCGTCGCTCATGTCTGCACTTTCGTTTTCATTGTATGACAGCTCTACAATAGCGCGAGTACAAGAACACAGGATGCTGCTTTACAAAGCATCATTTTCCCTGTTTGAAGCCTTCGGGGACTTCACAGCTGTTGGAGGCTGGCTTACATAATCACATCTAATCAGACAAACTGTCAGGCTTCCACTGTGTTATACAGTGTCTGTTTGTCTCATCTGCTATATAAACGGATGATAGGTCACCTGTCTGCTCGGTTATGAAATGCAGCAGCATTGCTCTTGACTGGATTAGATTTCCTACCTACTAATGAGGCCAGGGCATGTGGGAACATTGAGTCTTTAATGTGGCCTCAGCTCTTACCTGTTCTCCAAGGAGAGATGGAATATGCCAACCAGTCCCTCAGGAATCATGTTTTGTATAGTACACAGCTTAAATGATATTGGGTGATAGTACTGTAGTCCTTACTGGTTTCCTTGGGTTTTAGCTCATATTTTTTTGCTGATGTATTGAGCAGATAGCCAGCAATAATTATAAAGAAACAGTGTTTTCAGCCACATAGTTCAAGGTGAACAAAATGATCAGTTATATCTACGATTTTATTTTTTGAATACTGATGTTTTTCATGAATTTGAAGGGAATGTTTTATATAAACTTAAACTGCCTCCCCTGAATAAAAGTGGCTTTTGTTAGCTGCTTTTGTTAGGTGAAGCTGTTAATGTGGCTGAATGTGTTTCTTCCCAGGTGTTTAAAGAGGAGAAGTACTTGAAGGAGGCTGCAGATTGTGCTGAGGTGATCTGGCAGCGGGGCCTGCTCAGAAAAGGCTACGGTATCTGCCACGGCACTGCCGGCAATGGCTATGCCTTCCTGTCACTTTACAGGGTGACCCAGGAGAAGAAATATCTGTACCGCGCCTGTAAGGTAAGACAACCAATCAATTTTTTTTTTCAATGATAGGAAAGAAGAGGAGAGGACTCCATACTGTAATATCACGGTAAACACGCTCATTTGACAGGAAATACACCCTTTGGTAAAATTGGAAAAGAAATAAAAGAGATAATATAAAAACATTCAACTGAAGTCTTATTCTGCGTAATTTCTCTAAAATTACTGCACAAATCAACAAAGTCCTCTTGGTTATACTGCAATCCTTGGCGGGGAAGGGGAGCTGGAACTGTTGGTGGAGATGACAAGCGCAGGGCAGACATGCAGCTCCATGACGGGACATCTGGAAAAGAAAGAACAGAAACTACACGAGCGAGGGAACTAAATGGAGACAACAGACAATAAGAAAAAGCTATGGGAGAGAAAAGGATGGTGAGGTATGAGTCAGTTAAAGAGTAGGAGGAAAGAAAAGAAGCTCAGCATGTAACAAGGCCCCCAGCAGTGTCGGCCCATAACAGCATAACTAAGGGTTGGTTCAGGTCTACCTGAGCCAGCCCTAACTATAGGCTTTATCAAGAAGGAACGTTTTGAGTCTAATCTTAAAGCTAGAGAGGGTTTCTGCCCCTCAAACACAAACTGGGAGCTGGTTGGTTCCACAGGGGAGGAGCCTGAAAACTGAAGCTCCGCCTCCCATTCTACTTCCAGAAACTCTAGGAACCACAAGTAGACCAGTGTACTGAGAGAGAAGTGCTCTGCTAGGATTATATGGTTCTATAAGATCTCTAAGATATGATGGAGCCTGGTCATGTAGAGCTTTGTAAGTCATCAAGATAATTTTAAATTATATTCTTGATTTCACAGGAAGCCAGTGAAGAGAAGCTAAAACTGGAGAAATATGATCTCTTGTTAAATCCCGTCAGTACTCTTGCTGCAGCATTTTGGATCAACTGCAGGGTTTTTAATGAGTAATTTGGACATCCTAACAACAAGGAATTACAACAATCTAGTCTAGAAGTAACCAACGCATACATGAGTTTTTCTGCGTCACGCTGAGGAAGAATTTTCCTGATTTTAATAATATTACGTAGATGAAAGAAGGCAGTTCTGGAGATTTGCTTTATGTGGTGGCTAAAGGACAAATCCTCATCAAATATGCTATACTGTACAACCCCATATTCAAAATAGCTGGGACGCTATGTAAAATGTGAAGAGAAACAGAATGCGATGATTTGCAAATCATATAATTGAATATAGACCAAAAACAACACCAAATGCTGAAACTGAGAAATGTTATTGTTTTATGAAGTAATAAGCTCAATTTGAATCTGATGCCAGCAACACATCTCACAAAAGTTGGGACATGTGCCAAAAAAGATTGGAAGTTGTGTAATGTACCTGGTGGAACATCTTACAACAAATTAGGTTAATTGGAAACAGGTCAGTAACATAATAGGGTATAAAAAAGAGCATCCCAGAGAGGCAGCAGTGAAGATGGAGAGGAGTCCATCACTGTGAAAGACCGCGCGGGCAAACGATTAAAAATAAGGTTCCTCAACATAAAATTGCAAAGAATTCAAAGATTTAATCATATAAGGGACATAATATTATAAAAGGATTCAGAAAATCTGCAGAAATCTCTGTATGAAAGGGACAAGGTCAAAATCTAATATTGGATGGCCGTGATCTTCGGGCCCTCAGGCGGCACTGCTTTAAAAACAGACACAATTTTCTACTGGAAGTCCTTGTATCATTGAATCATTACATGTGATTCAGAAGCACTGCCGTTTTCTTTGGACCCGAGCTCATTTAAGATGGACTGAGGTGAAGTTGAAAACAGTCCCGTCGTCTGAAAAATGTGAAAGTGTTTTTCGAAATCATGGATGCTGCCTCCTCCAAGCTAAAGAGGAGAGGAACCACCCAGCTTGTTATCAGCGCAGATTTGAAAAGCCAGCATCTGTGATGGTACAGGGATGTATGGCACATGGCATGGGTAGCTGACACATCTGGAAAGGAACCATAAATGCTGAATGATATATTCAGGTTTTGGAGCAGCTAATGCTCTCACCCAGACAATGTCTCTTTCAGGGAACGCCATGCCTATTTCAGCAAAACAATTCCAAACTGCATTCTGCACATATTTCAACTGCATGGCTTTCTAGTAGAAGAGTCCAGATAACCTGCCTCCTATCCATATCTGTCACCCATTTAAAGAATTTGGCACAACATGAAGGGAAAAATACAACAAAGGAGACCCGAACTGTTGAGCGGCTGAAATTCAGGCAAGAATTGGACAACATTTCACTTTCAAAACTCCAGAAAATTGTCTCCTCAGTTCCCAAATGTTTACAGTGTTGTTAGAAGAACAGATGGTGCAAATCAGTGGTAAACATGCCCGGCAGGTGCATAGCAGACTTCCAGGCCGAGCGGGCTTTGTGAGCACACACAACTTTTTTCACACTCACACGTGCTCCACCTCCTCTGCCACAACGTCCTCGGGGAAACAGTGGTGACTTGACACAAAATATGCACAAGACAGATGTGGTAAAATGTATATATTTGTAATGAATCAAAATCTTGCTAATGAAGAGGAAAATGATCTACTTACAAGCAAAAGTACAAAAAGAGAAGATGGAAAAATGACAACAAAAATAAGTGAAGGAGAGTAGGAAAGGGAAGAATAATAAGTCAATATTTTTTCCCCTTTGCTTTTGACACTGTAATTACCAGAGATCTCCTCCTTTTTAAAAAGAAGAACAAAGACTGTTTTTTGCGTCGTGACTGTGCTGCCGGCAGCAATAACTTAATTATCTGCAATGTCCTTTTTTTTTGCATTTAATCATGCACTTTCAGATACATTTTCTGTGAATGTTGACATACAATTGTTTCTATCTTTCCCCAGTTTGGCGAGTGGTGTCTGGACTATGGGACGCATGGCTGTCGTATCCCCGACAGACCGTACTCTCTTTTCGAAGGTACCAAATTCTTGTTCATGCATGAATTAAACTTTTCACTGCATTGATTAAAAATAACTGCTTTGGCATTTTTCATTCCTCCGAATGAAAGTCAGAACTGCAGGTCCTTAATCGATGTAATAATGGGCCTGTGATTTGTTTAACAATAAGTCTGCTGCCGCATCTTCTTCCATCAATGGCCAATTATACAGCATAGCCTCAGTCAGTGTGTCTGTGTGAAGTTAGAGTGGCCTTTCACTTCGCTGTAATGAAAGAACTCAGGACACGACTGGAAGCACATCACAGCAAATAAATTCCTTTGAGTGTAAATGAAGCTCTGAGCCCAAAAAATCGGATGTTTAATCACTGCTGTTAAAGTCTGAATGACTGAATGTTGATAGAGAAACAAAATACTGTTTGTTATATGGGGAACTACACTTGCAAATAGGAATGCAGCGCATTCATCAGCTCCTTGGCCACCAGCTGACTAGTGACATCCAGTAAAATCATATTACAGGTAGACTTTTTCACTTAATATGTCTACACTGCTGCTATAATTACAGTGGTGTGAAAAAGTGTTTGCCCCTTCCTGATTTTTTTTTTTTTTTTGCATGTTTGTCACACTTAAATGTTTCAGATCATCAAACAAATTTAAATATTAGTCAAAGATAACACAAGCAAACACAAAATGCAGTTTTTAAATGAAGGTTTTTATTATTAAGGGAGGAAAAAAAAATCCAAACCCACATGGCCCTGTGTGAAAAAGTGTTTGCCCCCTAAACCTAATAACTGGTTGGGCCACCCTTAGCAGCAACAACTGCAATCAAGCGTTTGTGATAACTTGCAATGAGTCTTTTCCAGCTGTGGAGGAATGTTGGCCCACTCATCTTTGCAGAGTTGTTGTAATTCAGCCACATTGGAGGGTTTTCAAGCACCAACCTCCTTTTTAAGGTCATGCCACAGCATCTCAATAGGATTCAGGTCAGGACTTTGACTAGGCCACTCCAAAGTCTTCATTTTGTTTTTCTTCAGCCATTCAGAGGTGGATTTGCTGGTGTGTTTTGGATCATTGTCCTGCTGCAGAACCCAAGTTGGCTTCAGCTTGAGGTCACGAACAGACGGCCGGACGTTCTCCTTCAGGATGTTTTGGTAGACAGTAGAATTCATGGTTCCATTTATCACAGCAAGTCTTCCAGGTCCTGAAGCAGTAAAACAGCCCCAGACCATCACACTACCACCACCATATTTTACTGTTGGTATGATGTTCTTGTTCTGAAATGCGGTGTTACTTTTACGCCAGATGTAACGGGACACACACCTTCCAAAAAGTTCAACTTTTGTCTCATCAGTCCACAGAGTATTTTCCCAAAAGTCTTGAGGATCATCAAGATGTTTTCTGGCAAAAATGAGACGAGTCTTAATGTTCTTTTTGCTCAGCGGTGGTTTTGGTCTTGGAACTCTGCCATGCAGCCATTTCTGCCGAGTCTCTTTCTTATGGTGGAGTCATGAACACTGACCTGAACTGAGGCAAGTGAGGCCTGCAGTTCTTTGGATGTTGTCGTGGGTCTTTTGTGACCTCTCGGATGAGTCGTCGCTGCTCTCTTGGGGTAATTTTGGTCGGCTGGCCACTCCTGGGAAGGTTCACCACTGTTCCATGTTTTCTCCATTTGTGGATAATGGTTCTAACTGTGGTTCTCTGGAGTCCCAAAGCTTTAGAAATGGCTTTAGAACCTTTTCCAGACTGATAGATCTCAATTACTTTCTTTCTCATTTGTTCCTGAATTTCTTTGGATCTCGGCATGATGTCTATCTTTTGAGGATCTTCTGGTCTACTTCACTTTGTCAGGCAGGTCCTATTGAAGTGATTTCTTGATTGAGAACAGGTGTGGCAGTAATCAGGCCTGGGTGTGGCTCGAGAAATTGAACTCAGGTGTGATAAACCACAGTTAAGTTATGTTTTAACAGGAGGGGGCAAACACTTTTTCACACAGGGCCATGTGGGTTTGGATTTTTGTTCTCCCTTAATAATAAAAACCTTCATTTAAAAACTGCATTTTGTGTTTACTTGTGTTATCTTTGACTAATATTTAAATTTGTTTGATGATCTGAAACATTTAAGTGTGACAGACATGCAAAAAAATTGGAAATCAGGAAAATCAGGATGTCTACTTTTTCACACCACTGTATATCTACACCGCTTACTGAAACAGTCTCCTACAACACCCTAATCTCCTGCATGAGTTATTATTAGTTCGTCTACACAGCCGTGACATAAATTTGATATGTAGGTAGGTAGGTAGGTAGGTATATACTTTATTAATCCCCGAGGGGAAATTTTTTCGCCACAGCAGCATACATACAGAAGCAATAATAGAAACAATAGAATAAAATAATAGAATAGAATAATATAATAGAAAAGCAATAAAATAAAATAGTAAAAAATATAAATATAAAATGCACAGTATATACAGTATATATACAGTACATTATATATATATTATATACAACAAACCAATAAACACAGTCAACATATATATGTATATATATACATACAGTACAGTATATATCTATATATATAATATACAAGCAACCAAGAAACACAGTCAACAGTGTTATTGTACTGTGATGGATTTTGCCAGAGGTGAGTTATTGTACAGTCTTATTGCAGTGGGCAGGAATGATCTCCTGTATCTGGAATGATCTCCTGTAACAGGAATGATCTCCTGTATCTGTCCTTGTGACAGCGGAGCTGGAGGAACCTTTTAGAGAAAGTGCTCCGCTGTCCCTGCAGCAGGTGGTGGAGAGGGTGGACAGGATTATCCAATATGGACAATAGTTTGTTCAGCGTCCTCCTCTCCACCACCTTTTCCAGACTGTCCAGTTTGCAGCCGATGATGGAGCCGGCCTTCTTAACCAGTTTGTTAAGTCTGTTGGTGTCACCGGCTCCAATGCTGCTCCCCCAGCAGACCACAGTGAAGTACAAAGCACTGGCCACAACAGACTGGTAGAACATCTCCAACATCTCGCTGCACACATTGAAGGATCGAAGTTTCCTCAAGAAAAAGAGTCGACTCATCACCTTCTTGTAGACAGCATTGATGTTGGTCTTCCAGTTCAGTCTGTTGTCATGGAGACACCAGGTACTTGTACTCCTCAACCATGTCCATCTCCTCTCCCAGAACTCTCAGCGGTTGTGGAGCCGTCGTCTTCCTCCTG
Source organism: Brachyistius frenatus (assembly GCF_029030835.1). NCBI lineage: Eukaryota > Metazoa > Chordata > Actinopteri > Embiotocidae > Brachyistius > Brachyistius frenatus. Next base: position 4,519,985 of record NW_027210624.1, read on the forward strand.
AAGTCGACCAGGTCTTGGCCACGTCTTGGTAAACAATAACAGTGCCCCCAGCCAGAAACGTGGAAAAATTACGGTCCATTACGGACCGTTAACTTAACACGAGAGAAAGAAAAGAAGAAGAAGAAAAAAACAACAACTCCGAAGAGAGGAGAAAGGCTTAAAAAAAATTACTAATAACACTAATAACAAGGGGAGGGGAGCTGCCGCAACAGGCTGCCGCTAGCGCGGCGCCATCTTGAAAAGATGTAATGCTGAAATTAAATGTGAATTTTCCTCAAAGATCCTCATGGACTATGTATGCAGCTGGTGCAGACCACAAGTGTAGTGATGCATAGTTTAAAAAAGAGATTTTGTCATTCAAATTGATCTTCACTTTAATAATTCAATTTCAATTCATAAAATCCGGAGACTTATCTTTTAATATCTTTTACAGTCTAAGGCCTTAAACCGTGGATGCATGAAGCTTTCACTGTGTTAATCTCGTGTGACCATGTGCACGTGAGAGATAAGAAGCATGGCGGCGGATGCTGTTCCACCGAATGCAGCGGCAAGTTGAAAGACTCCAAAATTTGAATGCATTTTGGATTTTAAAACTTTGAAGACAGTCAAGAACTGAACTAAAAGCAAAACCCTGTCTAAGATATGTGAAAACAGAGGTGAAATACTGTGTAAATACAAGAAATCTCTTAAAACCATTTAATAAGGCCTCATCCAGATGGGCTGTCTGCAAAAACATCAGAGCAAAAACCCGACCCCGTCGGAGGAGGCGTGTAAACTCCCATTCAGTTTTCCACGTTCCCAAAAAATAACTTTCACAGGCAAAGATATACGCCCACAAACATTTCAGTGAAGTGGTAATCCCACATGTAAAACATAGTGTCACAACTTCACTTAAATTGGCAGAGAGAGTCACACTAACATCACATTCAGAGGAATGTATTTTGTTTCTGACAAATAGTTGTCATTTTTATCAACGATGACTGGAGACTCTCGTCTCCTGTTTTACAGACAATAATGTAACTGCTTTGGGTCCTTCCTTATTATATTAATATTGTTAATAATGTACTAAGTTGTACTAAAATTTTAGAGAATCAGTTCTGTTTAATGTCCCTAATCCCTAACCAAATACATATTTAATCAAATCGAACCTGAAATCGCATCCAATCAGGACCTTGTGAATCAGAATTGAGAAAGCCTTAGTTCATATACGCCCTTCTCACGTTGGCAGTTTTAGCCGCTCTAACCTGTTAACATGGGAACGGAATTATTTTGTTATGGCAAAGACGAAAAGACTGCCATCACCAAACAAAGGGAAGTGTCGCTAATGCAAACTTGGCTTTGTCTTTCCCAAGTCTGGGAGGAAGCACTGACTTAAAGTAACATTATGCAACTGTTTTACCTTAAAGTAACAGCTTTAAAATCCTTTTGATGGTAAATGTTAGGTATTACGCCACCACGTCACACACCAACTACTGTGTCAGTTGCTGTTCAACAGTGTCGGACTTCTGAGTTTTCATCCCTTCATGTCAGAGCAATGGAAGTTTTGCTATGTTCATTTAGTTTACTATCCCATGTAGTCTAACTAGACATGAGTGTAAAACGTGACTGCTGGTTTGTATTGAATTAATAAATGTATTTCATCTGTGCTTCAGCCTTAGACATGATAATCACATACTCGTGGAACTAGAGTTACATCCAGTCTCACATAAACTCTAGTGCCTTTTAAAAGAGCAGGAAACCACAAAGTTCAAAGTGACAGTCGTGGATGTTTCTCCCCACAGGCATGGCCGGAGCTATTCATTACCTATCGGAGATGGCAAGTCCTGAAGCTTCCTGTTTCCCTGCCTTTGAACTTTGACCTGCCAGCTGACAAGACATAATGATGAATGGGACAAACGGTGTTTGGCAGTCAACTTGGAACGCTGGGTTGAAGAGGACGATTTTGGATGGATGATTCTTTTGTTGAGGATGGACACTCATCCTGTGGGGTGTCTCGATGAAATACTGTCATGACTTGTGGGTCCTTCGGCTCTGAGACGCCCTGTCATCCTCCAGCTAGGGTAAAGACATGGTCCCCGTGCGCCCTCCTCATCCATTACAATTTATTGCCAGCTGGTATGGACAGAAGAACACACCCTACGCCCAGCTTTTAATATCCTAGCACTTTGGCCATGAGAGAGGGTGTGTCTGTGTCTGTGTGAAGTAAAACTGTGTTGGTTTTTCGAGCCTCTGCATGCTCCTTGTTTTTGACTCTTGGTGTCTCATTTTGTGTCAATGTAGTGATTTTCCTTCTTATAATTAGTAGTGCTTTTTCAGTTCCGCAGGCATTTGTCTCAATGCAGGAATCTGTCTGTTTTTCTGTCATCTGTCATTTCATTAACAAGTATAAACTAGCTCAGTAATAGTTTTTTCAGGCTCAACAATTTACGGGTTGTAAAATCAAACTTCGATTTCACTTCTCTTTCGTTTTTGTGCAAGGAAATACATACTGGAATGATTTTGCAGGTTTTACAAGTTTCACATGTCAGCTGTTCATTTACATCAGAGTGAGTGCTGATAGGAGATTTTCAACTTTCATATTGCGCTGAAGATCACAGACTTTACTGACCTCATGTAGCCCGCCCCTTTAATCTTTTCATTCATTTCCTGTTTGTCTTTTACGGTAACTTCCGGTTAAAACATTCACACAGTCTGCTGCTAATTACAGCTAAAGTGACTTCTCAGCAAAACTCTGTAAATTTCAGTTTGATATCAAAGGTTTCTACGTTAGCTCGGTTTGGTGTTTTCTTTCTTTTTTTTTTACCCAGCTAAAACAGAAAAAGTTTCTTCTTAAATGTGACAAGTGTTTAAGGATTTGGATGAAACATTTGCAGACAGGATTAGATTCATAACAACAGTCACGTGAGAACAACATTACTTTGCTTTCGAGTTTCAAGATTTTACTTTCAAGTGATTAATTGAGCTCAACTGTCAGCATTTTTTATGAAATCTGATTACACTCAGTTTGTGTAGTACCAATGCGTAGTTATAACGACATCTGTACAGTTCATCCAATAATTCCAACAGCACATGAATGCACAAAAAAATGCCTAATTTTCTCACAGAGATCTTGTGATAGATGTCATTGCATGAGGATAAAGTCACATGTTAAAATTGTGTGTGTTCATCTGTCGGCGTGTTTCCAGGCTCACTGGTGCCATCGTGTTTGGTGGTGATTCGTATCCAGAAGTCTCTAAACATTAGAGCAGACAAGTTAAGTGTTTGGCCTTTATTCCTGTCTGTATATCTGATTTGCCCTCAGAGTATTTGGTGTCAAGATATAAATGTCTGTGGTTATTTTTCCTCATCCAGCTTCAGGGCTTCAGTGACAGAGCAGTCACAAGATGTCTTAATTGTTCTTCTAATTTTGCTTTAAGTCGGTGGTTATAAAATGATATAATTCATGCAAGGTTTAACATTACAAAATAAAACTGAATAGAGTTCCTGTACCACTCGTTCATTGTTTATTATGACTTCCTTTCACATTAAATCATTTAATTTATCTTGTTTTCTGAAATTATATTCATATGTGACTATTTTGAATGGGACAATATTTCACTTTCAAAACTCCAGCAATTGGTCTCCTCAGTTCCCTAACGTTTACAGAGTGTTGTTAAAGGAAGATGTGATGCAACATATAAAATTCAAAATGAGAGTAAATTCTTCAAATCACAATAAAAAAAAAAATTCAGTTTTAACATTTGTTATGTTGTCTTTGGTGTATTTTCAATTAAGTATGTGTTTACATGATTTGCAAATCATCGCATTCTGTTTTTATTCAAATTTTACACAGCGTCCCAACTTTTTTGGGGAAATGGGGTTGTAATTTTCTAGCAGTCCATCTGAAAATAATCTCATCATTAATAATTAAATGTTAGGCCTCAAAAAGCCATATCTTTGGGGGGCATGTCTGTTTGATTGACAGGCCTGCAGTGCAGTCAGGTTTCAGCAACAAGAGGGCGGGAATAATGTCCTCAGGTTTACGATCAGATCAAAGGAAATCCACTGCTTGCTCCTCCACAGCTCTTGGACATTTTTGGCTCCAAACTGCTCTAAACACTCAAGATGGCCAAAGATGAAACTCGAGGCTTCAGTGTGGCAGTGAACAAAATAATCGTTGGCTTCAAGGTTGGTTGCCGCTTGATAAGGTGCCACAGCTGCTCAACTCACAGGGTCAAGGGCATGACTTTCAGTGATGTCATCTTCTATTGTAATAGGCCGGTATTGACGAAATAATATAACCTCGTAACGAGTGATGCCGAACAGTTTTGTGGCTCTATAAAAAGTGTTACTTATCCACTAATATCTTATTATGTCATCATATTGACACTCCAAGCAGTAAAAGCAGTTTTGCACCATACAAAATGTATAGAACTGTACCTTTGATGATTTCATCAAGAGAATTTCTCTTCCTTGTGTTGCCACCCTCCGGTCAAATGCAACGATGCCCCCTTTAAGTGAACACTTGCATCGCCCGATTGGGAAACTCCAGGTTGATACTGACTCGAAGCAAATATGCAATTTTGGGACTTTTTTTCTACACTTGCATCTAGTTGCTATTTTCGTGGCTCAACATGATCTTGGCTGGGCCAAGATGGGTAGAAAATGGCGCAACGAGGGCTGTGTCGGTAAAGACACGCTCATGCATTAGAATTTTTTAGGTAAAATCTCACTTCAATTTCCACCAGCCCCAACCAAGTGTAACTGCAACTTAGCTGACCGAAGCCTATTTTCATGGCTTTAGTGTTTCCCACTAAAGCCATGAAAGCCATGTGCAAATGAACAGAACAATCCTAAATCTGTGGGATCTTAGATCGAAACCAGATTTTTTTTTAATGCAACCATCTTATTTAGTTTATCATATCAATAATTTAACTGATTCTTGTCTATTGAAGTGAATGTGAATCAGACAGTTAGCATGCGTCATGATGCAGTAACCAATCCCACCCATATCATGTAAAAGGAAACTTGGGTTAACTACAAATTAATTGCAATTAAATTACACATGAAAGGGTAACAATTCAAAAGTCTTTTCACCTACTTCTCTGGTTTAGTGGTCTTTCCAGCCATGTAAGACCATAGATGTCATTTGCGCAAGAAAGGTTCGAGCAATTTACGTTCAACCAGCTTAGGCCATTTAAATCAAAACTATAATACCAATGATGTTTTGAGCACATTGCTCTTCTTCAGTGTTCTAAATAAATTAAATGCATTGGAAGCCTTGAATGTGCGTAATTTATGTGTGCACCACCCTGATTTCATTATATTGTGTAAGCGTTTTCAGTTCACGTTGACATTTAGGAAACCTTCGACACTTTGACTTGTTTTTTGCCAGTGAACACTGGCAGAAAACATAGCACGTTTGACATAGCACGTTAGCATCTATCTCAAAACACTCTTGTCCAATTAAAGCTTCACAGAGCTGCCAGCATGTCTTATGACAAAGGGTTTAACATATAATACTCTCCAGTGTTTTAACCTACATGCAGAGAAATTACATGTTTACATCAGTGTGGTAAAACCAAACAGCTTTAAATGAATCCAGCCAATATTACATTTTATCAGAAGTGAAGTTTATTTACATATTTTACAATCTTTTTATGTTGAAAGCCACAAAACAGATGAAAATGAGGAAGAAAAAAAAAAGGTCAACAGGGGGATGATAATAAGCACAGGCAACACAGGGTTAAGATGCTTTTCCAGTTCCAGTACATGTTGCATAGTTTGATAAGATTAAACTGAATACCTTTTCTAATAGTGTACTTTGTCACTGGTTTCCCATTGGAGCCCAGTAACCAGATATGGCTCACAGGGCTCTCTAAAGTGGCATTCCATCAAAACAACAGCACCAGCACCAAAACTGTGTCCAGAGCGTGGAACATAGGAAAACTAAAACATGTCAGTACCGGCTCTGCAATTGTACAAATCTTTTACAACCACATCTGGTGCCACATGGGGAGCCTACTGGATGACAGTTTGTTAATATTTAAGTATAAAAAGACAGGGAAGAGAGAGGTGCACAGAGAAAGAGAGATTTCTAACTGTACGAAATAAGGAGCAAGACATTGGATGTCGTACTACTCATCACCTCCCATTCAGCTTTTGGATCAGGCCAGATTTGTTTTTTTCAGTTTTGGCATCTGAAGATTTCTCATAATTTTAAGATACTACTATCTCATAAAATTACGTCATAATAAGTGTTTGTTGGAATGTCACGTAACATTTTTTTTAAATATGTACATGCAGATTAAGAAACTGTCCACTGATTAGTAAACGTGGGTGATCTACCAATTGATGTGATAAGCAGTACATTGTCATCCTTTATAAATCTGTGAGCATGGATTTTCACATAAATATATTTTCCACCAAATTACGCCTTTTGGGTACATAATGAATGAACACATTTTGAGATACTGATCTTCCTTATTTAGCTCCTCATTAGTTCAAACTTTAAACTTGTGCAATAAATGCTCAAATCATGTGGAAATATGATACATTTGATTTTATGAAACAGGTTTTTCCTTTTTGTGTTTTTTTTTTATTTTTATTTTTTACTTTGTGCATGTTACCTTAATAAATGAAATTAACCATGTCTTCTAAATTCTGTTAAAAAAATTGGGATTTTTTTTTTTTTCAACATAGAAATGCAACAGCCAAGGAACCCCATATGGCTACCAGATGAAATTACAATAGCTTACAGTTTACATCAAGAATCAATGTGTCTCATGGAAGAACACTTCAAATAGATTTGTGTGGCACAAACAGATGATGTCAGAGAACGTGTTTCGTTCACCCGTTTCTCTCATATTTTCTCATATTCAAAAATGCACGATTGGTCCAGACCTGTTGTACCTGTTGTGTTCAGACAGTGGGAATGAATCTAGAGTTGAACAAGTGTATCAGTGTGGTCTTCATGTGGGCTTCCACATGGAATTGAGGCCTGAAGAATGAAGCAAACCTCATAGAAAACAAGAGGTTTGAAAACCAGACTAAAGTGTTCTTGCATAAGGCCCACTGTGTTTTTTGTTTATTTCAGAGTTGGTGGTGCTTGCTAAATGTGAGCATCAGTGTGATGGTGGTGGGAACAAAACTATGCTACAGAGCTCAGCTACCTCATGAAACTCCCGTGTCATCATCAAGGTAATTATTGCAGCACAATCGTCCAAAAGAGAACCAAAAGTAAAAGCAGTCATTCTGTTCTCAGCTCAATGACACACAACACTCTGTAAACACTGCAGATAACATGTCACCTTTTTACAAACAAAAGCAGCAAAGAGCCACAAGTAAGCACATGTAGACTGATTTCTGATTAGGATTTGACCTGTCTGCCGTGGTGTGCTCTTTAACATGATTGTAAGGATGTTTGATCTTTACGGGAAGCGTCAAACCTGAACTAAATCTAATGAGACAGTTTTAATCAATTATTGTTTTGCCTGCTGCTATCGTGGATATCACGCTTTTTGTGTATGAAGATGGTCACGCTTAATGACGCTGATTAGCCTTGATCCAGTTTACAACCATGGTGTCATCTCTCTCCTGGATGCTCACATCTGCTCATGTTATTAGTGGAAGATTTTTTTTAATATGAAACAAATGGTTGGAAAACTTAATGAGTCCAAAACTGTAGAAAAAAAAACATCAGACAGGCAGCTATAAAGCAGGAATCTATTCAAGTCAATAGAAACCACAGTTGTGTCCCAAATCTGTGCTCACAAATATATTCACATTACAGTATTTGGTCATAGTGTAATGATGAATCAGTCAATACACAAAATAACCTTTTCTACTAACAATACGTGTAATGTGACTTTGGAAAGTCACTGATAGTTAGATATTCACAATGAGTTGCTTTTTTTTTTTTTTTACAGCAGTGAGCAGCTAAATCATATTTATTCTGCATGCTGTCTGTCGGGTTTGAGTGAGATTAATTTTTTTCAGTGTGAGTGTGGATGTGAGGCATGCTGCATTGACAATCACAGATGGTACAGGACCGTTTCCTCCTATACAAATGCTGCCCAGTACTGCCAATGTCTGGGACAAAAAAAATGAGGTCCACATTCTGGGTGATAGCCATGATTATGATGTCAAGTGTAGAGTCCTGAATCCGAGCTAGAGACAGATTAGTGGCATACAGATGACGACCCTTTGAAAATGTGCACCTGTTAATCCCTGGTGGGGAAGTCTGAACTCATTATATAAATTAGAAGCCTCGTGAAAGCCATGAAAACAGCTGTGTGTAATGTGTTCTGTTGCAGAATAACCTAGATCAGGGGTGTCAAACATACGGCCCGCGGGCCGGATCTGGCCCGCCGGATGACTTTGCTAAGTGTGAAAATTACAGAAAGACATAAATTGCATTTCTATGAGAATATGGAGGTTAATGAGTACAAACATTTTGTAATTTTTTTTAATCGATCCAGTAATTGCTTCAAAAACAGCGTAAATGCGACGTCTGCTCCGGAGGGAGCAGCGCTCGCTGCGAGGGAATCTGCAGAGGAGAGCCCAGGCAGATAAACAGTGGGCTGATGTCTGAGTTTTTGGTCTTTATGTTTCTAGTTTATTGTAGAAAGACCTTAAAATAGGGTTTATCATCCAAAAACCTTCACCAATGATTTAAACATAGAGAAATATTGTCGTTATGTATGCGTTATTATGCTATGATTTTACTGGTCTGGCCCACTTGAGATGAAAGTGGGCAGTATGTGGCCCCTTAACTAAAATGAGTTTGACACCCCTGACCTAGATAATGTCATATCACATGTCATCATGGGTATTTTATCAGTTAATTTATATAACAGAAGGCCAAAGGAACCCATTTGAGTGAGGAATTCAAGACACAGGTGGTTCAGTGGAGTTGCAGGATGGGAAATGTAGGATCCAGTATTTTTGAATCTGAACCATATAAAAGTTTAAATATCTATCTATCTTTCAAAAACAGAGTCTTCCAACTTTATGACAGAGCAACACTACATTTGGAGTACCGCTTTAAAGTAGAATGTTTAAACACAAGCATACTGTATGTGTGTGCATGTAGGTGAGTGTGCATTGGAGAGGTTCATGTTGGTAGTGCAGTAATGGCTCTCGTGCCAAAGGATGGATGTCCTGCTGAGAGCGGTTTTATACTTAGCATAGAGACTACATGTGCCCCTTTGCTCCCATACAAACACACTGATCTGGATTACTACTTGTGTGTGTAATTCACTTGGTATTGATCATCATATTCAAATCCACCATCAAGCAGAGGTGGTAGTATGCCAATAATAACACACACATAGTACTAGAGGTTGTACAACAACATATCATTAAAACAGAAATTAGATAAAAATATTTTACATATAAAAGGAAATCAAATAACTCAACACAAGTTAATAAATAGCAATTTAGGTAAGTCTGAAGTACTTTTAATTATTAACTTTATAATGTACTGGTACAGTTGTAAATTTAAACTGGACAATCCTTTTTCATAATCATTTCAATCTGCTTCAATCACAATTAGGGTTTGATTTACCAGATCCACTATTTTATCTTTAAGACATTTGAGATGTTTGTTGCAGCAACTTGGAGGAAAATTTTACATTTTGACATGAATGTTAAATATTTCAAATCAATCAGGTTATACGAGCGACTCGTCGAAACCAAACCAGTCTCCACTGAGAGAGCGTTGAGCCATCAAACAGCATTTCTTCAGAGAAATGGTGGCTGGTGTTATGGTTGTTCTGTGCTGTTGGCACTCAAGTGATTGAGCAGGACTGACAGATGAGGGACTCTGGATCACTGCTGTCAGCTCCATCAGTCAGACAGAATGACTATGTGCATCCACTTTTCTACTTCCTCTCTCTTATTTAGATATTGTTAATATATCTTTATTTTTTATGGCAAAATGTTCCTTTGACACTGACCTCCATTGTTACCCATAATGTGCAGTGTAGCATCAAGTCAGCCACTTGTCCTTCTCGGAGGTGTAGCGGGACGCTCATGCAGAGCTGAAAAGGAAAAGTGGCTGATGATAAGTGGTTTTAGTGTTTATGTTCATTGTTAATAGCATGTTGTATGTCATAGCCAGCAGACACTAGTCAAACAGTAGGCAACTCATGCACCACTGTTACACTCTCCACTTCCACTCACTAGTTCTGACTGACACACTTCAGTGCTGTGACTATGGTTCTAGTGCAGTGGTTGATGTTGACTGTCGGAAGATCAACTATTATCTTGATTCTAGCATCTGAGATGTGAGGATCTGTTCCTTTGCCTTGTCTACTGTGATAGTTGATTGAATATCTTTGAGTTTTACACTGCTGGCTGGAAAAGTCAAGAACCATGAGGGGTCCTGAGGTCCTTAAGTAACAGACCAAATGATCACATATCAATACATAACTCAACAAAACTAGTTAATTAACCACCATGGCACTTTTCTTCACCACAATACACCATTTCCTTCAAATTTATTGAAGAGGAAGTCTAAAGCTGTCCAAGACAGGCAGCTGGTTGATGGAAATACAGTTCACACTGCTCATTAAAAGAGGTATTCTTAGCATTGACCTCTGTCTTCGAACTGTCTGCAAACTACTGCTCCTTTGTGGAGCCATTCAAACTGCAGTCTGACAGAGGAAGTTAAATAAAAGTGAATGGTGCGACACAGAGCACACTGTGAAAGCACAGATTCAAGCATACAGCTTGCGTTTTCCCACGCTAGTGCTGATTTGCTATTTTTCGTTGCTCAACACAGAGCTGGCCGCGGGCAAGATGGGATGGACCGGAGCAACACGAGGCGTGTCAGTAAAGCTAAGCGTGCGCAGTGCAATTTTTGTGTGCTTGCTGAAACCAAGACTAAGTGCAGCGCATAGAAGTATATTTTACTCCTAACGATCTATTTATCCTACACTACGCCAAAGAGGGGCTTGTGTAGTTGTTCACCTGGTTACCAAAATCATTGGCCACATCTACAGGCGCTCCCAGCACACTGAACTTTGACCTGCATTTGTTCTGCACCTAGATACGAATGAAAATGGAGCGCTATAGTTCTCTATTAGGGAGGCTTAATAATAGTCCTTCTTATTGTCAAGGCTCTCTTTGAGACCCTTGTGGATGGTCCTGTTGTAACAAAAATGGGAACTACTTGTAAATCTAAACTATATCTACTTTGAATCCCTAATAAAAAATGATAGTAAAAAAAACAAATTCATTTGTCAAAGTTTACGAAAGCTGAGCTTTTGGCAAAAATACATCAATTCTGTTGGAATGAATCATATTTGCTGCTGTTTTAGGGCTGATGGTATATAACCATTTTGTAACAACACCTGTCCTCCACCTAACAAAAATAACACCAGCTTTCCCTGTTCTTCCACAAATGCAGCATCTGTCACATAAAAGGAGCAAACTTTGCTGAAGGCTACACACACAATGCTACAAGTAGCTACAGAAGAGTACAACATTGATAACATCAGTGGCAACTGCCCTCATGGGGTGGTTTTCTTCCAGTATTGTGTATAAATGCATACGTGACGAGTATGACGGACTAAAAAGTGAAAAAGGGACACATATCAGTAGAACTCTACTGGCAGAACTAGTGAATGGCAGCAAGTAGTGGTGAAACGGTGACATACCATTTCATTTCTCATATGTCAGTCGGTCAGTGAGCAGCAAACAGAACCACCATCAGCACGTGACACACAACCAACAATGAGAGTCCATCTGAAGGTGTTGAGGTGAAGTAAAGCCTTCGTCGCTGCTCACAGAGAATGAGCCAGCATCTGCTGCAGCAGCTCACTGTCATTACATAACTTGCCTACAAAATGGACCCAGAACTCACTATTAAGTGAGGAGTCAATGTTACAGTAAAATGCTAGATAGAAAATGAATCAGCGTCATCCTTGAAAATGGTTTTCAACAGCCATTTACACACACGCAGTCCTTTTACTGTCTTTTTATAAGTATGCTTTTTAATTTAAATATTATTAGTTGAAACTATTTCTGAATGGTTATCATAATAACCATTACAAATCATGTTATCCAGCATTTCCATAGACAATGAGTGTGCGTGGCATGTTCTGTTCCAGTCTGCACAGTTGTAGCTCTAACTGCATTAGGAGTGTGAAGGAAACAGGTGACCGGACCAAGTCCATCATAACTTGTCTTCAGCTGACCAAGGCTGGCACAGTTCACTGTACAAATCAATCCACATACATCGAGAGTAAATTAAGGACTCCAGATGAAGCTCTATGTGTGTATGTTTGTCTGTGTGTTAAAGAAATAAGTATGTCTGCTTATTGTACCTCTTTTGTTTTGTTTTTTCCACAGGACAGAACATTTTGTGTTTTACCATTCTTACATCTATAAACAGTAATCATGAATTTGCAAACAACTGGCAGGTGTGCCTCATCCTCGTCTTCCTCTGAACTTCCTGATGATTCAGCCCGAGTGCCTCCTTCCTTTCCTCCCTTTTCCACATCAAGTTCCATCCCCTTAGTTCCTTTCTGATGTTACTTCTTGTCATTAAATATTTGTTCGTAGGACGGCGGCGGATGGTTGCAGTAGGATGGAGGTGGTGGATAGGAACCCATCATCATATGGGCCGAACCGGGCTGCGCAGGGTACGCCGGGTGGGTCATGTTAACCCCCGGGTCACCTCCTGTCATCCCATTGACACCGAAGCCCTGCATACTCCCTGGCTGCTGGGAAACTGTGAAGACAAACAGAAGCGGTGATATCATTCCTTCCTAGAATGTCTGACTGTTCACTTTGTTTCAATTCAAGTGCATTTCAAAATTCAAATTTTCAGAAAAGGGGCAAAAAAATTCATCTTAATACCTGCAGAAGTCAAAGCTCAAAAGTGGACATTGAAGTGGACATATGTCGTTATTTATTCACCAAGTCTGATTCTATTGTACTTTGATGGAACCTTTCAAACCTCAGTGAAGATTTCTTCCACGTTTACCGTCATTTCCAAACTGGAAATGTGTATAAAAACAGCACCACATGATTATACATGTGCATATCTCATATACCACATCAAATTCAACAGCATTGTTAAAAAAATATCACATTAAATCCAAACAATAGATGAGTTCTCCAGAAGAGAACAACATTGCTTTTTAGTTGGCTTTAAGATTCGGTTCTGTTGGACTTATTGACCTTACCTGTGGCTTCTAGCGATCACAGCAAGTGACCTGCATTGTGCTAAATGTCATTTAATCAAAAGGCAAAATGTCACATGTAACAACCACTGTGACCAGCAAACGCAGTTCATATTCAGCAGTTTACAAAACAATCTCACCATCCATTTAGTTGCTTTTCATATCACATCAGACTTTATTTTCCACCCGGCTGTGTCTCAATTCACATACTTTTACTTGCTGTTTTGAGTGCATTAGTGTGTTCACACTGTCAAGTAAGGAAACAAGCAGCACACTACGAGTAACCAGATCGTACTTGTGAATGATGTGGAGTGAGAAAGATCAATGATTTCCAGTTTATCCAAACTTAGTTCTGTACAGAAAATAAAATACAAATAAAACAGGCATTATGGCATTATGTATGTTAGTAGATTATTCCTTTTAACTGAAGGATATTTTTCTATTTTCTCCAGTAAATACTTTTTAAAATAGAATCATTCAAACCTACATTGGGTTTCTGTCGTGATTATATAGTGCACATGTGTTCGCAGATCTTTTTTGCTGGTAACCATGCACGGCACATGTAGAAAAATAGATGACGGGTTTATTCTCTGGGTAACGTATGTGAGTCAAGCCTGAGTCTGGCTGTTGCAAACCTGTTAACGTAGCTGCCAAAAAGAAAATCAAGACGCGACGCATACGCCATGCAGGCAGTGTGTACTGGGCCTTAGCTTTTTGTGGGAAAAATTAGACTGGGTTTAGATTCTTTTTCACTCTGTTCACTTTATATGCACATTCATTTTGTTATTTGCACAGTACAAAAGTAAGTTCATTCCCTGTCCTCAGGCTCCTTGTCACCAATTAAAAGGCTCAGTAGAGTTTAAATCTCATGACTGACAACTTCCATTTTCAGTCGTTGATAAAAGCTTTGGTCGACAGGCCAATCACATTAGAGAAATTGCTTTTTACACAGCCAGGCAAAATGTGTGTGTACACTTCTGAATTAATTCTGGTGCTGCCATTTACTGGGCAAGTGAGTCAGTTCCAGAAGCAGCGATACTGCACATGGCCAGGCCATGACATGATGATATGTTTCAGTGATCAGCTGGATGGTTTGGATCATGGCCACTTTTGGCTTTCCATCACTTTGACAAATGTTCATTTTGATCTCATCTCCAGAACATTGCAGTGAGGTGGTGGTGGTGGTGGTGGTGGTGGTGGTGGGGGGGAGGGGGGGGGGCTTCTTTACAGGTCCAAGGATTCTGCTGTCGTCAGCTGCAGTTATTTTCTGTGGGTCACAGGTCCTGTGTTTATTTAAAAGTCTGGCAGTGGTATCTTTTTTCTTCAGAACTTTCCCCACTGCTGGTCAGTTGCAATTTCAACAGATTTTTCATCTGACTGACTTGAAATTAAGCCAGAACAACCATTGACTTTCGTGTGACAACTACCCATGCCAAAGGAAACACGTCAGCAAAAGGTTACATCTGTCTGTGAGTCAGTTGTTAAAACTGACAGCCGCTCTGAACTTCCTTGTCACCGGCTGTTTTCAACACACCTTGGGCCCAGTGGTTGGTGTAAACTAGTCCACCGTCAGTTCGGCTATACATGCTTGTTATTCCAGTCTAGTCCGACATGCCAGTGACCTCATCGTTTTCCCGATAACACACGAAAGCCAGCTGAAAACTAAACAAGAATTCTTGCTGAATTGTGGATTCCGAGATACTTGGTGCAATTGACTGCACTAATGTGCAAGTTGCGTGTTACAGATACTGATGCTCTCACTTATGTGAATTTTAGGGAGTCCACTCCATTAACACTGAGGTGATTTGTGATGAAAACTGCCCGGTGACACAAGTGTATGCCAACTATCCAGGGTCTGCACACCTTTCATTCATCTTAGCGAATTCTATCGTTCTTACAATCTTTAAAGCAGATGCCCCCTTGTACGGGTGGCTGCTAAGTAACAATAGCTATCCATTAAAAATGTGTCTGATTATGCCATACATAATGTCCACAATGAGAAGTCAACGTGTTATTAATGGTGTTTTCAGTCGTGCCGGGTCAGTGACAGAACGCACATTTGGAATGATGAAAAATGAGTTTCAGATGTTTCAGATTACAATCCGGCCTCACAGTGTCAGGAAACACTTTGTGGCGTGTTTGTGTTCTTCACAATGGGATGTCACATTGACCCCATAGACGAGACGTTATTGGACTCAAAACGGAGAACAGCCGGGTGCATGGGAGAGATCGTACCTGCTGTCTGCTCAACTGGCTCCATAGTGTAGTGAGTGTACTCCTACACCAAAACAAATGGATGTGTCTTTATTATTAACATATTTACAATTAAATAATATTCAAAGTTTTTATTGAAATAACTAATTCCCGCTTTTTCCTTTCCTTGCCCTCCCTCCTCTGATTCACTGTGGGCATGCTGGGCGTGGCTCAGCAGGGGGAGCAGAGGTGGGTGCTGCTGGGTGGGGGGGAGACAGCCGTTCCACTGCATCTGCTAGCCTCCTGAGGCAGGCGTTAACGGAGACCAGCAGCGGGGGGCTACGATTGCAGGCAGGAGTTGAGCGACCCCAGCTTCCTCTCCAGCATGTCTAAACCAGCTTGCTGGAGGTCCAGGAAGGGTCGGTCCTCCTCCCTTTGTCCCTGTCCACCTCCTGCCAGCCTTAGGTTGTCTCCCCCCTCTGCTCCCACTCCACATCTACCTTCTGCTCCTCACCCTCTTCTCCGGGCTCGTGGAGAGGGACGCCTGCGGTGCTGATAGAGACCTGCCTTTAATTAAAACGGACAAGAGTCAATATTTTTTAATGAGTGCATTTAGTTACTCATTTTGTTTATTTTTTCATGTTCAAATCAAATGATTTGACACATTCTTGATATTGTAATTTCTCTAATCTCTAAAAGGCTACCTGGGTTCATTTTTTAATAAAATATTATATATAAATAAAATAATAAAAAATTACACATAAAGGGGTAATAATTAAAAAGCCTTTTCACTGACTTATCAGGTTTAGTAATCTCCCCTGCTGCGTGAGGCTACAGTGTGACAAGGCGTAGTTTATGCAGGGTAAATTAGGGTGATTTATGCACAGCAGGTGAATCTATTTAATTGATGATTGGACAGCAAATTATGCACAGTCGTCAATGCTACTATGCAATTCAGGTACTAACGCCACAACATCTTTGACATTTTGAGAACATTGCTGTTGTTAAAAATTTATAAAAACAAATAATGTTTAAAGTAAAATTATCCACATTTCCAATGTAACACCTGGTACGTGACATCAATGCCACCGAAACCCTCTAAACTCACAGCTCAGACTATCGTTGCAGCTCCCTCCTCTGCTGAGGGCAATAATTCTCATAATACAAGGGGGAGAGGCATTTATAATATTAGTTACCTCTTCCCAAGCCAATCTGACATCATCAGCCTGCAGAGGCCAATTCATAGTTCCATAAATTAGATGTCACAGACAAGAATGTCAGTTTTCTCCTGCGTAAAGTTCGGATGGCATTGCTGGTCTGCTCCTTCGTCTATCATTATGAACCCGACAACAAGCCGCACCAGAGTGGGTTTAAAGGGGATGAGAGGAGTTGATTTTAATTGCCCATGATTGAAGTTCACCGAAATAACAAACAAGTTGGCCACAGGTACGCACTGTGCTGCTGTTCCTGTGCCTGCACTGCAGAAAATAAGGTCCTAAGTGACAAACTAATGTAACGTTTGATGTGCAGAAATCTTTTGGATTACAACTTTAATGATAATTGTTATTCATAAAACAGAATATACAACAGAATATACTGCACCTCCAAAGTAACAGCAGGATAGATCATAAAGTTAATAAAACAAACACCAGTAAGAAAACATTAAAAAAAAAATGAATGTAGTCATTGGCAGGACATCCTTCCCTTCATTTTGTTTTTGGCCCTGCCACAACTGGCGAAGTTATATCACTGAGATCCCTTGCAACCCAAAACCTCGAACGAACTCTTATGAAATCCTTATCCTATCTGGATTCTCCAAGAAGAGTGTCAGAAATGATTAAAACAAGCAGCCTGTGATGCTGACTTTATGTTGGAGTTCATCAGAATGAGGGAAGCTCGTAATAACCTCCTCCCCTGGTCACCTTTCCAGTATGTAGTCTGCTGCGCAATATAGTTTAACATCGTGGTTATTATTGGAGTGCTCGTTTCAATTTTCTGCTTGGTTGACTGACAAAGTAAAATTCTATTCATATAATATTAAGACTTGAGTTTTATCAGTTGCCCTACTTTCTCCCCAATTCTCCATTTTAAACTGAAGTTTAAAAGATTAGAATTTACAATGATTGTAAAATGTCAAAATTATTGTTCCTGAAGATTTGGTGGTTGCTTTGAGAGTATCAGCCAGAGGAGGCAAGATTTACATGTCTTTACATCCAATTAGCTCTTTTCATCAGACTGCCTTCCAGTCAATTTGAACCGTTCACAAAAGGAAAATATATTTTTGTGAATGTTTTCTTCATCTGTACAGTATGTGTTCAGTTCTTAAGGAGAAGTCATTCCTAACATACACATTTCCCTAATACTCCCTCAAAACCTGTTGTGCTGACTGTGCAAAATAAGTGTTTTAGTCACCACTAGGTTAGATCAGATCTAATTGATCCTAGTATGTAAGTTTAACATTCATGTTGATGTGGACGATGACAGCCTCAATTCTGCCCTCACTTCATTTTTAGACAGAATTGACTTTTCTCCAAATGTCAACAAGTGTGTGATCACTGTTATGATCACACACTCGATCATGGAAACCGAACATTTAATAGAATTTACTCAAAACCCTCTTTTGCTGAATATTCTTTAAAAGCATTTTAATTTACAACAATAGACTACACAGCATATGGGGTAAAAATGTATAGCAGTAGATATCTTCCTGATAATGCTGTGGCCAAATTTAAGGAGGTGATTCCATTTTCATCTTCTTCAATGCCAATAAAGTGGAGTGCAGCTACGTTGACTGATCACACAAGTAGATCATCTCATTGACTGCGCTGCAGTCTCTCTGCGTACAACACTCGATACTGTTGCCCCTCTCAAAATCAGACTAATGAACCAGAGGAGGCTGTCCTCTTGGCACACTTCAAAAATACACTCTTTAAAGCAGACTACGCTAGAGCTGGAAAGGAAGTGGCGTTCCACTAATTCAGAGGTATTTCTAAATTAGATCATATCATATAAGAAAGCGCTCTGTAATGCTAAAACTGCATGTTATTCCTCATTAACGGAGGAAAACAAGAACAACCCCAGGTTTCTTTTCAGCACTGTAGCCAGGCTGACAAAGAGTCACAGCTCTGTTGAGCCCTCCTTCTTTCCTTCAGCTCTCAGTAGTCATGACTTCATCCACTTCTTTACTGACAAAATTATTATTATTAGGGAAAGCATTAGGCATAACCTTCCTGCCACTGTCAGGAATGTGTTGTCAAGCACAGCAGCCTTTGAAACATCCATGGGACTGGATTTATACTGACAACATTTCTTTCCTGTTGAGCTCTCTGCTAACTGCAGTAATGACTTCATCTAAATCATCAACCTGTCTCTTAGACACCATCCCAACAAGACTGCTCAAGGATGTCTTTCCGTAAGAATTATCACTTAATTTATCAGATCAGATCAATTCATTTATTTCAACAGGTTATGTACCACAAACTTTTAAAGTTGCTGTAATTGAACCTTTACTTTAAAAGCCTACTCTTGATCCAGCTGTTTTCGGAAACTTTAGGCAGATATCCAACCTGCCCTATTTAAAAAACAACAACAACCTTAAAACGTAATTGCAAATCAACTAGGTGATCATTTACAGAGGAATGATGTGTTTGAAGATTTTCAGTCAGGATTTAGAGTTCATCATAGCACAGAAACAGGTGAAACTGGTGAAAGTTAGAAATGATCTCCTGATAACCTCAGACAATGGACTGACTCTGTACTTGTTCTTCTGGACCTCAGTGCTGCATTTTATACAACTGATGACACGATTTTATTGCAAAGATTGTAGAATGTTACTAGGATCAAAGAAACTCCATTAGACTGGTTCAAATCTTATCTGTCGGATAGTTTTTAATTTGTTCATAACAAGACGAGGCAAATTAGTCAGCAAAACTGCAAGAATATCCTGAAAGAACTAAAGGTTGGATGGGCTTAAATTTTTTATTTTTGTCATTGTATTCGGCTCCAAACACTTCAGAAACTCTTTCTGTAATCACTTAGTTACTCTAGATGACGTTGTCTTGGCCTCCAGCAAAACTGTGAGGAACCTTGGAGTCATCTTTGATGAGGATTTGTCCTTTAGACACCATATAAAGCAAATCTCCAGAACTGCCTTCTTTCATCTATGTAATATTAATAAAATCAGGAAACTCCTTCCTCAGCGTGACGCAGAAAAACTCATTCATGGATCTGTTGCTTCTAGGCTAGATTATTGTAATTCCTTGTTGTTAGGATGTCCAAATTACTCATTAAAAACCCTGCAGCTGATCCAAAATGCTGCAGCAAGAGTACTGACAGGATTTAACAAGAGAGACCATATTTCTCCTGTTTTGGCTTCTCTTCATTGGCTTCTTGTAAAATCATAAATAAATTTAAAAATGATCCTGCTAAATTACAAAGCTCTTCATGACCAGGCCAAAGACTAATTTCAAAGACTTCGCTCTGAGTGCTGGCCTGCTTGCAGTTCCCAGAGTTTCCATAAGTAGAGAGTGGAAGTTAGAACCTTCACCTTTCAGGCTCCTCTCCTGTGGAACCAGCTCCCTGCTTTCGGCTCAGGAGGCAGACGCCTTCTCTAGCGTTAAGATTAGCCTTAAAACCTTCCATTCTGATAAAGTTTATACCTAAATTCAATCTTAGTTATCCTGTTAGCCTAGGGTCCGGGGGAATCTTCCATGATGCTCTGAGGCCCTTCAGGAGCCTTACATGGCACCGTTACATCTTATTAACTCCATGCCTTCTCTCTCCCATGGTTTTGTTTTCGTTTGTTGTTTCTTTTTTGCAGTTTCACTCGCTCGTCTTGTTTTGTACTTTCTGCTGCAGTGTTTGGTTCAATGGCCCAAATTGTTTTGCTTAGAATTCATTATGATCATGTTTAATGCATCAATAACATTGATGCTGTACTCACTTTAGTTAATGTTTTAACTAATGTGTTGTTCATGCACAAGATCATGAATGAAAGACTTTGAACTGTTACTTTCTGATGATTGATGAATTATTAATGCATGAAGTAATGCGTAAATCATGCAGGATTTCATCATGAATTTATGGTAGTTCATGTAACTTCATTATAAAGTGTTAAACAATGGTTGTATTAGGATCCTGATTGTATTGGATGCCAACTTAAAAGAAAACTCCAACTAAACTGGTGCAGCTTTTTCCCGTGCAGCGTATTTATTACTGCAGCTGTTTGGGCCTCCAGAGCCTGTCAAGTGCCAAAAGCGCTCATTAACACACACATGGCACGGAAAACATTTTAACCCAATCTATGTCAACTCTAAACTCATCTAAGCCATTTCTCCACAGATGTGCAGGTATTAATCCAATTCTCCCAGTCTCACACAATTTTACTTTTTCTTTGTCCATTTATGTGTATTTTGAACCTCCCACCCTTTTTAAAAGTGCATTTTAGTTTGTTTTTGCCACCCTTTCATTTGTTTACCCATCTGAGCCCTACCGTACCTGGTGAGTTCGCAGGATGCCTGGTAAAAGAGACGTTGAAGGCTGGCTCGTCTCTCAGAGAAGATGGATACATCCGTCTGCGAATGAAGAAGCCAGCCCCGCAGCAGAACAACACTCCCATCATCAGGAGCACCCTGAGAGAAAATGAATGCATATTTTAGAACTTTCAGCATCATCACGGCCTGAGCAGCCGGAGCCGAGAGACTCCAGACTAGAAGGAGGATGGAGGAAAAGATCAGGCTTAAGGTTGGGTTTCACTTTTATTATCCACCTCGTTTCTTACCTGATTATTGCATTGTATACATCTATTGACGACAAAGGTTCCCTACCACTACAAGGATTCACAAGGTTACACAGTGTCGTCGCTCTCTCAAAACCTGTGACTGACTGAGAGCAACATTGAATTCAGTGTGTCATTTGAAGGATTTACACTTTCAAGATAGACATTAACAATCCATTTGCTTGTCTTACATACAGGTGCACAATATTCTTCTGTTTGTGTTGCAGGTTGTTTGAAGGTCTTAAAACGCATTCATTTCTGTTAATTATAATTTTTTTCTGTCCTTTTCTATTGTGCTCTAAGCAGTAAACACAGTGTTAAAATGTTTTTATATTATCAGACTGTAGGTCTGAATGTTGCCTTAAATGGTTGTCTGACTTTCTGAAGGAATGGCAACCTGTTCATGTATACATACAACTAAGTTCTGTTCTTTCTTTTGCAGATGTCCCGCCATGGAGCTGCATGTTGAATTGAATTTAATTGAAGTAGTAATCTGTATTAATACATTTTTATTCATTAAATCTTAGCGGTGAAATAATTATTCATATCCTTCTGCATAAGTAAAAAAAATACCAATATAGCAATGTAAAAACAAATAAGTAAAAGTCCTGGATGAAAATACCTACTTAAATAACATTACAGAAGTTTTAGCAGCAGTAAACTGTAGCTTACTTTGTAGTAATAGTATTAATTTTATTTCAGTGACTGATGTTTTATCAAACATTATTTGACGTCATTAGTTTATTAAAAAATATAAAAGCACGTTGCTGTTGCAGCTGCTGGAGGTGGAGCGAGTGTAAACTAAGTTATATCCAGGTTTATATACACAGACGCCAGATGAATCTGAGGGGGTCGTGAGGTGATTATTGGGAGAGGAAAGGAAAAAAAACAAAGTTTTAATACACAAATTCTGTTTTTAGTTTTTGAACATTTAAACAAATTTTTGGCTTT
This sequence comes from Brachyistius frenatus, assembly GCF_029030835.1. NCBI lineage: Eukaryota > Metazoa > Chordata > Actinopteri > Embiotocidae > Brachyistius > Brachyistius frenatus. The sequence goes on from NW_027210624.1 coordinate 4,542,077, forward strand.
TCTGACATATTGGATCATTTGGACATTCGTTGAAATTAAACCATTTGAGAGGTTCAGGGGGTAAACATAATTGTAGGGGCTGTTAACAACTGAACCATCAACAACTGGCCATCTGAAATGTGACCCCACACACTGCTTTTTGTAAAATGTCACCCCTAGGTTGGAAACCACTGGATTAATCTAATCTATCTGGATACATCTGCGCATATTTCTTGTGAATGTTGGAAGTATATTATTTCTGTTTATTTCATGTATTCCTTTCAGAGGTGGAAGTTTCTTTGTCAGTCTGCACAGACCTGAAGTTTTCATCTGCTGATAAATTCCATCTCTTCAGTGGAGCAGGAGCTTCAGTCACATGCTTCATGTACTTATTACTTATTATTGTTCATTAAGTCTGTTCCATTGCACTATATATATATATAAATTTAAGTGCCAACATTTAATATGTATATATATATACATATTAAATGTTGGCACTTAAATTTATGGGCAAAAAGTGTTTTTATGTGCAAACCGAAACTACAAACAGGCAGAGGGAGATGCAATTGATGAAATGATAGCTTTTATGTGGGCATTTTACATTATTTAGAAATAAAGCAATTGCTGACAGCCAGTGAAACTATTGTTTCGACGCAAATTTTTATCCTGGCACCAATCCTGGCATCCCACTACCCTTTGGCAGACAACCATTGGTTCTGGCGCGCTACTGTAAAATGAAACTGTTATCGTTGCTCCACTTTATTACTGCCAGCTGTGTTAAAACACAAGTATCATTTTACACCTGTTAATAACACCTAGGCAGAGGTCTTAACACAACCATATCCACCGCACATATCAGATTCAAAATGACCACCTTAGTTGTTTATGACCATAACGAGCTTGAAACTAGCTCAACTATAGTCAACTGTGCGGTGTAGCAGTGTATTACAAAAGTTTTGATCGTAATAATGTTCCAATGCATGTTCCATCCAAAGACCGCAAAAACTTACAACATAGCCTGAAAAATGTGGACAATATTAAAGTGAATGAATATATTTACTAAAACAATCCTTTGTACTGAGCTCTTTTGCCCTCCCAATAACATGGTAAATGTTTTATCTGGCCGCCGCTTTATACACTCCTTGTCTCTAATTCACCCATTCACACACACACACACACACACACACACACACACACACACACACACACACACACACACACACACACACACACACACACACACACACACACACACACACACACACACACACACACACACACACACACACACACACACCTCACCTGACATTGGTGTGAAAGCCACAGGTGGTAGTGACTCTTTGAATGAATTAATGTGAACGAATGTATATTAATATATATATTAAAATGTTGGCACTTGCATTCATTCTGGTTTAGCATATGCATTCATTATTTAAATAAAGCAATTTGCTGACAGCCAGTGAAACTAAAACAAACCACGGCATTTTAAAAAGAACAAAATACCCTGAGTACAAAGCCCAGTACAAGAAGTTGAGGAAGCTGCTCTGGAATCAGTATTAGAGTTCACATTTCCACTCTGAGTAAAGGTGGAAATTACATTTCACTTTTCAAAATCACTTTCTTCAGTTCACTGACTGGCATGTTGCTGATGTTCATACTAAATGGTTCAGAATAAATAAAAGAAAAATGTAGCACACACAACTCACCAGAAGTACCATAGTCTCTGGACGGACAGGGCTCTCACACAGCAGCGAGTCCCACAGCAGTCCTCATAGGAGCGACATCTGAAACACAAAGGCACACAGCGAGCAGCGGGTCAGCAGCAGCACTAATACCATCATAATATGATGCAAGCATCGTATTATTGTTATCCAGTCTCTTACAGTGTGCCTATATTGTATTTTATAAATTATGAAAAATGTTTGCCAAGAGTCTGAAACTCTTTAAATGACATTTTTTCTTTTTTAAGTGTTCACAATTGGTGCCAAAGGTCTGTTTAAAGAAGGTTTCTCTCAGCATGCTCTGGTCTTAACCTGAGAACGTTTATTTGACATGCAGCAAGAGTTTCTGAATGTCTGGATTACGCTGTCTGAATAGACACAGTGTTGTCTACATCTACTGAATTACTTAAACTAAACTCCGCCCCCTGTTAGAACTGTAAATTTGTTCACTCAGTCACTCCTCACTGTATAGTGCAGATAAGTTCAGATAGCCATTGACACGTTTCGGACACTATTTGGATGTTCTGCTGCGACATTATTGTAATCGACATACATCATCACAATGTTGAAATAAAACTTTTCAAAACATATCTGTGCACACATTTACAAAATAATTTGCCAGTACTGTATCCACCTGCCGGATGGGGAGCTGTAACCATATACACTTTTTTGATACGACCAGTTCATTGTGAAGTTACATTACCCATACAAAACAACTAGATATTAAAATAACCTTAAAGCAGCGGTAGCCCTGCCACTGTTTTTATAGTTCACGTACATGTATTTAATGAGTCAACTGAATATGGTTCAGAGAGCTGTTTTCATAATGTCTTCTGAAATTCTTCTGCTCAGGCACGGGAGGAGACGAGCTGCTGCACGTCTGAGGAACATAATTATATGCTCACCAGGCAGTGTCAATGGGTACAAAAAAATCTAATAGGCTAGTTCTATTTAGAATTTTTTTTATTTTTTTTGCTTACATTTTGCTGCCATTAAAGTATGCAAAATTAGCTGTAAGCAGCTCCTGCTTGTAATGTTTGGATGCACAACTATTATTGTATTCCTGTGATACTAAAAACATGATGATTCTCAGGCAGGTTCAGAGGCAACTTTGTAAATTTTAAGACGTTAATATGCAATGGACATCAGAGATGAGGTTATCGTCACGGGGTGTAAAAGTCACAATAGATGCTGTCAATATTTGTTGTGTGTTCAGATTTGACTGACTTATGACTCCAAGAAGCAGTGTGACTTCTGACTAATTCACCTCACACAGCATCTTTGATTCATGTTTAATTCTAAGGGTGGCTTTTGGGTTTTGTCCTGCTTAGATGTCCATGTCTATTACAGATTATGTTGTGTCAATTTCCCAATGATTAAAATGCCATTTAAAATTATGACTTTAATTAGAGAGAGGCAGAGTGAAACCCCCACCCGTCCCCACCCACAAGTCAAAGTTACACATGAACTCATTTTCCCCTCGAGAGTTTTCAAATGACCTGCAGCTGTTGGTGATTAAAGAGGAGATTGTCTTTGAGCTGAGCCCCAGTTTGTGAGAGGGACCTGACATTAAAGAGGAACAGGAGGAACTCTGAAGCAGCAAGGAGGAAAGGTTTCCATTCCTGTCAGTCCATGTAAAGAATGTAAAGCTTCCTCACAGCTTTACTGAGGCCAGACTGAGGAGGGCTGAGAGGCGAAACTTTGAGCCAGCGACTTAGCAGAGCACATGGACCCAGAATCAGCCAAGAACTTTGATCCACAGTCACCTACAACCAGGTGGTTGTAGGTGACTGTGGATGTAGAAATGGCCTCTGAAACTAAAGTCGGTGATAATATCTGAAAAAGGTTTAAACACTGAATATGCAAAAGATGGCGCCGCGCTAGCGGCAGCCTGTTGCAGCAGCTCCCCTCCCCGAGTGTGTTGTTATTAGTATTTTTTAAGCCTTTCTTCTCTCTTCGGAGTTGTTTTTTGTCTTTCTCTCGTGTGTTAAGTTAACGGTCAGACAATGGACCGTAATTTTTTCACGTTTCTGGATGGGGGCTTTGTTATTGTTTACTCGCGTGATCAGCTGATCGCGCTGAGTCGGCCCCTACTGCTGCTGCCCGGAGCGAGGCCTGAGATCCCCGTTGAACTTCGGAGAAGACGGCGGGGTTGCAGAGCTGGAGCTAAGCTGAAAGCGAAGAGGAGGAAATATAAACCAGCGGTACCGGCGATCTTAATGGGGAACGTGAGGTCGTTGGCCAACAAGACGGACGAGCTCGGCGTGCTGGTAAAGACCCAGCGGGAATACCGGGAGTGCAGCATCATGTGTTTCACCGAGACATGGCTGCACTCACATCTCCCGGACCACAGCGCGGCCGTACCCGGCTTCAGGACTGTTCGGGCGGACAGAGACGTTGTGCAAGAAAAAAGGTGGAGGGATTGCAGTCTATGTGAACGAGAGGTGGTGCAATCCCGACCATGTGTGTGTGAAGGAACGTTTCTGTAGCCCGGACATTGAACTGCTAGCCGTGGGGATGCGCCCGTTTTATTTGCAGAGGGAGTTCTCGTCCGCCATTGTTATCGCTGTGTACATTCCTCCATCAGCTGACGTAGAGGCAGCAGTGGACACCATCTACTCCACTGTGTCTAAACTGCCGACTAAGCATCCCGGTGCATTTTTGGCAGTTACTGGAGACTTTAACCAGTCTGGACAAAGCTCTGCCAACTTTGCACCAGTATGTTAACTGCCCCACCCGGAACAATAAAACCCTGGACCTACTGCCTACTGCAGAGAACTTCTGCAGATGGCAGGACTGAGTTGTACTGGAAGTCAGTTGTGTATAAGGTGAACAGGAAGGGAGACAGAACAGTTCCCTGAGGAGCTCCAATACCACTGACCACCGTATCAGACAGCACACTGCCCAGACGGACAAACTGTGGTCTGCCTGTCAGGTAGTCAGTGATCCAGGAGACGGTGGACGCGTCCACCCCCACCACCCACAGCTTCTCACTCAGTAGCAGTGGTTGGATGGTGTTGAATGCACTGGAGAAATCAAAGAAAGTGATTCTCACAGAGTCACCGGTTCCATCCAGGTGAGACTGACCTCGTTGCAGCAGGTAGATGATGGCGTCGTCCACTCCCACATGAGGCTGGGACGCAAATTGCAGAGGGTCCAGAGAAGATTTCACCAGCGGCCTGAGGTGTGCCAAGACCAGCCTCTGGTAGTAGTCGTTGAGGCCGGATAGAGTCGTCTTCTTAGGGAGGCAGCAGAGGTGTTTGGGAGGTGTAAGGTGTGGAGGAGACAGATGAGGGTAGTGAACTAAACCTGTTGAAGAAACAGTTTAACTCATTTGACCTCTCCAGGTTCCCCCTGGTTGTTCCTCTCCAGGTTACCCCTGGTTGTTCCTCTCCAGGGAGCCCCCTGGTTGTCTCTCTCTCCCCTTGAACCCAGTAATCTCCTTCATACCGGTCCACACCTCCCTCACGTTGTTCTGCTGGAGTTTAGCCTCCGGGCCAGCTTCACACACACCTCCTGTAGGAGTCCTTGCACTCCCTCATCTTCTCCTTCAGGTGGCGCTGCACTCTCTCCTGAGCTCCTCCCTGTCCCCAGACTGGTTTATATTTCATGTATACTGGCTTGTATGACAGAGACTTTGTTCGGAGCGGCAAGAAGAAAGGTGGAGGGATTGCAGTCTATGTGAACGAGAGGTGGTGCAATCCCGACCATGTGTGTGTGAAGGAACGTTTCTGTAGCCCGGACATTGAACTGCTAGCCGTGGGGATGCGCCCGTATTATTTGCCGAGGGAGTTCACGTCCGCCATTGTTATCGCTGTTTACATTCCTCCATCAGCTGATGCAGAGGCAGCAGTGGACACCATCTACTCCACTGTGGCTAAACTACAGACTCAGCATCCCGGTGCATTTTTGGCAGTTACTGGAGACTTTAACCAGTCTGGATAAAATACTGCCAACTTTGCACCAGTATGTTAACTGCCCCACAAGGAACAATAAAACTCTGGACCTACTGTATGCTAATGACATGGATGCATACAGTGCTACTGCCCTTCCCCCCCTTGGTAGGTCGGATCACAACCTGGTCCTGCTGACTCCCAAGTATGTTCCCCTGGTGCAGAGACAGCCTGTGAACACCAGGACTGTGAGGAGGTGGACACAGGAGGCTAAAGATGCCCTGCAGGACTGCTTTGAGTCCACGGACTGGGATGTGCTGTGTGGACCACATGGGGAGGACATCAACAGCATGACGGACTGTATCACAGAATACATTAAATTCTGTGAACACACCACCGTACCATCCCGGACTGTTAAATGCTTCCCCAACAATAAGCCGTGGATCACCAGTGACCTGAAAGTTCTTCTTAATAAGAAGAAAGCAGCCTTCAGGTCTGGGGACAGGGAGGAGCTCAGGAGAGTGCAGCGCCACCTGAAGGAGAAGATGAGGGAGTGCAAGGACTCCTACAGGAGGAAGCTGGAGGCCAAACTCCAACAGAACAACGTGAGGGAGGTGTGGACCGGTATGAAGGAGATTACTGGGTTCAAGGGGAGAGAGAGACAACCAGGGGGCTCCCTGGAGAGGAACAACCAGGGGTAACCTGGAGAGGAACAACCAGGGGGAACCTGGAGAGGTCAAATGAGTTAAACTGTTTCTTCAACAGGTTTAGTTCACTACCCTCATCTGTCTCCTCCACACCTTACACCTCCCAAACACCTCTGCTGCCTCCCTAAGAAGACGACTCTATCCGGCCTCAACGACTACTACCAGAGGCTGGTCTTGGCACACCTCAGGCCGCTGGTGAAATCTTCTCTGGACCCTCTGCAATTTGCGTACCAGCCTCATGTGGGAGTGGACGACGCCATCATCTACCTGCTGCAACGAGCTCAGTCTCACCTGGATGGAACCGGTGACTCTGTGAGAATCACTTTCTTTGATTTCTCCAGTGCATTTAACACCATCCAACCACTGCTGCTGAGTGAGAAGCTGTGGGTGGTGGGGGTGGACGCGTCCACCGTCTCCTGGATCACTGACTACCTGACAGGCAGACCACAGTTTGTCCGTCTGGGCAGTGTGCTGTCTGATACGGTGGTCAGTGGTATTGGAGCTCCTCAGGGAACTGTTCTGTCTCCCTTCCTGTTCACCTTATACACAACTGACTTCCAGTACAACTCAGAGTCCTGCCATCTGCAGAAGTTCTCTGCAGTAGGCAGTAGGTCCAGGGTTTTATTGTTCCGGGTGGGGCAGTTAACATACTGGTGCAAAGTTGGCAGAGCTTTGTCCAGACTGGTGTGGTTAAAGTCTCCAGTAACTGCCAAAAATGCACCGGGATGCTTAGTCGGCAGTTTAGACACAGTGGAGTAGATGGTGTCCACTGCTGCCTCTGCATCAGCTGGAGGAACGTACACAGCGATAACAATGGCGGACGAGAACTCCCTCTGCAAATAATACGGGCGCATCCCCACGGCTAGCAGTTCAATGTCCGGGCTACAGAAACGTTCCTTCACACACACGTGGTCGGGATTGCACCACCTCTCGTTCACATAGACTGCAATCCCTCCACCTTTTTTCTTGCCGCTCCGAACAACGTCTCTGTCCGCCCGAACAGTCCTGAAGCCGGGTACGGCCGCGCTGTGGTCCGGGAGATGTGAGTGCAGCCATGTCTCGGTGAAACACATGATGCTGCACTCCCGGTACTCTCTCTGGGTCTTTACCAGCGCCGAGCTCGTCCGTCTTGTTGGCCAACGACCTCACGTTCCCCATTAAGATCTCCGGTACCGCTGGTTTATATTTCCTCCTCTTCGCTTTCATCTTAGCTCCAGCTCTGCAACCACGCCGTCTTCTCCGAAGTTCATCCGGGATCTCAGGCCTCGCTCCGGGCAGCAGCAGTAGGGGCCGACTCAGCACGATCACGCAAGTAAACAATAACAAAGCCCCCAACCAGAAAAGTGGAAAAATTACAGTCCATTGTCTGACCGTTCACTTAATACACATGAAGAAAAGAAAACAACAACTCCGAAGAGAGGAGAAAGGTTTAAAAATACATAAAACAAAACACACTCAGGGGGAGCTGCTGTAACAGGCTGCCGCTAGCGTGGCGCCATCTTAGCGAATTATGCTCAAGATATGGAACTACAGTTCCCATGATGCTTTCAGGGATATAAACAGGAAGTATAACATCAGCATGGATTCGTACAGTTAAACTGTAGGCTACAACTTGAGTCTTGGATTTTTTTTTATCCTATATTTATTTACATTTCATCAAATTAGCAGTATTAAAATGAGGCCAAATTAGCTATTAAGAGGTCCTGTTTATAATTTAACCATGGATGTGCAAAACCATCAATGGATTACAGTAACAACTGAGGTGAATTCTCAACCAATTTCTTGAGTTGTATAAAGTTTTATAAGTTATGACTGTCATTTTATATGCAAATATAGTAAGTCTTACTGCATGAATTAAGCCTTTGGAATTTGTCTTGATCGGTCGAGGCAGGGCCATTTCAGTTTAAGTGTATTAAACATGTGACACAACATCACATTTCTGTCTTTTAACCTGCAAATGAGCAAATATTAACTTGCTTGATTAAGTTGTTTAATGTGGTAAACACTATTACAGCAAAAGATTGGCGTGTTAGCAGCGTACGTGAAGTGAATGCATAGTAAAATTCCTTTATGGGTGACCATGGGCCTTTCTGCAACTCTATTCTATTCCTCCTTCCTTTCCACGCTACCAAATCACTCATTCACAATTTTGTCGTCACTATACGAGGGTAGATCAATAAGTTACGAGAGTACTGCTTGTTCGTGCGCACATGGAGCAGGAGAAAGATATCCTACCCTAATGAGTAACCGGTACAAATTTCGTGGCTTGATCATCATCAGTTCCTGTGATACACACGTTTTTGTGAGCAGTGCACGAGCGGTAGTCCCGGAACTTATTAATCTCCCCTCGTATTCGTGAAACCCTCTCCTCCTCATCACCACCTCATCCTTCTGGTTTTACAGTCCCAACATCTGAAGCTTCCACCGTCATTTCCACACTGCCCTCACCCCAAACCAGTCAAGGCAGATGACCAGCCCCCTCTGAGCCTGGTTCTGTTGGAGGTTTCTTCCTGTTAAAAGGGAGGGCATTTTATAATCCAGTTGTTGCTCCGGTGGGAATTGTTGAAGATCTGGTTTCCTGTTCAAAGTGCCCTAAGATGTTTTATGGTGTGCTTTGGCGCCACATAAATACAAATTTGAAATTCACCTACTAAACGGCCAAATGTATCTATCAACGGATCAGATTATTGTTGATTTCAAATATACAACCCCTTGTTGCTATAGCAACACATGAAAAACAAACAAACACCCATAGCTGCCAATAGGTCCTAATACTAATACTGATTGGTCCAAACCACTCTGGTTCAGCCAAAAGCACACAACTTGAAGCCAGACACGATGACAAATCAGACTGCTTTACAAGGTAAGAGATTCAACCTCCAGGTCATATCTTGGGTTGCAGTTTGACCCAAAAATATGACATGACCTGTTGACATGATTTGTGTTTTTGGAATTTTAATATTTTAATTTGAATAGTTGGTACAAGCTTCAAATAGATTTATTACAATCATGAATTGTTTTACTCTTAATTAAAATAGACATGCATGGGTATTGTTTCTCTGCAATTAAAACTATGTGGAAAAGCTTTTCTGGCTTTTTCCTTAATTTATTTGAACATATTTTGGATTTTTATTTGAAAAAAAAAACAAAAACAGATCTCTGGTGTCATTGAATCGGAAGAAATAAACAGATATTGATGGGGGAGGGCAAGAGTTTTTCATTAGCGAGGTAATCTCTCTTCCCTAATGTTCTGTGTCTTCGTCTCTCTTTCTTCCTATAATCACGCCCTTGCTGTGCCCAGCAGCTAGTAAGCAAAGTAAATTGATGAAAGTAAATTGGAACTGTGGCAGAAGCCTGTCGATTGCCGGAATCAGTAAAACACACTCGGTGAGTTTCAAGCTCCAGTAAGCAACAGCTTTGGAAAAAGCGTTGACTCAAACTTTACTTTAGTATCCTGCGGTCGCAAATGTTAACGAACCCACTGCGAATTAACATCGTGCACTCTTTTTAGTAATCTGGTTCGACAGCCATCCAAGTTCCAACAAAATGTGATTTAAAGAGGGTTTTTTCCCTTCCTCTAAGAAAGTTAGGATATTAGGTTCATCAAGATAAACATCTGGTGGTGTTAATTCTTCTAATCAGGTGCTATTAAACCATCGCAGAAGAAAAGGAAACAGCAAGATCATTGCTGTGTGTTTTGTAGGAGTGCTGGTTTTAAGAAGTCTGTCCGAGTTGGTTACTTTCACCTGAGGAGGGAGTATAAAAGGGCTTTTTCCTGTGATTGCTGACTGCTGAGAAGCCTGACCACTGACCACATGGCCTACATTTAGATTCATTTGCGTGTGTTTTTTTCCTTTATACTTGCATTCCCTCTTCACCCATCCACATATGCTTCCATTACTGATATCTTACATTCCTACATTTTATTCTCAGTTCATTTGAATAAACACTCTTTTCTCTTTGGATTTGTATGTGGAGTCTCCTTTGTTGCAAGTCTGGAGCCAGATTTGTAACACAAATAATAAAAAATGTGACAGAAAAATCACATTTCTGTTTTTTACGTGTGTTAATGTAAGGGTGTTTTCTCATCACTCTTCACAGATGTGATGTTCTCCCCTCTGAAGACTACTGTTTAATTCACGAGTCCGCATCATTTAATCAGTTATTTTGACATATTTTCAGAATTATGAGTCATGTTTGACATCTTTTATGTGCCTAAAACCAGGCGGATAGAAACACACCTACAGTACATGTATACAAGGTTGGATCCATAAGTTCCAAGGCTGATCCTGTTGGCTGTGAACGATGCATCGCACCATAACATGCACGGAGCACAGAGAAGCTATAACCTTTGTGAGTAAGTATTCTTAGTTTGTTGTTTGATAAAAATCAGGGCCTGAGTTGCACCTGCATTTTTGAGTGGGCTGGCGCGATGTTTTAAGTGCTAGAAACTTAACCCGAGAGCGTACATGATTATTTGTGACAAATTATTGGGGAACAGAAAGATGTACCAGGGAGCCAAATCCGGCAAGTAGGCGTGGTGGGGAGCGATGATTGTGTTATTGTGGCCGAGAAACTTGTGCGTTTTCATTGCACTGTGAGCATGCTAACTGTCATCTTGGAGAACCCAAGTACCATTGCGCTACAGTTCAGGTCAGTTGCACTGGATGTTTTCCCTCATGCCTCGAAACATCACAATAGAAGTCAGTGTTGACAGTCTGACCATGGGGGACAAATTCATGATGCACCACCCCGCAAATGCCAAAGAAAACCTACCTGGCCTTTTTTTGTGTTTTGGACAGCTGTTATAGGCCGAGGCTAATGGGGAACCTCGCTATGCACTGAGCTTCTTTCCTCTCACTCTTTCACTCTCCATACACTCATATCTCACCATTACATCTCATTAACTTCATGCTTTCTATCTCCTATAGTTTTTGATTTGGTCTGTTGTCTCCATTTAGTTCCCTCGCTCGCGTAGTTTCTGTTCTTTCTTTTGCAGATGTCCCGTCATGGAGCTGCATGTCTCTGTCCTGCGCTTGTCGTCTCCACCAACAGTTCTTCTCTTGTATCTCTATGCTGTCCTTTTCTCTCTCTGCTCTCCTCTCACCCCAACCAGTTGAGGCAGATGTTCTCCACCTCTGAGCCTGGTTCTGTCGGAGGTTTCTTCCTGTTAAAGGGAGTTTTTCTTCCCTCTGTTGGAGGTTTTTCTCTCTTAAAAAGGAGTTTTTCCCTCCTAGCTTATGTGGGAATTGTTGAATTGTTGGGTTTCTCTGTATAACGTATACGTATTACGTGACGTAAAATTCTGTTGTAAGGACTTTAATATGTTAAGTGCCATGAAATAACCTGTGTTGTGATTTGGCGCGATATAAGTAAAATTGAATTGAGGTCCAGCTATCGTGGTCCACTACTAAGAACCAGTAGTATTTTTCATGGTGTAGTATCTGTAGTTTTTGTAAGTTAAAATGCTCAGAATACAGAAGCATTAACCATTCAGGATTATGATTTACAATCTTATTATTTGAGAGAACATTTTATAAAGTGATGCCCACTAATCTGGTTGCGTAATCTAGCCAGCCGTGCAAAGCCACAGAGTGTGACACTGGGTCATTAAAGGTCGGGGTAATTTACGCACTGCATCTTTGGCCATTTAATTAAGTATTGGAAAGTAATTTTGTCATACCCAGGGTATTTATTAAGACCACAATATCAGTGATGTTTGGAGCACATTGTTCTTTATCAGTGTAATAAATATATTGCATTGGGAGTTTTAAGTGTACATAATTTACTTATGCTCACTCCTCAACAATTCGACTGTATTGGATGGGTGTTCTTTGTTCACTTTGATATTTAATTAATACCAGTGTTTGGCATCAGTTTTTCATTGAACTGCGCTCTACATGGGGCAGCAGTTATCATATTACCAGTGCAAGAGGCATTTATAATATTAGTTACCTCGTCCCAAGCTGATTTATCATCATCAGCCTGTGGAGTACCATAAATTTGATGATTATGAGCTTGACTTGATTGGCCATGATTGAAATCGGCGGTAATTATCTACTCCTTCTGCTTCATTAGTGCGCCGCGCTGTGCCAGAGTTGGGCTTGTGCTTGTGTTGACCAAAATACCAAACAAGCTGACCACGTCTAACAGCACACGTGCGCTAGGTGGACGAAAATAGGGCCGTCTGAGTACAAAGTGAGACTGCAACCATCTGTAATACATTTTTTGTGCCCTGACATGAAGCATTTAGGAATTACAGGGTGGAAGCCATCAGCCTTATTAAAGACAGCAGATGTGGTGCCAGTGGGTCTATAATCAGCCAGATTTAAATGGTCCACAGTAGGATAACGGAGTTAACACATACACGTTACTGTTGTTGTGCTCTGTTATCACCACATCTAAATCCTCATTATGATGCCCTTCATGTGTTTTACAATAACTGCGTTTAATGTGAAAGCAGTGATTAATCTGCACTGTGAATCTAGAAGTGCTAACAAAGCCATTGAAGGTCGGTGAACAATGGCCAAAAGATTATTTGAAAAAAACAACATATAACTATGTTGTAGAGTTGTTTGGAATCAAAATTTCAAATTTCTGAAGTCTGTTTTGGCCACAATGATGGATATCTGAGATTTTTGTATTCTGAGTTTTGAGTTGATTGGTTTGAAGTTGAAAGAGTGAAACTTACATGAAGTAGATTGGGTATCCACCTTCAAAATACCAGCAGTACTTTTTGGCTTCGACAAACTATGAAAGAGAAAGACAAGAGAAAATAATTATTAAAACACTATGTACACACAGAAATTATTCTAAACATACATGGGACAGAAAGCACAACACACAGTGGATGTTGGTGCTGGTGGAAAAACTCAAATCAGACACGGGACAGAGCAATTGAACAGATGCTTTTAGTTAGCATGGATAGCGATGACGTCCGCCTCTGAAGGATTGTTCAATCATATATCTTACCATACCTGAAATCATTCCACCTAACACTGTATCTGCACAATGTAGCCTAACATGCCCAGGAAGTTATAAAACATCCTTTGGCATGAAAAGCCATTTTACCATTGTCTGTGTGCAAAATAAACAGTGGCTTTACTCCAATGTTTAAAAACCTGAAAATGATGGAGATGCTAAGATTGTGGATGGATTAATGATACAAAAAAGAAATCATTCATCCATCCTTAACTGTCACAAATAAATGGTTGGAAAGGCTTCTTGGATCCTTGAATTGGATTGTGAGCCAGCACCACCATCATCATCACTCAACATGAAGATGGCAAAGTTTCCAAGCCTTTTATGTTTAAACCTCTGACCGGATCTGTGCCTCCTGGACCAAGTCCACGGTTGTCAAAAAGAGGACAGGAGCTGTGACTGAATGATATTGGTATCACCTGCCCCAATCAATGTCATTATGTTCTCAGTGAAAAGGGGCAGGAACCTACTGTACATACCGGTTTACTTGAGATCAGCGCATCCTTTTTGCATGCTCTACAACAGGGGTGTCAAACATACGGCCCGCCAAGGGGTCCGGCTCGGCCCGCCGGATGACTTTGCTAAGTGTGAAAATTACAGAAAGACATACATTGCATTTCTATGAGAATATGGAGGTTTATGAGTACAAACGTTTTGTAATTGTTTTTTTTTTAATCGATCCAGTAGTTGCTTCAGAAACAGCGTAAATGCGACGTCTGCTCCGGAGGGAGAAGCTGCTGCTCGCTTTGTGACCCGTTAAATCTGCAGAGGAGAGCCCATGCAGATAAACAGTGGGCTGATGTCTGAGTTTTTGCTCTTTATGTTTCTAGTTTATTGTAGAAAGACCTTTAAAATAGGGTTTATCATCCAAAAACCTTCACCAATGATTTAAACATAGAGAAATATTGTCGTTATGTATGCGTTATTATGCTATGATTTTACTGGTCTGGCCCACTTGAGATGAAGGTGGGCAGTATGTGGCCCCTTAACTAAAGTGAGTTTAACACCCCTGCTCTACAACATAACCTAAGCTGGTGGAGACCTGAGGTGTGTTCCATAAAGACTACCAGTTAAATCAAACTCAATTCAGTAAGTGAATAAATGAAAATTAATCCATTTTCAGGGAATTTAGTTTTGTAAATAAGTCTGATCTAAGTTACCATGGATATGGAAGAAAACCCAGACAAAAACCCAGGCCAGGTTACTTTTCAGTCTTCCCGTTATCTCAGGCTGAAGCAGAATGAAACATGTTTTTCCTAAAAAGTTCCTCCATGAAGGATCCTCTTTATTGCGGCACTGGGAATAGCCTGCTTTCATGTAAATTTTATAGCACCAACTGACGTGTGATGCCCTTAACCGTGTAATTAAAATCTCTGGGCAGATTTAGTCTGTTCTAGTTAATGTGTGTTTTTGTGCATGTATTTGAATGAACTGTGGTTAAAGTATAGACAATAATCAGCTTTCTCTCATGGCTGTAGCTTCATAAAAAAAAAAAAACTTGTATTCTCTCCTCAGATGTCATTAAATAAAAATAAAGAAGCATACATTCAGAAATACATTTATTAAAAAAGTAGATAGCGTCATACAGCCAATCTGAATGTATTTAAACAGTATTACCCCCATATAGAGCAGGGGTGGGCAATTAATTTCCCCAAGGGTTAAGTATATATAAGAGCAATGACACCTCCAGCCCACAAAGCACACACAACCAATGATTCAAGTCTTAATGAGGGTACATAATTACTGACTTACTGAATTAAAGACTGGTTTTTATTTTGCTATGTTCCTCAAGGTAAATTACTCATAATTCTTTGACACAAGTCACTCAGGTAGCAACTTAATGGGGAAGAAACGCCCGACGGAGTTGGTCCCGGTGAGAACTTCTCCCTCCACAGCTCCGCTGCGGCTCAGCAGGTAACTCTCTGGAAAAAACTGATAAATTCACTTGATATCTCTTGGGAATCTCAAAATGTCGTACTTTGCTCCAAATCTGCTTCCTGCACCTCTGTTTTAGCTGCGGCGTCTCCGGTAGGTGAGTGCGTGGTTAAGAGGATGGTGGTGGTGGTGGTGGTGGTGGTGGTGGGGGGGGGGGGGGGGTGCTAAGGGCTCTGCTACGTGCAACACCAGGACTTCCAGACCACTAGCTCGCTCGGTGAGACGTTTAGGGAACGTCTGTAAATTGGGCTACTGAACATTACCTGGGTTACACATGCATGATTTACACTTATTTACGTTTGATTCCTAATTTACCATTGAACTCACATGGACTGGTCAGGGACAGCCAAAGGGCTGGATGTGGCCCGCGGGCCGTACAATGCCCAGGTCTGATATAGTGGCACACACATATAACTTGCACACACCGCAGAAAATGTTGGCATATGCGACCAATCAGCTGCATTCAGCACCGCAAGCCAGACAACATGAAAGTTCCTGAGATTTTACTTCAAACCTCTGGGCCATATTCAATAAACGAAATAAAGGCAGGCCCGAACTAACCTGATCAATTTATCATTATTAACAGGCTGCCTATGCACCCCAGGCCTTTGAAGTTGATGTAATTAACCTTTTAAAAACACACCTATTTTTTTAGGCCTCTGCTCGAAAATTGCATACCCATAATAAAAAGAGTATATCTCAAGGTCTATTTGAATAATGTTGGTGTAATAATAAAGGGAACACTTGTAAGATTTGTTCAGATGTGTAAATATCAGTATATATGTCCATATTATATTAATAGTTTTGCTAAGACATATATGCTGATATTTACACACTTGAAAGGGAGAAGAGGGCTTAAAAGGTTAAACCCCTATTTAAAAAGCAGGCGCTTGCCAACAGTAGACCTGTATCCAACCTGTCCATTATTTCTGAAATCCTTGAAATAGTTGTTGCAAATGGATTATGTGACCATTTGAACAGGACTGGTTTGTTTTAATGGTGATACTCTGGATTTACACTGCATCAGGGCACTGAAATAGCACTGGTGAAAGTTACCATTGATTGTTGTTATTGCTTCAGACAACGGACTCATCTCTACAATTGTCCTGATGGATAAGTGCTGCATTCGATGCCAATGATCACAACACTTTATTACAGACTGGAACATATTATTGGAGTTAAAGGAGCCCCACAAGGCTGGTCTAAATACTCCTTGTCAGATAGATTGTCAACAATGACACAAGTGGACACAGAAGTGGCACATGGAGTTCCACATGCTTCTGTGGTCGGACTGATACCTTTTTCATTACACATGCTTACACATAGGCTATATTATTAGAAAGCACTGCATACATTCCAATTGTTCTCCAGATGACACCCAGCTGTATTTATTCATGAAGCCAGATAAAATAAATCCGTTAGTCAAACTTCAGCTATGTCTTGAGCCATAAAGGCCTGAATGAACTGTAATTTTCCACCTCTATTATTTTCCACCTCTATTATTGTATTCACTGAACTCATTAACCACATTTAAATGGTGTTGCCTCCAGCATTACTTAGAGGAACCTTGGAGTTATTTTTGATCAGGATTTATCATTTAACTCACAACTAACGCAAGTCTGTAGTACTGCCTTCTTTCACCTGTGCAATATTTTCAAAATAGGGACATCCTGTCTCAGAATGACAAAAAAAAAAAAAAAAAAAAAAATAGTCCATGTACTATTCCGAGCTCACTTTACCTGATAGTATATCAAGTCTACAGCAACATCAATTGTATCATAAACAAAGCTGGTTTTATTGCTGGATTCCTAGGTAAAATGTGCCATATGTAGAATTACCTTCTTAAAGTATAATTTGTTTGGTTAACTACAAAAAATAAAATCTGGTATTTAACTGACAAACATCAGGTTTTCTGAAGGTTTCCCGTTCCCCTGGGTTGAAACCTTTTTATTAAAGACCCCCACTGAGAAACATTACTATAAAACTACTGAGGAAAAAAATAAATGCCATTACCTCCGGTTTCCAGTGAACCTTTCCATGGAAACTGCCAACATCAGAAACAGCAGATATTTTTTTACTGAAATCCTTCTTCCTCATCCAAGCCAGCAGGTTTTTCGAGTACCAGTACATGTACAGGTAAGACATTTTCAGCCGGCTTTGTGGTGGCAGTGGAGGATTCTCATGCAAATGTAAATGTGCAGGAATTGGATCTGGTTATGAAATTGATACAACATTTAATCACATTGCATTGTTATGCATCGAACTCTCTGAAGTCCTGCTGTGCTGAGAAATACCCTGAAGAACTCTGGTAGTTCAAAGCAGCACAGTCAAGTGGTAGGAGTTCTCGTGAAGGAATCTGGTGCTTCGTCTGAAGATACAAAACACTTTCACTGTGTGAAAGCAGAAGTCCTCAATTATATATGAACATACTTCCACAACTGTCATGTGGTAATGCACAGGAGAAATCTTACTTCTTTGTGGTAATTTAAATCCTGTTGGGTCTGCAGTTTCCATATTAAAAAATATTTTCCTTGTGTTGCTCAGGCTGATGAATCCGAGCCCAGTAATTACTGCACAGAAATCAGGACTTCACTTAAACTGAAAAGGTCACTGCCATGTCTATTTTGGTGATGTGTCCAGCATGGGCGTAACTATGACATAACCACAACCCCCCAATGCCTACTCAGAATGGCCCGATGGCCCTTGGCAAGTAAAAATTCATGTAGGATAAGTTGGTTGGCCACCATAGTGGTCTCAAAGACGTTGTGCAGTCTGCTTCCATTTACCTATTCACACACACATTCGCACACCATTGGCAGCAGAGGTGCCATTCAAGGTGCTCGCCTGCCATAAGGAGGAACTTGGTGTCTTGCCCAGGAACACTTTGACACGTGTGGACAAGAAGAGCTGGGGATCCACCAACCTTATGATTAATGGGCAACCCTCTCTACCAACTGAGCCACTGTCTGACCGTCAATTCTGACAGTGATTATAGAGATTAGTAAACTCTATAAACAGATATATGCATAGGAGAGCAGATACATTTTAAAAAGCTAAAATGTCATCAGGTTTCATTTTGGCCAGTTTGTTCCACCTCTTTTTCCCACCACATGGACCATTTACCTGCATGCAACCAAAGACCACTCAAACTAAAAACGGAAACCAGAAGGCTTCCCGTACCAATGTCCAATTGCCTACAATTTTGCATTCAAATTTCTTCAGAGATTCACAACTTTTTTATTATTTCTCATAATATATAAATGGATGGAGTAATTAGAAATGTGGGCTTAAGTGGAAACAAAAAGCCAAACAAAAAAAACTAACAAATGCAGCAAAGAAATCCTGCTACTAAAAGAGATGCAGGGACATGACTGCAATTAAAAGATTAGTAACTTCCCAATTCTCAATTACACGGTTCCTATTTCTTCAGCGAAGATATTCATCATAATAAGTCATGGGATTTTGTCTGAAGATGTAAACAAATGTGTCCACCTCTGTTTTTGTACTGCAGTCATCTAGATTCCTAAAATCTTCTAAATGTAAAAGAGATCTGCATTTCTCTAAATTTACAAGTGGTTTTAATTAACATAGAAGTCAACATAGAAGATCTGTTCTTTTATCTTTTAGTCACATCCAAAATTTGATAAATACAGGCCCTGAGGAATCGTACAGAATCCAACCACCACTCTAATACTGTGTGAGAAGCAGAGCTGCAGGATGGCATGGCAGGTTGAGCTGTTTGGTGGCTCACAGCACCAGAGTATAATAGGTTATTTGTCAGGCTACTGGTGGAGAATGGGGCCATACTGTGAAACTTCGCCTGAGAAATAATGGCAGAACACACATTGTAGGAAAGTGTGAGGGAATGATGGCAGGGGAGATAGAAATACAGCATAGAAAAGCAACTCATCCTCTCCTCTGAGACATTGCACATCCTCTCTGCCCAGACTGTGTTCCACCGCACTGGTGGTGACTGGTGGGAAATCTCATACCCACACGAAGCACACAGGCTGTCTCATGTTTTTTATATCTTTAGATTTTTTTTTTTTTAAATCACAGAGCAGCTAGATCAATAGCCTTGATTTTAAATGATGTCCCTTTGTAATATTTGAGTACTGAAATTCTGTGAAAACAAATAAGTTGCAGTGTAGTGGTGATGGGGTCATTAAAATCCAATGGGTTTATCCTCAAGGGATCACTGATAAATTAAGCAGATTCATATTTCAAGATTATTTTGTGTTCAAAACTGAATTTTTTTCCCTGAAAGAGGTGCTATAAAAAAGAAAGCTCATGACAAGATTGCAGCCTCCCGAGCAGCCTTGTGGGACTGCACTCAGGCACAGCGGTGACATTTTAACCTGATGATGGCACTTGAGGAAACGTCTCGTCTGAAATACATTTCATGGAAATCCATCAAGAGCTGAAACAATGTTTTAATCAAAAGCACAGGTGTCCCTAAAAATTTAAAATCAAGATATCACCAAGGATACTATTCATTCCCTGGGAACCATGAAAAATTAACAACAATCAATGGAGTAAATGTTGAAATATTTTACTGGATAAGGTCAAACTTTGACCAACTGTTGGTCCTCAGTCTTTGGTTTCATCCTCCGGAGAGAATGTCTCACAAACTACAGGACAACCCTTCAAGTAGCTGTGTAAGTATCTCAGTCAAAACAACGAATTCACCACCAAGGTTATAAGGGTTCATCATCTGGGGAACATGAATGTTTAAACCAATTTTAATGGCGATCATTCCAATAGTTGTAAAGCTATTTTTGTCTTGACCAAAAAACACACATCGGTTTTGCTGGAGCCATGTTACTAATCTGGCTGTCATTTGAAAGAATACATAGTGTAGGAAACGTATGGTAAGTGGACTCAGTAAATTATCTGCACGTTGGATCAGAAACACGATGATTCATCCTCTGGATGTTCCTAAGGGCCAGGAATATCCACAGAAAATAAGATAGTATTAGAGCTAAAATAAAAGGTTCAATCCCCTCCCATCCCATTTTGACTGTATCATGGTGTAAAAGTAAATATAAGAGGGTCACCAAAGTCATTCAAATTTATCTTCTTCAGACTATCAATATCTATACAATACTTAACATCTAACAGACCTACTGAAACAACACATGAGCTGAACATGCTTGAGAGAGGATCAGCCATTGACTTGATATGAGTACCATCCATTTATCTGCCTTCCTCTCTCCATCAATATGAGCACTCTTCTGTCTCCAGTTAAAAGCTGCTGCTGTTCACTCGCAATCCTCCTCTGAATCGAATAGCTTTGGTCCTCTCATGTCACATTATCCCAGACATTAGCCTTAATATGACTCAGTTAACAATGTAATATATGTATTTATGTACATTTTCATATATGTATTTATGTAATTTTTTTATATATATGTAATATATGTCCATATAATGCACAAACATGCATTATATATATGTACAAACAATATATGAAACCTATCAAATAATGTAATAATTTCATGTGACATAAATGTCGAGCTCATACAAATATCCATGTTTATGTATGTATAATGCATTTTGATATATGTCACATATATAATTATTTATACATTTGACATATATGTATTTGTATAAATGTGTAATATACAAATGACACATTCATGCATATCATTTTACACGTGTGCATGTGTCCATGTGTTAATATTATGTATATGAATTTCAAATCCTAAACATTTTGCATTGCTGCAAGGTATAAATGGCACACTGCCATATCTGAAACATTTAGTGTATGTCAAATGTGCCCAAGCAGGACCAAAGGGGGACCCGCAACCAAGCATAATCTGGACGGTAATGTATCTGGTGAATACAAAACAGCTATTAAACGTGAACAAAATGGAAAATGATGATGTTGAAGACAAAAGCCCAGCGGCTGCTGTCAGACACACTGACCAACCTTTGTAAGGAGGAGGAGAGCAGAGCAGAGGTCTCTCAATAATTCTTTGCGCTACGGACACTTCAAATCCAGGTCATTTCATAAACATGTGAATAAAGCATGTAAACGAGAAACTTAGCGTTTAGTGAGCTTAAACTTTGCACTTTAAAATGACAGCACAACGATGGTAATGACAAGCGTAGAAGTCAGCTGCAGCAACAGGTGAATACCTTTTCAGATTTGTATTATTCACCGAAGTGAAATCAGCTCGCAGCGTCAAGAGTGTCGCACAGCAGCGTTACAGCAAACGCACTCAATTGATTGGAGGGGAAAAAACTAAAAACAACCTCGATAAAGTTGAAAAGTTTTGCATAATCAATAGCTCATCAATAAAATGCTAAACACGAACAACATTTCACTCCTACCACAGGACGGTAGACAACGAGCTACCACCTCGTTTTCATTAAAAGTAGTACTCAGAGCTGGACATATAAAAAAGGTATTCTACTCATTTCACATATCAATGATATTCTTCTGCAAAATTATGCAAAATAATAAAAAACCCAAACAACAAAGTCCATGCATATAGGTTTTAGTAGACAGTGTTGTTATAGGAAACACCTTATGTCTGGTAGGCATGGACCAATGTGTGATTTTGGTGAAATGTGCTATTACACAGATGTGTGACCCTTCCTACATGCACACACAAACACACTGAGTGAGAAAAGAAACTGTACTAAAACTGTTGTTTTCAAAACATGTATTTCATTGTTTTAAAAAGCTTTGTCAGTATTGTCAAGCCTGTGCCTAGTGTTAGTAGATATTAAAATCTTTCACTTCCATAGCTGTAAGCTTTAATTTCACAATTCTTTCACTTTGTTGCTTCCCATTGAGTTTTGTTTGGACCTAATTGTTATCCTGTCCCCAACACTGCCAGCAATGGTTACCATCCAGCTCTGTTCATTGTCTTTCTCTAATTAGAGCTCAGTGAAAGAGCTGACAGCAGAGGAAAGTGTCCCTCTTGTGCTCCCGTGGGACAAAAATGACTGTTATGCAACCATAGAATGCATTTTCATGCTTTAAAGACCAGCTCAGATGGGTTTTGGCTGCAGGACATTCAGGAAGATGAATAAATCAAATGATTGTACGCTGAACCTTAAACCTTTTCATGTAAAGAATGTGTAAAGTGATCAGGGCGTGTTTTGCTTTTGAAGATGCAGGATTTACCAGATGAGGTTGTGAAACAAAACCTTTCTATTGAGGCATTTTGTACACAAAGCATGAAAATATTCTCATTATACTGGATTTCAAGACATTTCTGTCTTTCATGATGATCTGAATGGTGCTAAACTGTAAATTCTGGCAAACTCAAATGGATTATGGCCACAAAGACAGGGAGCAAGTGTCAATACATAGATATTAATTTCAATTTAGTTTTATTTATATAATTTGTTTTTTTCACAGCATAAGTCATCTCAGGGCACTGGGAACATAATAAGGACCCCAACAGAACCTTACAACACGAAGAAACTTCACAGAACCAGGCTCAGAGGTGGGGAGGACCATCTGCCTCGTTGGGGTGAGAGGTACGTGCTGAGAGAGAAGACCAGCATAGACAAAAAAAGAAAAAAAAGAAGCATTGGCTGGTTTGTGAGGCCACTGTCCACAGATCAGGAACATGCTACAGATGGGCATTTCAAGAAAAAATACTATTGAGATTTTGCTTGTGAATGTTTGATTATTAATCGACTATTCTAACCCCCTCCAACACTAACAACCCAACTGCACATACACAAAAAGAGAAGAAAAGACTTGCGCCGCTAACTTGGGCTCAACGAACGCCATCTAACTCCTAAACTGTTGCCGTGCACAGCTGATAAGAAGTGCGTCTTTAGTTTGAGCTTTGAGATGAGGGCTGTTGTTTGTGCCGCACGTCCAACATTAAACTCACTTCTGCTGGCTACTGATTATTGATCAGTGGAGGCTTCATCTGCTCGGTGCTTCACACGCTTGCTTCACAATTGTGGGTCTCAGACAGCTTTTAACTGTACTACCGCCACCTTCGGATGGACGTAAAGCAATACTACCAGGCGGCAGTAAAAACAGGGGAGATGAGGAAGAAGAATAGTCACATATACTAATTAATTTTTTATATTTGAACAAGTATTCAATGATTCAAAAATAATGTTCCATCTGTGGAACAAGCAGTTCCAAAAGCAGAAATACTGTACCTGCAATACGTTAGTGAAAATCTCCTCCACTGCCTGATTTTACATTCCGTTTCATCTCTTTCACCACTCTACACTTCCCCTCTTCCTTCGATCTCCCATCAAACCCCCTCTCCTCATCCTTCCTGTGATATTGATCTCTGCTGACCACACAAATGCTTCAACCATTAGCAAGCAGCAACACACATGAGCATGATGCACATGAGCATTTTTCCTGAAGTGGAGAAAGCAGTCGGGAGGAAACCGAGCTGGAGAAAAGCAGGGCTCGGCTTCCTGTACAAGAACTATATTTGATTATCTCCTGGCTCAAGCTGAATGTATTAGTTGGCTGTTGTCACTGTGTGTCTACTGGTTACAGTTTCATTTTAAATTGTTCTTAAATTATGATTAAAGATCTGAACTGCAAAAGGCTAATCTAGGCTGTAAATGGTGATTTTTCTTTTTCAATGCTTGTATCTGTAACCAATTTTGCACTAGTTTTTCAAAACCAATTATTAAAATAACAAAGACAACCCAATCAGATCACACAATACAACCAGGACTACATGAAATGGACAAAAAACAAATATCATGATATATTTTTCCAAATAAGATGCACCAAATAATAATATTGTAGGAATGACTGTTGGTGCTTTCACAAAATATTCACACGTTCATGACATTTTTGACAGATTATCATTAGTGCTGTGGATAGTGTTGTAGGATGGAGTTGAGCCAACATTGAGAACGACAATGCTGCTCAGTTTGGGTTCCTTCTTCTGTCTGTCTATTCTGTTTCTTTACTTGGTTAGAAGTTGAGGTGAAGCATCAGTTTGTGCAAACATTTTTTTTTTCGTATGTTCAAATTTATATTTTTTTGGACTAAAAAAGCGTGCTCTGATCTGCTCTTGCTTCGCAAACAATAATCTTATTACTTGTTAAAGTCATTGTACTCTCACTGAAGCTCAAAATGGGTGTTATCAGAACCCTCCACGATGCCCACTAGGACAGAATGAAAGCAGCACATCATGGAAGCTCTTAAAACCTGTGGGTACCCAAACTGGGCCTTCACCAAAACCAAGAAAAGAAACCGAACAGACGGAATACAAACTGAGCAGTATTGTCATTCCTTATGTTGCCGGAGTGTCTCAGGACTCAGCAGTCCATCTTCCCGTGAAGGACAAAGGACACTCAAGCCATGTATGTCAAACTGGAAAGACCATCACTGAACAAAGGAGGTGGTCTGAGACCCCACTTATCAATTACAACGCAGTCCTGACATCCCTGCCAAGGAAGATAAACAACCATTTACACCAGGACCCTAATGGCTCACATTAGGTGTTTTTGGACCAAACAGTTCTGAGGGCTTTCTTTAGAGGAACTAACCCCACCACAGTTTCCCCCAGAAGTAAATAGGTTCGAAGGCCTTTTGCAGTTTGCATTTGCGCCAAAAATAGGAACTATGAAATGATGTAGCACCATTTAGTGAGGAGACAAAGATTTTGGGTTTCTTCATCTGCTTGAAATTCATGTACATATTTTACATGTAAATGGTCTGTACTTGTATAGTGCTTTATCACCTTTTGGTCTCAAAGCGCTTTAACATAGTTTTTCCCATTCACACACTAATGAGACAGATCACCATGCAAGGTGCTGCCATCAGGAGAACATTCACACACCGATGGTACAACATCGGGAGCAACTTAGGGTTCAGTGTCTTGCTCAAGGGCACTTAGGCATGTGGACGGGAGGAGGTGTGGATTGAACCACCAACCTTCTGATTAGTGTTCAACCCACTCTACCGTCTGAGCCACAGCCTCCCTATGTTTCAAGAGTTTGTTATTCAAGAGAGCCAATAAAGACACATGGAATGGTCAGACTTGTCATAATTACATTTAAAATTCATGAACTGATTCAGGAAATCATCTTGAAGCCTTGCTGTGATCTGCTTACATTTGCACTGTCAGTTTACTGCATTAATACAAACTCAACACTTCCCGTTTTATTTTAAATGAAAAGCCCTTCAGCGTTTTATTAGAACATTACAGTCATGACCGAAGTCGGACGATTACACCTTAGATGAGTAATCCAGTACAACCTCCGGTACTTCACCGCTGCGTAGCACGACGTAAACGGAGCCACGTTTGATATTCTCTCCGTTGAATCGAAATCACAATATATTTCCTCCAATGCATATAGAGTTGATAAAGCCTGGACTTTGTTGTCGGTCCTCAGTATTTTTCACCTTCATTTGAAGAAACTCTTTCCTCTGCTGTTTTAAACGGCTTTGTTCATAGCTGTACCTTACCCGGCTTACTGATTTAAACATGGCGGTTCACTGTACACTTATGTCATCACAGTTCCTTTTATAATGGGGAAAGTACATAACCAGGGGTAGGCGCTAATAGAGTACCACAAAATGGAGTTATAGGAACTTCAAAGGTTCTAAGTTCCCCCTGTGTTGACACACACAAAAAAGGGGAACTTCCTCCTACTGTTCTTTGAACTGAAATAGTTCCTCTGGTCCAAAAATGCCTCTGATGGCCAGGTGACCCAATGACCTGAAACCCATTCACACCATGAGCACTGTGACCTTAACCACCCACAGGGTGGGTTTCACATGTGACCTAAACAACTTTCAATGACTCTCAAGAAGTTCAACCTGGAACTCCCCTCCTGTTGGTCTGAAGTGAAGAAGCCTTACAGATGAGAGGCAAAACATCTTCAAGAAACTAAAGAAGTCCAGTTGCCTTTGCATTTATGTCTGTGAAGGTTCTCAGTCATCCAGGTCATGGTCAATCGGAGTGTTATCCAAAGTACATGCAGTTACATGCTTCACTCAAAAGTGTTTGAAATAACCTGGATATGAAGCATCCGTTATGCAATATAATATAATGTTAGCTTCTGAAGAGATAAGAAGGAGCCCTTTCCCTCTTGTAAAAAGAAGTAAATAAAATCCTGCAACTGTGGTCCAATTTAAATGCATACTGTATACGAGAAACATTAAGATACAATGTGTATTTGGGTAAAGGTAAATAGTAAGAGCTCAGCAGTCTGGTAAGTTCAGAAAATGACATCACTTTACTAATGTAGCTTTTAAAACCAGAAAAAGACGAGACTTAAGCCATGTCACTATATTCTGATATTCATAATGTAATACGATCTTTAATCTTATATCATATATAATGATATAACAATATGATGATAATATCTGTATCACCATGTAGGCTGTTTGTTTTCCATTACATTTATAAGCCTCTACTGAATATAAAAGAGAGTAGACATAATAATGCATCATACAGCTGCATGATAATGCAATCACATTCTGATTATACCTTAACGACATCCTTGCAAAGGTGGAAAAGGACTGTTTATTAACCGGATGACTGCACACTGCAAGGCTGCCTCAGCACGAGGATGGATACGGTGGCCTGTGCTGGTCAAATTGAGATCACAGCTTCTCTTGGTTTTTGTGTGAGAAATGAGAATGAAGAAGACGCAAAAAAGAGGCTGTAAAACTAGAATAAGTTCATTTTGATTTCAATTCAATTTAATTCATACAGTGCAAAAACACAACACAAGTTGCCTCAGGGGCACTTGGTTATAAAGCACTTGAGTCCCCTGTTTTTTTTTTTTACATATAAACCTAAATTTTGTCAAATTAGCAGTTTAAAATGTGCTAAATGAGCTATTAGCAGTTCCTGTTCGCAATGTAGTCGTGGATGATGACAATCACTGTAAGATACAGAAGGAAACTATAAAAAAAGATTCAGAGACAATATATATACAGTATATTGAGGAAATATATTTTACACTGAATCAAAAATCAGGTGCTAAGGGTTTCTAAAGTTGCATTTAGTATAATACCGGTTCCTTTAAGTTGAAATCAGATCCTTACTGGGGGGATCTGAGCTCTGGATGTCAGTATTTCTAAAAGCCTGGCCAAAACCCTGCAATCAACAAGGCAAATGAAAAAAATGAAAAAAAAACTGAATCAGATGGCAACAGTATGTTGACTGTGATGGTTACCTCATGCAAGTAAGTTTTAAGTCACTGCAATTTTAGGTTGAAGGATATTTGTAAAGTGCTTTAGAGGCTAATAAAACATTCAAACAGAGAGCCAACACAAATAGCTGCAGTGAAAGAGAAAGGGAGAGAGGGAGAGAAAAAGAAGGTACAAACACAAAGAATAGCAGAGCAAAAGAAGAAATATATGGAAATGGAAAATTATTACAATACAAGGTTAATTAATACAGGCCTGAACTATGAGGCTGCTCCTCCACATTAATGCAACTCCAGAGTAGCCAAACATCCATCATGTTTCACTGTGGGTTTGATCCACTCTGGTATCTTTCACTCTGCTGTTTGTCTCCTCACATCCACCCTTCTGTTACTGCCACACATATATTTTTTTTTACCTTGGATCCATCAATAAAGAGGGCTTTTTTGTTATTATCATGCACTGTGAAATGCTGGTATGTCTTAGCACACTCAAGAGTTTGTTCTTGTTTTCCCTCCTGAGAAATGGAGTACACGGGCCACTCGTCCTCTGAGACCACCACAAACAGCCTCTTTTGACAGGACTTTGGCTGATTAGTTTTGGGTTCTATATTTAGTAAAACCTGTGTCTGTGATTTGCTTTCCTTCCTCTGAGTGAACAAAGTTAATTGTCTGTGATGTGATAACTTTTGTCTGCCTGATCCTGCTTTCGACAGGAACAACTGATCCAGTTTCCAAAAAGCATTGAGAGCTTAGAAACCTTCAGTCCAGCCATGATTTAATGCTCAGAAATCCCCTTTTAGCTCAGAATAATCATCAGACATCTGACTCTTCTGATGTCATGTTTTCTACTGTCTCAATGCCACGGTACACTGTAATGTCCCTGCCTGGCTTCAGTTTAATTTATGTTGACCTAGAAATAATGCAGAACATGTCAGAAAGTTGTTTTGTTGTTGTCTTCTTCATTCTGATTATTTCCAGGTTTACATGTAAAAATGAAAGATATTTGATGTGCTCTGACCCTTTTGGACCCCATTCTTTAAATTAACATTAAAACACTTTGGAGTAAATGTACTTAGTTACTTTCCACCACTGCATCTAGATGTATTATGGTGAAGTAGGACCTACTTATCCATAAAAACAGTTGGGGGCATTGTTAGTCCAGTCCAGCAGATGGTGGAAGGTGACTTTAATTGTAGAATAAATTAAATACTCCTCTGCAGCTGGATGTGTTTAAGATGAAACACTTAATGTCCCATTGACATTTGTCCAAAACCAGCAAGGGCATCATGTTCTCTGACTTTTAATGCAGCAATATATTATGTTACGTAAATGTGTTTTACTGGTTATAACTATCTTAACCACAAGAACTTTAAACTGTTGTCCTGAAATAATAAACAATACTTTCCTCAAACCGTCGTACCTCTAACGTGCTGTACGTGTACAAGAACCCTTTTTACACTCTCAAGCTATTCTGCCTTACCAGCGACAGACAGTAAGATGCACTGTTTGTGTCATTAGAGTGACGCTTAAAATAGAAACTCCTTTTGAAATCAGAGAAACATATCTGCTCTTTTATAGTGATTGTTCAGATGTTTTTGCAAGCACTGATTCCAGCTGCTCAACAGCCGTGTGTAATAATGATGGTGATGCAGCAGATGGGCCAGGAGGAGGCTAACAAAACAGAAAAGTAGGTTCCATCCAACATGATGCAT
The DNA here is from genome assembly GCF_029030835.1 of Brachyistius frenatus. NCBI lineage: Eukaryota > Metazoa > Chordata > Actinopteri > Embiotocidae > Brachyistius > Brachyistius frenatus. The sequence continues at coordinate 4,571,125 of NW_027210624.1, forward strand.
CCCAAAGCATTTACATAAAGTGGAGAGCCTCTGAAAAGGTAATGCAGTCACACCCTGAGGATGTATGTGTGCCTGTTTGTCATATCCATTTTACCTCCATGTTTTGTTTTGTTTTTTCTTACCAGCAGCTAAGTGAGCCTTGTGCATCTTCTGCAGGGTAATTTTAACACGTTGAAGGCTAAGGTCGATTTCAAATTCAATGGTGACGAATAAACGGTGAGCAACAACTGACAATGAGAGCTGAGCCTGAACAGTGGATGCACCTTTAGAGTTTTATATATTTAAAAAAACGGGGCCTACTTTTAACAGTCGTCACAGCTCACTTTCAAAACATTAAAATCTTCCAAACGAAATTGTTAAATGTCAAACTTACATCTGAAATTAGCTGGAATGCTTATTACTGAACACACATATGTCTGAATCAACCTTAACCCTCTGTTAGCATCATTACCCTCAATTCATAATTATTCAAATGAAAATGTTCTGATTACATATTTTGCCTATTATATCAGATTACTGCATTTTAAAGGGATGGAACATACAGATTGGAATAAAGTTCAGACTGTAGTTGGATATTTTCACATGTTTGGTTTTTCTTGCTCTCTGCGTCAATACATTCATTTTGAAATAAAATAACAAAACATTAACAGATAACTGTGTGTGTGTGTTTCCACATTTGCCCGAGTTAACTTGGAGTTTAGATTTTAGATTGATTGGAGCTGTTCGTCAATATGAAGAGAAAAATCATCAAAATGCATTAAAAACCTTAATATACCGATATTTTGGCTGAATAGCGACACAAAATATATATCTCTGTGTCTTCTACAAAGTTGGCTGACTGTTCATTTGTAAGTGAGATGACACTTTTAATAAAACAGGGTGTGATCAGGTTTTTTTTCCTTATTGAAATGAAAAATTATATCAAATAAATAGCTAAAATAATAACTTAAATAAGATTAAATAAAATAGATCTTTCTCCGAGAATGCTCCTTCAGTTGTTTTCAACTTTGTCCGTGCTACTGGTAGCCTTGTTGCTGCTCTCTCAAACCGGGTTAATTCTGTTTATTCATAATTACAGTGGTTAATTACCTGCTGTACATTAAAAACTTTCACTAATTCATTTCACATATTCATAGCTCTCCGTCCTTCAGCAACTTTATACCACAGTTGTTTCCAAGCTATTATACAACAAGTAGTTCCGACCCAGCGATCTGATTGGTCAACAGAACATTTGGACTGTGCTCAAATCATCATGACATCACACCCTGCTCATCACTGGAAATATCACTCTACCTCCTCAATGGAATATATAATTGGAATTGAATTTGATATAATATGTAATATAATGTAGTTTTTACTTGTTATAGGCCTACTAATTGTGACCCATGTGATGAAATCGGGTCGGTAGCATGACCGGATATGTTCAACAAATGACACGGTGCTAAAATCTTAAAGATATTTGACTCCATCGTTATCTTTTTTCAGTGGATAGCTTAGTTCAGGGGTGTCAAACTCATTTTAGTTAAGGGGCCACATACTGCCCACTTTCATCTCAAGTGGGCCTGACCAGTAAAATCATAGCATAATAACGCATACATAACGACAATATTTCTCTATGTTTAAATCATTGGTGAAGGTTGTTGGATGATAAACCCTATTTTAAGGTCTTTCTACAATAAACTAGAAACATAAAGACCAAAAACTCAGACATCAGCCCACTGTTTATCTGCCCCGGCTCTCCTCTGCAGATTCCCTCGCAGCGAGCGCTGCTCCCTCCGGAGCAGACGTCGCATTTACGCTGTTTTTGAAGCAATTACTGGATCGATTAAAAAAATTACAAAATGTTTGTACTCATAAACCTCCATATTCTCATAGAAATGCAATTTATTTAAAAAAAAATTCCCCTCGGGGATTAATAAAGTATAATACAGTATATACCTACCTACCTACCTTTATGTCTTTCTGTAATTTTCACACTTAGCAAAGTCATCCGGCGGGCCGAGCTGGACCCCCTGGCGGGCCGGATCTGGCCCGCGGGCCGTATGTTTGACACCCCTGGCTTAGTTACAACCAGACTGAGCTAGCTGAGCAGTTTAGTATTTATTCAGTTTGAGAAACCGCCTCTAGAAAGCAATATAACGGACAAGATCTCGTCTCTGTTGTCATTGCTAAGGGTCTGACTACTTCCTGGAATAGTAAACATTGCATACGTTTGCTTCTACTGACAGGACTGATTGTTTTCCAGGTCTTAGTCACACCTACATGTTGCCATGGAAACGGCGCTCCCGCTAACAAAAGGTTTTATATTTAGAGAGCGAATGGCCCCACAATATGAACGCATTTAGATTCCATATTTTATTTAGATGGTAATTTGTTCTCTCTCATGTAATATTGCTTCATTCAAATCTGGTGGCTACTTTAGCTTAGCAGTTTGTGATTGCTTTTCTCCCTCTCACTGTCCTTCTCCCTACTGCTCTGTGTGTCTTATGTTTAGTTATTCCTCAGCCATCTTTAGTAATAAAGGTACATGTTGGCAAACTAATGTAGTCTATTTGTCATGATGGAGGTAAGGCTCCGATAATTGGAAGCGAGGCTCCGCATCATAAAAGAGCCCAATCGTTAACTACAGCTCAGAGGAGCCGGGTTGTGACCTTCCTCTCGCCCCAAAGGCATGAGCATTCCCCTGAAAACCTTAGTTATTACTTCATAACTTTAGAGAATCAAGCAACCAAAATTAAATGGGTCTTAACTGACAGGTAGAAGTGAAATTTACTTTTGATAAAACATGCAGTTTTCTGAACGTTTCAATGAAGACAAATAATTTTACATGGGCTATGATTCAAAACCATGAGTGTACGAGATGGGAACCGATATAAATACACTCATCAGAGTCCACCCTTTTACTGCAGAAAAGTATGTATGCATTTGTATGCACAAAATATTAGACTGTAGTTTGCAAATCAAGATAAACAAATGATATTGTCTTATTCTATATTTCTGATGAAAACATATCAATGTTTTGTAAGAACACCATACATCGCTCAGCCCTATCTGAGAGGCCTGTGAGGTACACACTATTAGTACAACGTCAATGTACAACCAGATTTCACCCACGAACAGGACTCTTTGGTAAAAACTAGCCATGAACACTATTACACTGGATTTTCACTATGAATTTGTTTTACAAACGAGACCATAACCTTCTTTGGATAATACATATACTGATGAACCGGGAGATTATGCATACCGCCAAACCATCATCAACCTACAGAAGCATGGGTGACACCCTGCTGCCAGTTCACGGTCTCTTCCTTCTTCAACTACTGCTACTCATCACTGCTGTGTTAGAAATGCTGCAATCTCAGCGGTAAAACAATTCTCTCCCATATCAAGGTATTTACAGGCTGATTACAAGAAGCAGCTGGTCGTTCGCCATCTAATATTTCCTCAGATCTTGACATGCGCAGTTGTAACAGGATAATCAACATTGATTTGCCTCCTCGGAGTGGTTGTACTGCAAAATAATTTCTCATTGATTACACCTCCGGGCTTCGGGCCAAAATCTCGAGTGTTGATTGGCTGTCCTGCATTTGATCCGGTTCCGCTGCCACCACAGGTCAGTGGATTGAAGATGAGATTGACAGCAGTGGCTTGAAAATGTTTAGCTGCCTCCTCAATTGGCTTTCATCCCCTGTATGTACATGCTGCCTTTCCACTGATATAGCTGTCATTGCTTGGCCCACATCACCGATGCTGCAGATATTTAAATCTGTGCGGTATGTGTGCTCTTGCATGCATCAGCTCTCTCACACTCTTCAGCTACAAGTTTTCCCTGCATGGCTGGCAACCACTGTCACTGAGGATAGCTTCATTCGAGTCTTTCCCTCATCAGGCCCATTGACAGGATATGTGACAAGTGTTTCAGCACATATCTCCTGTGGAGAGCTCAGCTCCAAGGCTGAACACTTGATAATAATTATTTGAATCAAACCTGTTGGTTGTGCACAGCCGACACATTTACTTCCAATCTGTGTGACTGGGTATAACATTTATGACAGATATCAGGATGATATCAACCACTTATCAACCAGAAAATAGCTGGGCAGCAGGAGTGAAAATGGGCAAAACATCTCATCATTTTATCCTGTGTCGTGTGTCATCAACATCATCGTGCATTTTCAGACTCTCTTTACCCATTATTGTTTCGCATGACAACTTCCAGTGAGGTTGGCAAATAGGAGCAAAGAGTGCTCTTCATCACACGACCCAACATGTCTAGGTGTGACCCCCACATAGCCTAACAGTTTTGTTGTTGTTGTTGGCCTCGAATGCCATTGTTTGTTTACATTCTTGTCTCTGGAAGTTGGCGCTTGGCCCCTCCTCCCTCGTGACATCATGCAGTGCTGTCACCAGCACTGAACCAACCTGAACCAATCATGGCATGCTGTAGCAGGTAGTTTGTCAGGTGTTAAAGGGCAATAATTTGCCTTGATCAGACATGGTGACCATTATCAGCTAAGAATACAGTGTAGTCTGAACATCCAAGAAGCTCGCCATGATAACCTCGAAAGACCACCGTTATTTGTCGAAACGCATGTCCAAAAGTGGCAGAAAAACACAGATCCTGAGTATGGACACAATCTTCAAACCTGGGATTCAAACCTAAAACGACATCGCTGAATCTAAAACATCTTAAGCAGAATTCCACACAACATCCTGGTTTCATGAGTGTATTTACAGGCTTTACAGACTTCTGTGTCAAAAGCTGCTGAAAATGAAACAAAACATTGATGTCATCACGACCACTCATCAAAGTGAACACAGCAGCACCAGCACTGGGTCTAAGGGCTCGATTCCCTCCAGGCAGTCGGCTCCCATTCAAAATGGATGTGCTCACTAAGTCGGCGGAATGAAATAAAATAATAATGATGAGAGTTAATATTACATGAATAGACACGAGTGTCAGCGGCGCTGGACTGGCAGAAGGAGCAGGGTTGAGACCACAGCGTGCAGCCTTCAGAGCCCTGTACAATAAGAGTGGAGCTCATAGTCGTCTCTTTTTTCCCCTTAAATGATCCTTAAATCTCCAGCGACATGCAGAACATCCATGACTCAAAGTTATGTTTCTAATTCATTCATTTCAAGAGAGCATCAAGGTGGCATGAAGCCTACAAATCAAGGAAAAGGAAAAAAAAAAAAAAAATCACAAAAAGTATAAATGTGTATGAAAAATTAAAAAATTAAAAATCATTAAAAAAGAATTAGACAGAAACAATTGAACATGACAGCTTACAATTGGATTCTGCCTCCTGCCTGCTGTGCACCTATACAGTGTGTGCCTGCAGGCCCAGTAACCTACTGAGGAGTTATGGGTGTCTGACACAAAGACAAAGGATGAAAGTATCACAGGTAGCCGACTAGCACATCAAACAATATAATGTGGTATTTTGATAAAAAATAATAATAATAATAAAAAAAACCTGTGTATTATTCTCCACATGTCTTTCCAGCATGCATACCATCCAACCGGCACCATCCCTATTTGATCTTTGTTTTTGTTCTCATGTCAAACGCATCAGAGATGGGAGCAGCGTTAACCAATTTTTAAGTTAAGATTTCATACATAGGAGGTGTTTTGTTGTGGGTCACTTGCATGCCGAAGTTAAACGAAAGTCCCATACACGTCGCCAATGTTCACATTTAGACTCGACAATGTGTGCACTTTGGCCGTTAAGCGAGGGGATATCGGATTGTTTTAGTTTTGAATTGACTTTGGCGACCAAGCGGCACGTATCGGAGCTGCATCACATGCAGCCCGCTGGCGGACCGATAAGCTCCGAGCAAAAGCACTCATGAGGGCAAAACTCCACCTTCCAACCAACAGGCTCGTCTGTCAAAGCTCCAATAAATATTCAATATCCAATCAATATTGTCCGCTCCACGGCGATAATGGCAGACAACGCTCACCTCTAGAAATAGCCACAATGTCAGGGCTCCATCGGCCAGTGGATTCCTCATATCTCCGCCGGGAGGAGGAGAGTGGAGGCGAAGCTTCGCTGCTGGAGAGAAGGAGACGGACGCGTAGGAGATGCTCTTTTATTTGCTATGTCGGTTTCATCCCCGCTACTGGAGACCCTCCGAGAGCAGATCCAGCCGGTCCGCCAGGTGAGGAGACGGATGAAAGCGACCTGAGTGACGGTCAGACGGTTCACAGACGGAGATTAATGACATGGTGAGAAGCTGCATTATCCTGTGATGTTGTCTTATTCCACGCCCCTTTCCCTGCCCCCCCCCCCACCACCACTTCCCCTCCATCCCCGCCCTACAGACACACACCGTCTTGTTTCCATCACTTCGCAGTACATTAGACGCACATTCATTTGACATGAATCTTATCCTCCCCTTTTCTTGAGGAACTTTTTATTTTTTATTTTTTGTACAGACTGTGAGTTATAAACTGCTGTGCTGTTGCTGCATTCTGATGTAGCCTGTAAATATTAGCCGTGGAGGCACTTCCAGAAAGTCTTGTTTTTAAAAGTCATTTACAGATGAAGGTTTATTTACATCAACCATGTGTGCAGAATTGAATGCAGCATCAGTTTGGCTGTTGCCTCATGATCTGCAGCTGAGCTCTGCCTGTGTTTCTTCTTTTCTTTGATGGACATGCTGATTTTTAATACATTTAAACTATTATGTACCTACATTTCTTTTCAGCATGACTGTGATTTAGTATTTTTCAGTAGCTTTGATCAGTTTCTCCCCATTCCTTTCCTCATTGCCTCCAAATTTGGTGGCATAAACTTTAATAATTAAAGCATGCATGTAATTTCACATTGTAAAACTATTTTTGTAAAATGTATTATTTTTGTGATGATATTTGAATACTATCCCTTATTTGTGAATTGCAGATTTGTTTTTACGTTAGATCTATTGTTTCTCAATGCTTTTATTGCACATTTAAATTTCATTTGAACTCACTATGTGCACACATTAGATGAAACCTTTCAACATTAAGTTGGGTTTATACACTGTCCTCCCCACATGTTTATCATGTGCTTTTTTTCAAGCTTATAACCTGCTTTTAAAATTGAAAATGATTTTCTTTCAGACATGATAATACCCAAACATGTCAGGTTATGTTTGCGGTCTACAAAGGTGTAAGCGAGAGGAAGAGAATGCTCTCATGGGTGCATGATCCAGAGGAGGCAGATCCTCTCTGGTGGCGGGACTGACAAGAGTCAAATAAAACATGGCATCCCTGTAAAATGTGCTGGTCACAATCAGAAAAAAACAAAACATCAAAAGCTGGCTGAGAACTCCAGGGCAGGTGTAATAGGGAGAGAGGCTGGCTGGATGGAGTCGGGGAAAACCTTTTAGTTCAGGGGTCATTTTTATTCTTGTCCCATTTGTGTTTTTTTGACAGCCAGTGCCAGAAAGTGCCAGCTCAGCAGGCAGAAGAAGGCGGTGGAGGGAGAAGCTAGAGGCAGCAACCAGACTCCCCAATGAAATAGCCAGAACTGAGAAGAAGTATGGAGACATTGTTACATGTCAGTGGAAGAGGCACAAACACGCAAACAGCAGCCACACATGCGAGTTCTGTCAATTCCTCTAAAACAAGGGAGGACGAATCAGACTTCTCGGCCCTTTATCAGGTCGGAAGAGGAAAAGGAAGAGGCAGCCTTTGAAAGTGAACATGTAAGTTAAGACATACTTGTGTCTCTGTCTTATAGAGCTCCAAGCTGTCCTGGACTCAGACTGAGACTTTCTGTTCCTCTGCCATCTTATTTTAAAATGTGTATTTTGTAAACAGTTACATTACTGATAATCAATTTTTCTGTCGATATTGTTAAACTCATGGAATAAAAATATTGTAATGTCATTGTTTGTCTTATTTTAAATTGAACACGTTACAATTTATAGTGTGTATAGTCATTTATTCATATATTTCATAATTTATTTACAAATATTGCTGTTTTATAGTTATCATAAAAATTGAAAGCTGATAGAGTATAGATTTATTTTTTGAGAATTGTTCAAATACAGTAAGCTGCTTTATAATCTCTGTGGTTTGTGAATGGCTGACTGTTCTAAATAACGTATTGATTACGTCATTTATCTGATGAAGATATTGAAAATAATCAGACATTAAAAATAAGTGGTGGATCTGGTCCCCCTCATACAATGTGCCTTCTGAATTGAAAGACGGTTTCCTGTTTCAACATTATAAAATGAACATTGAAATAAACAATGGGAGAGATAGGGAGAGGCTTATGAACCTCAAGGTCACCCTCTGTTTTTATTTTTTAGTCAATAAATGCCATAAAATAACCAACACCATCAGTAACATCCTATATATACTGACATGAAACAGTACCAGCCTTATCCTTGGTCAATATCTGACAGAAATCAGCACTCAGATTGTCAGGCAGCTTCATATGTCATTATTTTATTACAGAGCTAAGTGAAAATGGATTGCATAATTTTACATGCATCTACAGATTACACATATGTTGTTGGCTGGCATGGTTCTGTCCTCTGTCCTCCAAACTCCACCCTGCCGTTCTCCACCAGATGTCCTCTGATGTACATCCTTCTGACCTGCAGTGACCCCTGTTCTCCAGGCTTTACCAGCCAGCAACTTCCAGGGCTGAAAAATTAAGCCAAGGCTAAAAAGCCACTTGAGGCTCGCTTCGAAAGTGAGTCAATCCCCAGACCCACATGTTAAAATGTCCAACTAATTTCTCCATCTGTGACAACTGTGCAGGGGTTGAATTTTTTTTATAAAACTAAATGTATGAAGGCTTATGGTTATGCATAATTAAGTGTGGGTTGCTTGAGTGACAGATGGGTGTGATGGCTGGCTGCCTGCTGGTTTCAGCAATCAGGCCTCCTTTGGGCTGCCTCCACACACCACATTTTTACCCACTTTTGGATAAGCCAGGAGTAAGGCTGAATCAGGCGCTGGAAAGATGACGATGACCAGAGCCACCCGGAACTGAGATTTTAAAACGACTCTTCAGGAAACCTATGGGTGACCTTACAGTGACTACGTCCATTTTTTTATATACAGCCTATGATTCACCTCACCCACCTATGCTCCTGCTTCCCACTCTCTCATTATCCTAGCCTGCATATATCACCTATATTTCCCCGTGACCTACCATGTTGGTATACTCTGCATTTTGTGGACTTCCTTGCATCAGTTAATGTTCCATACAGCTAGCATTCATGTCTTCTTATAAAAATGTCACGGACCTATCCTGACAAGGCAACATTTAGGTTCTCTGTTTTTGTTGCCTGAACACGCTGTCGTGGCATTTGCCATGGCTTGGATAGTGTTAGCCCCGCCCACCTTTAGTTACAGTTTATTATAAAAGGTGCTATACAAGCAGTAACCAACAGTGACATCACCCACCATCTTACTAGTTTGAAGCGGTTTGGAGCCAGAAGTCACCATACTAAAATGCGCTGAGAGGATCTGACTAGATCTGATTGGAAACCCGATGACACTACGTCCTGCCCACTGATAGCCGTAACCTGACTGGACCACGGGCCTGTCAATCAAACAGACACCCCATCCAAAAAACACAGCTTCTTTAGGCTTATTTTCGAATTAATGATGGGATTATTGTCAGATGAACCGCCAGAAAACTAATAACAAGGAGCGCATTCAGGTAGCAACACTGAAATTACTTGTGGAAAAAATTTATTGACTTAGTATTCCATGAGAAAATTTGAATGGGAGTCTATTGAGGCTTTTCGGAGCCAACCTCTAGTGGCACGCGGTGGTATTGCAGCACTTCCGCATCGGTCTCGTTTCTCAGACCTGTTATACACAGTCTGTGGCACTATATTGTTTCCCCTGTCCATCGTTCTGTTTTTCTCCATTTCTTCCACTGTATCAATCCAATTAGCTTTCTAAATGTCTTCATACATCAGCTGTTGAACACCAGTGGGGTGTTTTCAGATTCAGCACCGCGGACTCAAAACAGCTGAGACAGAGAAGACGTAACAGAATCTGCATCAAACAAAGCAGAAAACGTGCTATCTGAAAGATCCCAGGAATGTCCAGAGGAAGAAACACAGTGTCCCCAGAAGGCACCGTCTCATAAACAATCATGACAAAAGAAATGGCGGTAAAATGAGGTGTCCCTTTTTATGAGACACGCTCCAAAAGGATTTTATGAATTATGGATTCATTCTTGTCCAACATATTTTGGTACATCAAGAGTCATATATGGATAATTATTTTTATGTCATTTACCAAACTAACATAACATACTAACATAACAACACAATTCCACACAATCTGTGACAACTAATATGAAGTTAGCAGTCATTTTACAGTCATGTTAGCTCACTCCAACTGACTGATGTCTATCAGCTGGTTTTTGTATACAGTAGTTCCCATAATGTGTCACACAGATTTACTTCAGAAAATAAGATTGTAGTGATACATTTTCTACCGTCCCATTAACCATTACCAGGAAGTTAATTCATTAATTAATAGTTGTCCAATAATAGCCAACTAGAACAACCAATAGAAGACAGTCTTCCTTCTGTCTCTAATCATCACGGTTAACCTACACAGATAAATAACTTAACATTTGCTATTCCTTGTGTTTAGAAAGGTTCCAGTCAAGGAGAGGCTGGTGGCTCTCAGAAATGTTTTCCTTTTTCTGCAGTAGTGTGTGTGCGCATGTGTGTTGCACAGCCGCAGGCTCTGATGCTGACAGAAAAGGAGGAGAACATGAAGCTATTTGTGCCTGTCAGGAAGTAAAAACGAATAGCGCACCGGTCAAACCCTTATTAACATTACCACGTAAATAGGCGGTTCAAGAGATTAGTTTAAATTGAACTTTTTCTATCCCGTTCTCCCACAGTATTCCACTAGATATGAATGATTGAGGCAGTTTGTCCTGAATATCCCAGTCAAACCACCCGCCTCGTTCCTTGGAGTACTGCCCCTTTCACACCTCAAGACCAGAAAGCAAAGGTCAGAAAAACACACCAAACACAGGTGCTGATGTTGTATGCAGTAATGGCAGGTCTGTGCTGCCTTCTGCTGGACTACACTGAAATGGAATATCTGCCTTCACACCTCACTGGTTTCTGTGTTATCACTTGATAGTAATGCAGCATGGAACATTCAAGTCACATTAAAAAATCAATTGATTTTTATTAATCCCCGAGGGGAAATGTCTTCACTACAGCAGGGGGGCTCTCAGGGGGGAGCTGCTGCAGCAGGCTGCCACTAGGCGGCGCCAGGTAACCTGACCTGAGGTGCATGTTGTTGGATGATGGGAGGAAGCCGGAGAACCCGGAGAGAACCCACGCAAGCACAGGGAGAACATGCAAACTCCGCACAGAAAGGTCCAGGACCGGATTCAAACCCAGAACCTTTTTTGCTGTGAGGTGACAGTGCTAACCACTGCACCACCGTGCCGCCCGATAAACCACCCAATTCATTCAGTATTAATTAAGACAAAAAGATAAATACCTATGAATACACAGTAAATGCATACACACAAAGGAAATACATCTAAAGATATGGATTGTCTTTTACTATATCTGTGTTGAATATATTTCCATGGAACATTTTTTGTCTTGTCTACATTAAAACGTAATGAGAAAGAGGACTGGTTAGATGTGACTCTGTTACTGTTCCAGGGAACTAAACACACACACACACACACACACACACACACACACACACACACACACACACACACACACACACACACACACACACACACACACACACACACACACACACACACACACACACACACACACACACACACACACACACACACACACACACACACAGATAGCCTCTCTCTGATTCTTCTTCTGCTCAGTTTCCAGCAGACAAATGAACCCTGATGAAGTAATTGCAGGTCTCAAAGTCTCTGTAGCACAAAGTGAGGACTATATTCACACAATACTTACCTGACCAGATATCTCTATGATCTAGATTCTTGTGTGAACATGATTTATGATGCTATTATGAGAGACGTCAGCAGCAGCGGTCTTGATGGATGACTGCGACCTTGAAAATGATTTTGTCACTTTAGATGATTTGAGCTCTTTTGTCATAAACTTGATATTAATATTTGATTCATGTCTGTCAGCTTTGGGGACTGTAGCTCTTTGTTTTCAGGTAAATGAGAAACAGGGAACATAAAAAAGCTGCTGATAACAAGGAAAGCCGTTTTTTTTATTTTTACAAATTGTGTATATGTCAGATGATTTATGTTTAATAGTATAAAACATTGATTTTAAAAAGACTGATATAAACACAAAATATGGACTTAGGGACCACTTTATAATTTTACTTTATTTCATTACCAAAAAAGAAGGAAAAAAAAGTTTCCAAAAAATAAGAGTACAAGAAAAACAAGGACAAGTAAACAGAAGGAACAACTAATATTAATGTCATTCTTAATTTTTTTCCAGTGGAGCATTTTGTGCTGTATATTCTGAGTGTAATGGCGACAGTGTGTCATTGATTGAAGGATTTGATCCCTTTTATTTTGTGAATGCAGCTCTTCGCTGAAATACTTTAAAGTGTAAACATGCTGCAAAAACTGATTTTAATCCAAAATAATAATTATTATTATGCATTTATTAAACAACATGAATAAATGACACTTTGAAGATGAGCAGTTGAACAGAAGCTGCCTTGTTCCTGTCTGTGCTGGTGGGTTTTCTTGTCAGCAGTTGTACACCACCAGTTGTTTCCTACCAGATTGTCTCTTTACATTCCTCCATGTTTGTGAGGTGATTCATGCTCGGTCCACCTGCTCCAGGGATCCACTCATCCACTCATCCACTAGGCCTCGGTCTCCAAAAAGGTCAAAGCAGTCCAGCTGGTTCTGGGATAATCCAGGCTCTCTTCTTTGAACAACTCTATCCAACTTCTTCTTTTCTAGAGCAACGACCTCCAGAAACTGAATTCTGTCTTTGCCTATAGCTCCTCTTTCAGTCACTCTCACTCCTCCTCAGTTCTCCTCCATGCTTCCTTTGTCTGTTGATTCTCCCTCTCTCTCTCTCTCTCTCTCTCTCTCTCTCTCTCTCTCTCTCTCTCTCTCTCTCTCTCTCTCTCTCTCTCTCTCTCTCTCTCTCTCTCTCTCTCTCTCTCTCTCTCTCTCTCTCTCTCTCTCTCTCTCTCTCTCTCTCTCTCTCTCTCTCTCTCTCTCTCTCTCTCTCCCTCTCTCTCTCTCTCTCTCTCTCTCTCTCTCTCTCTCTCTCTCTCTCTCCCTCTCTCTCTCTCTCTCTCTCTCTCTCTCTCTCTCTCTCTCTCTCTCTCTCTCTCTCTCTCTCTCTCTCTCTCTCTCTCTCTCTCTCTCTCTCTCTCTCTCTCTCTCTCTCTCTCTCTCTCTCTCTCTCTCTCTCTCTCTCTCTCTCTCTCTCTCTCTCTCTCTCTCTCTCTCTCTCTCTCTCTCTCTCTCTCTCTCTCTCTCTCTCTCTCTCTCTCTCTCTCTCTCTCTCTCTCTCTCTCTCTCTCTCTCTCTCTCTCTCTCTCTCTCTCTCTCTCTCTCTCTCTCTCTCTCTCTCTCTCTCTCTCTCTCTCTCTCCCTCCCTCTCTCTCTCTCTCTCTCTCTCTCCATCTCTCTCTCTCCATCTCTCTCTCTCTCTCTCTCTCTCTCTCTCTCTCTCTCTCTCTCTCTCTCTCTCCATCTCTCTCTCTCTCTCTCTCTCTCTCTCTCTCTCTCTCTCTCCCTCTCTCTCTCTCCCTCTCCCTCTCTCTCTCTCTCTCCCTCTCTCTCTCTCTCTCTCTGTTCATAGGTGTGCTTGATTGATCATTTCCTTGTCAGTTGATTAAGGGCTCTTCCTTACTTTCTTGTTTGTTTGGAGCTTCCTCCCCCCCCCCCCCTCTGCTACAAAGCCTTGTATGGATTTGGTTGTCAGATTTGTACCACTACGAACTGCTTTGTGTGTTAAATGGCTATTTAACATTTAAATGTTTAATGGGGACAAGATCAAATTAATTTCTACAGGCCAGTAAACACTGTCAGCACAGAGGAGTTTCTGCATAGCTATCCATCAACATGGCATACGAGATTAAATCATGACCAACTCATAGATTGATTTGTCATTAATTAGGCATCAGTCATTAAATATTTCAAAGTGTTTTGTACTGAGGTTTTGTAGCTGTGAAACACCAGCTTCTACTAATAAATAGCAGTGTTATCAGGAGACAAGTTAACTGATGCCCGCTGTCATCCTGCTACCACTGCCACCAGCCAGCTGACAAAACACTGTGTCTTTGTGTGTGTGTGTGTGTGTGTGTGTGTGTGTGTGTGTGTGTGTGTGTGTGTGTGTGTGTGTGTGTGTGTGTGTGTGTGTGTGGTGCTCCAAGAGTGGGCTCCATAACACAGGAAGGTAATTGGTGTCAAGTTTAATTAGCGGCTCTGTACTTGACACCAAGTGCTGCTGTATTAGTGACACTATCAGACAAGCATTTCTCTACATTAATCACCAGCATGTGTCTGTCATGGTCGCCTAGCAACGGGCCTCCAATGGACACGTGGCAACATCCTGTACATCAGGTCTCTCAGAGAAAATTAACACTCGTTTTCATGTTTCAGGACAGACCAGAAGCAGCAGAAGATGCTCTCAGTCAAACCGCGTGAGTGGCAGAGAGCTACTGCTGACGTTCTGCTGAGCAATATCACCCTTTTTCTAACAAAATAGATTGGAAGCTGCACAGAGAGACTCACAGTGTCTCAGGAATTTCTGTCTCTGATTAATCTATGAAACATTAAAGGAAATAAGCCAAACAGAAATTTGGCAGTGATGGAATAAAACACAAGTACAAAGTGTTGCTGTCTTCTCTGGACTGTATCTCCCATACAGTTCTTTCCATATTGATGTAAGCCTGCTAAATTTATTATTCTATTTCAAATTGCAGGTGCTGAAGCACGGAGACTAAACATCTGTTCACAGTCTGCACTGTAGCTCCACTGGATGTAAATCCACAGTGTAGTCAGAAGTATTTTACTAAAGCTGTTCCTACATATTTAGAATTGCACTCAATGAATACACCATCTTCCATCCCCTTCACAACGACGTTACAATGTGCCATTATTACTTGTTGCAACAAACTAGTTTCCAAGTGATGTTTTCTTTTCCAAAACAAACTATATCCATGTATATAAAATGCAAATGCAAAAACCGTGAGTTTTTTTGTTGAAAGAAATCCATTCCAATACTTACGCGTTCTCCTAATATCCTTCACAATAGGACTGTTGCTTCCATCTAGTGGTAATCTGAGGTAATGCGGCAGCTCATGGTTCGTAAATTTAAAAAAAAATTGTATTCTATTTATCTATCATTTCGGAGCAACAGAGATTGTACAAGTTCATCCCAATGACAGACCTTTTCAAGAGACATTTTACATTTTAATTCCCACTTGTTTTATGGAGCTTTCAGATGAATTGTTTGGGTTTCCTTTGCAGATGGAATTGCTCGGTTGGTGGCAGTCATCAAAATGAGAATCCCTTTTCTGTCAGGTGTGAATGTCCTTCTTCGCCATATCAGTTCTGTTAATTCCATTTCCTTCATTCCACGGTGTTAATCTACAATCGTACCATTTTACTTTTCTGTGTCTATACCGTTTAATGTTTAGACCAAGCTGCTCTTTGCTATATTTCTATTTATCTATTTGTCTGTCTATCTCTATCTAATATGCAGTATATTTATCAGAATGTGGCCACACTGTACAGATACATGTACACCTACTGAGATCATAATGTGTACCAGACCAACTCCAAATGTTTCATCACTTTTGTCCATATACACCTAATTTTCACCCATATCCAGATACAGATCACACGTTCATAGCAGGTGTATAATGTTATAAAGACAAGTGTTAGGAATATTCCATTCCAGTGATATATGACTTCCAGACAGAGCTACAGATGTTTAATGTCGTACTCTGATCACAAACTAATAGCCACAACTGTCAACAGTTCTGAAATGTTTATTTACAGTACAGGACATTCATGTACAAATCTGTTTCCATAGCAACAGAGCTAATTGTTTGGACATACATTTACAGTACAGACCCAGTGGAAGTCTGGAGTGCTTGGCGTACAAGTTGAGAGTGATCTGCTTCAGAGAGGACTGAACCCTGAGGAGGTCAGTCCGTGTTCTAATAGGAATATGTGACATGGCTCTTTAAACACTTCTGTTAAATACAAACCTGCGTACCAGAATAAAAAAACAACAACTCAGTAACATCTGCAATATTACACAAAAAAGCCTAAAATAAAACCCTGAAAGATCTAAAATCATCAAATTCTTTCTCTGAGCATGGCACCAAATAGAAAATAAAGGAGAGATACAAACAGGGTTGAGGAAGGAGCTGGTTCATCAGCACAGACGAGGAAAAGGACACAACAGTCATTTGGTTCAAGGAAAGTGAGTCTGTGCTCACCGCTATAAGTACAAACAGTCCCAACTGCAAACCCACCCCTCCAGCCATCAGTACACATGGAGGAATATGATGACTGGTGTCAGGTATGTGCTGTATCCACAAGCATTACACACTGTACAGAGATATCAGCTCTGCCGGTTACATGAGGATGTTTGGACATCATCTGCTCACGGTAGTTATGTTTCTATATTAGTCAGAGATACCTTGTTTCCCAGAATGCAGTTTTTCCCTCTGATCAAAATGTGACAGTTTCATTTCAGCACCCTACTGCTGAGGATGAGGACATATAGATAGTGACATATGAAAAATCAGTGTAGACATTTTTTTTTTTTTTAACTTCTCAGGATTGCAAGCCTTCCCTGTGAGATGGTATGAGCCAGATAATACACTTCAAGTTGTACATTAGATCATTTTTATTGAATGTGCAGCTTGTTAGAAATGATCCCTTTTAAACTGTTTGTCTGTCAGTAAGTAATTAGAAATCATCCATTAAGGACTCAGACAGGTACAATTTCCTGTGGTCATAGTTAATTCATCCCCAAAAAATTGTTAGGCTCTTTGTCAAAAATGTTTGTGTTTTTGGAAAACCTTTTTTTTCCAATTTTCTAAAAACCTGTATTGGCACATGTCTATAAGCTCCACCACCAGTCAGGCTCTATATTATTACAACAGAACATCAAATATTAACTATGTTCTCTTTCAGAAAACCTCCTCGCTGGATCGAGTGTCTCTTCGCCTACTTGCTGTCTGTGAGTTTGTGAGAGTTAAAACTGAAACTGGACCAACTTCTTGATCAACGTGCGTTGCTGCAGAATTCTGTCCTATTTTCTGCTCCTCCGGGTTTCAATCCAAAACCGAACGACACTGCATTCACAAACCCGCTTAACAAGAACGTAGCTCAGCAGTCCGGAGACTTCAGGTGGAGCTATATTGTTAAAATATAATAATAACAATAGAAGTAAGTAGATATATACTTAGATGCATCATTTTTCTATGTGCAGTTATTTCCATGACAGGATCCTATAATTTGCTGGAGAGCTCTAGAAGAACTATTAAAGGGACCCGGTGGTCAGATTGTTTTATCAGCTGCTGAGGTCAAATTAACTTTCAGTCTCAATCAATGCTTGAAAATCGATGTAGAAATTTATTAATTGTATTTGACTTGATATTGCACACAACTCAAAGTCTCAAACTGTGAATTCTGTTCATAAAAACACAGATGAATGTCTCCCTGTTGGATCTGAAACAGCAGCTGGAGAAAAAAAGACTTCACTCTTTAAAACAGCGGCAGTTGAAGTTTAGTGTCAAAGTTGAAAAAGTTGCTTTTGGAAATATATCAGTGTTGTGTGTGTGTGTGTGTGTGTGTGTGTGTGTGTGTGTGTGTGTGTGTGTGTGTGTGTGTGTGTGTGTGTGTGTGTGTGTGTGTGTGTGTGTGTGTGTGTGTCGCGTGTGTGCGTGTGTGTGGGTATGTGGTCGTAATGAAATGCAACATAAATTAAGCTATTGTTTCAGGAGGTGTTTAGGAAAGTGGGGGTCGAGCAGGGCTGATGCTTATGGGAGGAATACTGTATGTACTTTTAAAATGCACTTAAAGTCCAGCTACTAAAATAACAAAGATTGACCGTGCAACAGTTTCTGATTATACATTTACACAATAAATGGAGGGGAGTTGGTACATCAGTAGGCTTATTTCTGTTACCGTGACAACACTAACTTCTCCTCTGTCAGACGCTGATGGTGCACGAGGTGGGTGGAGGGTCAGTAGATGAACTCTCCAAGGACCTCCTGCAGGGCACTGAAGGGCTCCTCGAACTTGAAGCGTTTGGAGATGCCTTTCTGCTCGGCAGCCAAAGCCTCCTTCTCAGAGGTGGAGCTGGAGGACTGGCGGCACTGACCCAGGGTGTATGCTGCCATGACGATCAACTCATCCGTCACCGGGCCCTCCACCTCCTCCTCAGCTGTGCTTGTGCTGCTGGGAGGTTCGGTGCTACTGGTGGAGCTGCTGGTGGAGCTGCTGGTGGAGCTACTGGTGGAGCTACTGGTGGAACTACTAGTGGAGCTACTGGCGGAGCTACTGGCGGAGCTACTGGCGGCGGTGCCTGCATCCTGGTCCTCTGCTGGGAGGATCTCCTGGGTTTCCTGAGGCTCTAAGGCCTGAAGCCAGGCGTGGTTGAGAGACTGCTTGGCTGTGGCTCGATCCCTAAAAAAACAAATATACAGAAACCTCTTGACATCTCTCTCTGTATTTGTTCTGTGTTGTGTCAGTGCCCATCAGCTATTTATATTTAACTGGTGATATCCAGTAAAACACATGGTTTCAAACTAGTAGAACAATGCTTCATTTAGCACTTTAATTGGACACTGAAGTACTCCAGATGTGAGGTTTCCAAGAAGCCAAGTATCCCAAAACAATAAAGGATTATTTGCCAAAGAGGCAAAATGCCAATCCATTTTTATTTTGTTGACAATTTGAAGTTGTGTTGCTTCTGCAGATGAGCGAGGTGATGACTCACTGTGGCTGTTTGCGGAGCAGCATCTGGATGAAGGACAGGGCCGCCTGGTCCAGCTGCTGCAGCTCCTCCTCCGTGTAGCTCACATTGAGCTGGGAGATGTTGAGGAACGTCTCCTGTTTGTCTTCACCCAGGAATGGAGAGATTCCCGTCAGCATTACGTAGGCCAACACACCGATACTCCTGAACACATGACACAGAGGAGAAGTCAGACAGGTGAGGGCAAGACGATGCACAAACAGGAATAAGATCCATAACGCATAAAAGACATGGAAGGTTTGAGTCAGATCAACTGCAACATGTAAATTATTCCACAGATACGTGACATGTAAAGACTATTATTACTGGTACTAAAACAGAAATAATATCCACATTTTGATTGAAGTACTAAGTTCGTTCTTTGTCTGCATTACCATTCATGGTCAGTGAAAGCTTTTCTGTAGAGCTACTAGAAGATTTGTTGTTGTTTACTTGACGTGATGCCTGATGAAGGTGTTGTACTCACTCGTTAAAAGAACATCTAGTCAAATGTACAGAGCCCCAAAAAGTTCACGAACAGAGTGAAAACGGAAATTGATTGACTCTATTCACACACTCAGGAAGAGAAACTTCAACGCTAACACTCAGCTGACATACGAGAAACTCGCATATCAGTCAAAAACAGAAGGGAAAATCTGTCATATGAACACCAAGTTTTAGTTATATTTCCAACGACAACTGAAGGTTGTCGTTTTAGGTGATTATATTTCTAATTAAGTGAAACTTTGTGTATAAAAACAGTGTTGCTCAAATTTCAACGGGAAACAAGCCGGGACAATCAGGTCGACAATTATTTATTACTGAACATTTATTTCTTGACATTTATGTCTATATTTATTCAGTATGTCCTGGTTTTATTTAACAATGATCCCTAAAAATATAATCAATCATTTACCATGACACAGATAGCAGCACAAAACTGGTGGATAGATTAATTATTTCAAAAATGACCTGCTATCAGTTTTAATATAACCATGAAAAAAAAAAGAAGTTATATCACTGTCCTTAAACAGGCAAGAACATTTTTTGAAGACATTTGTCAATAAAACTTTAAACTTTTATAAAACTTTTTGTGGTGAAACTGAATTCAGTTTCCTGGATGTTGACAGAGAAAAGACATCAAATCTGTGTTGGTCAGTCAAACGAGTGTCATTACTGGTAAATCCAGTAGGGGGCACCAAAGTTGGAGACTCCACAAATTATAGGCATTATGCTTCAAGATGGGAAGAAAACTGAGCACAACTTCAGAGAGACGTCTGGTTCAAAGTGTGATGTAAAAGTTGATACAGGAAATTGTGATGCTTTTAACAAGAAATAACTTAGGATGAACACTGGCTCAGTAAAAGGAGCGTTCATTTGAACAAACAGCTTTTTCTGCTTGGTGGATTCAAATGTGAAACTCATTTTAAACTCAATCGAGTATCAGTCATGTAGTCATGAATAATTTGCTGCTTGTTGTTTTACAGTATTTCATTGCATCATCACTGTAAATTAGTTGTGCTGTTTGTGCTACTTGTGCCTCGTGTACAAAAAAGAGTATCTTTTTCTGGAGTTCTCTGTTTGGTGCTGTGGATTATATAAAGACAGATAACGCCAACCAAGCTGCAGCTATAAATGCCAAGGATTGTGTATTTCATGCAGTGCATTTGTCCTAATAAAAATAAATATAAAACAATCAAGAAAACAGACATAACAAACCCACACTACTGCAAAAAGAAAGGCCCAGTGCCCAGGAGGTTGATGATGTTCACTATTAAGTTGAACTCGAGACAAAATGAGCCTCACAATTTGTAGTTGCAAACATTTCTTACCACATATCTGTTGCTGTGCTTATGGGCTCATAATTCAGAATCTCTGGAGCTGTAAAAGTGAACAGAAACATGTCAGTCATCATTCAGCATCAAATCAGAGGCAAACATTCTTACAGGGCGATAGAAGGTTGACTCACCAACATACTCCGGGGTTCCCATAATCTCTCGGAGTTCCTGGTGGCTGCTGACCATCCTGGACAGACCGAAGTCCACAATCTTTATGTCCCCCAGAGGAGAGCTGCTAGTCAGCAGGATGTTCTGAGGCTGACAGGGAAAACACATGTTAGTCACACACCCACATCTGTCTGATCGGTGACAGCTGATCTTCTCTCCTTCATGTACACTGCAGAGATTACATTACATTACATTTAATTTATCTGACGCTTTTATCCAAAGCGACTTACAATAAGTGCATTTCAACCATGAGGGCACAAAACCCAGAACAACAGGAATCAAGAAAATACAATTTCTTCAAGAAAGCCAAACTACAAAGTTCTATCAGTAAGTGTAATTTTAAGTTCTACTAAAGTTCTACTGTTCAAGGTAAAGTCTGAAGAGGTGTGTTTTCAGTTTGCGGCGGAAGATGTACAGAGTTTCCGCTGTCTTGATGTCGGTGGGGAACTCATTCCACCATTTAGGAGCCAGGACAGCAAACAGTCGTGATTTAGTAGAGTGTTTAACTCAGTGAGGAGCAACAAGCTGATTGGTAGAAGCAGAGCGGAGGGAGCGGGCTGGGATGTAGGGTTGGACCATGTCCTGGACCCGATCTGTTCACAGCAATGTTTCGCAAGTACCAATGTTTTGAAACGGGTGTGAGCAGCTACTGGTAACCAGTGAAGGGAGCGGAGGAGGAGGAGGAAGAGGAGGAAGAGGAGGAGGAGCGGAGTAGTGTGAATGAATTTCAGGAGGTTAAAGACCAGTTGAGCTGCGGCATTCTGGATGAACTGCAGAGGTCGGCTGGCGCTAACAGGTAGACCTGCCAGGAGGGAGTTACAGTAGTCCAGACGTGAGAGGACCAGAACCTGGACCAGAGGCTGGACCAGAACCAGGACCAGAACCTGCGACGCCTTCTGAGTGAGAAGAGGACGTATTCTCCTGATGTTGTGCAGCATGTATCTACAGGAACATGTTTTTTGATGTTGGCAGTAAGAGAGAGTTGACTGTCGAGTGTCTCCGAGGTTCTTAGCAGTCAGGGTCGGGATAACAGAGTTGTCCAAGGTAGTAGTCAGGTCGAGGGTGGGAGAGTCTTTCCCTGGAAGGAAGAGCAGTTCGGTCTTGTGGAGGTTGATTTCCAGGTGGTGTGAGGACATCCACTGAGAGATGTCAGTCAGACAGACAGAGATTCATGCCGCTACCTGAGTTTCAGATCGGGGAAAAGAGAGGATCAGTTGGGTGTCATCAGCATAGCTGTGGTAGGAAAAGCCATGCGAGGGAACGACAGAGCCGAGAGAGTTGGTGTACAGAGAGAAGAGGAGGGGACCCAGGACGGAGCCTTGAGGGACACCAGTAGTGAGAGGACAAGGTTCAGACACAGATCCTCTCCAAGTTCCCCGGTAGGTGAGGTCGTTGAGGTAGGATGAGAACAGGGAGAGCAGAGCCTGAGACACCGAGGTCCTGAAGGAGGAAAGAAGGATCTGGTGGTTCACGGTGTCCAATGCAGCAGAAGGTCTAGAAGGATCAGGACAGAGGACAGAGAGGCTGCTCTAGCAGTGTGAAGCTGCTCAGAGACAACAAGGAGGACCATCTCTGTTGAGTGGTCTGTTGAAACCAGACTGGTGGTCAAGAAGGTTATTATGGTGGAGATAGGAGGAGAGTTGGCCAAAGATAGCTCGCTCCAGAGTTTTGGAAAGAAAGGGAAGAAGAGAGACGGTCTGTAGTTGTTTACTTCAGACGGGTTCAGGGGGGGTTTCTTCAGGAGAGGGTTCACTCTTGCATCCTTCAGAGTTCGGAGATTGTAGTCAATGTATCAGAGTCATTATAGAAACAGTGAAAAAACACACTGTGCCAAATTAACAAGGGTTGAAAGGAACTGGACACATTAGACACTGGTCTCCTTGTGTCTGGGTGTGTGTGTGTGTGTGTGTGTGTGTGTGTGTGTGTGTGTGTGTGTGTGTGTGTGTGTGTGTGTGTGTGTGTGTGTGTGTGTGTGTGTGTGTGTGTGTGTGTGTGTGTGTGTGGCAGCTATCTCACTGCACAGCAATTGATATTATATATTGTCAGTGTTTTTGTAATTTAGGCAGCTGACCTTTTAAAACTTGTTGAAATGTTGCTGTAAAATAAATGTTAAATGAAGCAGATTTATTTCTGGTCTCAAATCTATGCCGAGCCTCATTTTTATGACTAGTTGATGTTTACAATTTCTATGATGACATGTTTTTCAGTTTGAAAAGCTGATGACCAAATGTATCACAGAGTGGTTTGTTCAAACAGTTGAGGAAGGAGTAAGCAAAAGAAAAGTCGGATTTCCATCTGCCTGGAATGACATCAGTACAGCTACTTCATCTGTAGCCTTACCCGACCACACAGACACAGAGGACCGATGAGTCTGTCGGGTTTTAACGGTCACTTCCCAAAAATGAAATGTGAAAATGTTTCTCCAGAGAATATTCAGGTTTTATCTGAACTGACTGGTTCAGTTTTGGAGCTCATTAGGGGAAAAGAGTGGAAATGAATTGACGATACAAGACATGCAAAATTGGGTGGTAGTGGAGAATCGTGTGTGTGTGTGTGTGTGTGTGTGTGTGTGTGTGTGTGTGTGTGTGTGTGTGTGTGTGTGTGTGTGTGTGTGTGTGTGTGTGTGTGTGTGTGTGTGTGTGTGTGTGTGTGTGTGTGTCCACTGACCTTCAGGTCGAGGTGGACCACATTGTTCTGGTGAAGGAAGGTGACTCCCTCCAGGATCTGTCTCATCAGCCTCTTGACGTCTTCCTCGCTGAAGGCCTCGTCCTCCGACACACACTGGTGGAAGATCTCTCCTCCGGCCGCACTGCAAACAGACACGCATCAGACGACAATGCAAACATGTTCACTTGTTCCTTTTGTAATTCTCCAGTGAAAGAACATCATGTATATCAGTCATTTATTATTTCTTCTGCTTAATCTGTGCAAAGTCAGGAGGCCTGCAGCTGAGACACCAGTGTCATCTGTAATTCAGAGTATTTGTTTGGACTGTGGGCGGAAACCAGAGCAAACATAGGAAACCCAAACTACAGGCTGCGTTCCCCGTTTGTTCTCCATCCTCACCAAAATGAGCAGCGTCGCCCTGCGTCGGGCTGAGTCCCAACAGGCTCAGCAGAAATAATCCACTCTGTGGCCTCACTGTGTGAATGTCTGTGTTCTGACTTGCTGGAGGAGGTGGCAGAAATAGCAAAGCACCTCCAAATATAGCCAACTAATTATGAGCTTCCGTTGAATGAGGCCATTTGTGCTGTTGACGGATCACTTTCTCTCCACCTCCACGTGAGAAAACAGGGTTGCGATCAAAACAAACTTTGTCAACCAATCAGAAATACAGACCTCCTTCGACTGCCTTTAATTTCCTCTGACCTGAGATAAACTCTGATGGATAAACTCAGTTAGAAACTCAAGAAGAAGGAAAGCGAGGGCAGTCAGGAATAGACAAGGCATCCCCTCAGGGTGTTGGTGAATTAGGCTTTATCTCAGAGGAAGGAGAAGAAGAAGAAGGAGGAGAAGGAAGGAGTGACTGATGTTTTCAAGGTGAGGTGAAAAGGCATTTACCAACTGAAGAATAAAGAACATAATAAAGAATAAAACTGGTTTTCGCAGTTTCATCCCAACTAAAATTGCAACTGTTGCAAGTAACTCATCATCACTTTCCCCATTCACGTTTTAAATTAAAAAGCCAGCAGTTAAAACTTAAGTAAAGAGAGGCGTTGCTGCGGAGATGTTACACCTTGTGTTAACAATGTTTGCGAAGGACTGCATATTACTCAGAAATACAGACCGGTGACTAATGAAAGAAAAACACAACAACGTGTCTGAGGAGGATGCTGCCAGAACAGCATCAGTGCACCTTGGCATTGATTCTAGGTCTCTGTTTTCCTGCGTACGCCACACATGCCAACTTGTCAAGGATACGCTGAAAGGTGACACATTTAACCGTGTCACTTGTTCCACATCTCTGAAGACCGGTGGTTTTTGCAATCCTCTTCTTTCCGCCCTGTAAAGATGAGTTTATGCACTCCAACCCCTCACTATATTAAAACTCTGTGATTGTTGATAGACTGTTCCAGCTGTCAGTCTGGTGATAGCGCCCATTGACATTCACAGTCACCCGAGTCACCACTCTTCTGGTTTTAATTACATATTGCACTCATGCACGGGCGTCACCAAACGTGCAACTATCAACCACAATTTCTGACCTCGATTACTTCACCATGGATCTAAATGCTGGTGTCACTTTACTCACTGTTTCTACTCAGACACGAGTCACTTCCTGCCAGTCCTACCCCAACAATGAACTCTCCTTCAAAGTCACTTTGATCTTTTCCTCTTAAGATCTGGATTCAAAATCAGAGATAATTGATTCAGAAATGATTTTTGGGGTATTGTATGCCTATATTTGATTGTGACAGTGGAAGTAGAAAAGAAATAGCAGCGACGGTCTTGCCAACTTGGAACTGAAACAGTGACTTGCTTCTCTGGGCACATATATTGATGTAGTGTGCACCCTTAGCACTCAGCTAGTGGATCAGACAGTTGCTTCATTGTATCATGCAGTGCACCTGTGTGGAATTCATTTTGTTTTTGATGTGTGTCAAAGGAGCATTTTTCCCAAAAAGATTTCAGCTCACATTAGTGCCAAATGCAGAATACACTGATGCACAACATGAGTGGAGAAACACATCAGACCCATATGTGCTGCAGCATCGACACTTCAGTTTTAAAGTTGTTTTAAAATCTTCATTAAGTGGAAAACAGTCAATGAGCAACTGGTTTCCGTAGCAACAATCATGCTATGCTCGGGACACACATGAGAACAGGAGACACTGCTCAGTAACTACTGTGTTCGGGTGGTAGATGACCCCATAGATCGTGTTCTGGTACCAAAATAAAAATGTGGACGACATCCAGCAGTTTGCACTGCTTATAAGCAGCAACATTTGTGTTGAAAAGGACCCCAAAAAACCTCTGGAGATTCTGAAGAGAGGCATGTAGAACTGTAGAGGGAAATGGAAGTGAGTCAGTCAACTTAGTAAAATGAAGTCAACTTCAGGTCAATCTTGGGTGACAAACAGGTAACGTCATCGGTTGCTGATGTCAGTCCCAAACTAAAATGTTAATGAGACTGCTGGCACGGACTGGACCACAGACTTAACATTAGAACCTTCATATCACACAGAAATTGTAACAAGTCAAACATGTATCCAGCCTTGCATGCATGCAGAAAGCACATGCATGACATAGAAGCTGGAGCCACCAGAGGAAACTCCACACAGAAACGCCCCTGTTAGATGTGATGGTGAGTTTCCACTGGAACTGAGATCAGATTTATTTAAAACGGCTTTATTTCTCAGTATTTCATGATTGTAAAAGTAAAAAACCACAATAAACTTGAATACTTTGTTGCTGTGAGGATTTTGTGCTAAACTCTGAGCACATGTGCTGCAGGTTAAAAGGAGAGGATGTACCCGATTCTTTTTTTTCAGATTTTAAGTTCCTTTGAAACTGTGACACGTTGATGAGTCCACAAGTGTCACTATTTATTCATATATTTATTGTAGTCTCTTAGTTATGGCTGACAATGATTAATGTGTGTCTGCAAGGACTTTATAGCAAAGATGAGTGGTTTTACCTATCCTTACACAGATAAACAAACACACACACACACTTTTATGCCATAAGGAGAGCATTATTGTGCATAGACCCAGAAAACACATTAAAGAGGAATGTGAATGTAGTGAGGACCATAAACCAGTGAGCATGAGAGGAGGAGAATTATGATGAATAATTAGGTCAGCTGATGGTTTGTAAGTGTGAAGTGATTGGCTGCTAATCTGTGTCACCATTGCACACACACTCTCTCTCTCTCTCACACACACACACACACACACACACACACACACACACACACACACACACACACACACACACACACACACACACACACACACACACACACACACACACACACACACACACACACACACACACACACACACACACACACACTCTACTGATGTGATACCAAACAAAAGCTGATTGAGCAGCTGCCTGTGTGTTGTCCCTGAAGCCGTGCAGCGGCTTTGAAGCCCACAGAGAGGTCCGGTTCATGCGGGCCACGGGGAAGTCGGAGTTTGATTGGCGAGTTGCTAATGTAATTAATGAAATCAGCGTCAGAGCAGGCCTGTGAGAATGGATCAATTCAGCTTTGATCAGCCACCCGTTACGTTCAAGCTCAAATGGTTTGGTAAAAAAAACTGTAAACATGTCAGCTGACCTACATAATCTGCTTCATATCTGACCTGCTTTAGTCATCCCATAAACACAATTAAAACAATGAACAGAATGAGGAGGGCTTACACTTGTTATCTGAAGGACGCCTTCCCTCGAAGATATGAAAGTACTGGATATTCCTTTACCAGAATGTCTAACAGGCACTCACTAAAAGTGGAGTAATGGGACTCTATTTGTAAAATCACATTTAAGTTATGAAACGGTGGACCAACAGAACCTCATCAGTAAGAGAGGAAACCATGTCCGCAGAGACAGCAGACACAAATGTGCGTGAGAGAGAGAAGGGGAACAATAAAGTCCCAGTGAGGTCAAGTGAATGCCTCGGAGCAGCCATCAGTCCTGCATAATGTATTCATGTCCAGTAAACGGGACTTTCCCACATCCTAAAGCCTCCATTTATGGCAGAAAAATAGAAACTCACAGTTTGGTAATGAACCCACGTTTGTCCACATGTCTGAAACCTGACATCACCAACTATGAAGGGGTGTTAGGGCAAGAATGAGGGGTGGGCCCCGACGGAGGTAACCCCACACATGACCCCTGAAACCTGGAGCCCCAGAAACTGAGCTTTCTCCACTGGAATCCGATTATTGAAACATAATTATTGTACTGAAGTGGTTATCAGCCAAACAAATTGTGACAAGTTTGGGGCACTTAAATTGAATGAATTGATGAAACCAAAACCTAAGTGCTAAATTAGCAGACAAAAGTCTGATTCCGAGGCACCATAAAAGAAAGTCAGAAAAAAAGGAAAGTGAACAAGGTAAAAGCAAACTGAGTGGCATTATTCTAAACAGGAATTTTTCTTTTTGACGGTGTTTTCACAGTGCAGTAGTTTACCTGCCCTCTACATCACTAATGATCCGCCCACATCAGTATCGATCCGCCCACATCAGTATCGATCCGCCCACATCAGTATCGATCCGCCCACATCAGTATCAATCCACCCACATCACTATTGAGCCGCCCACATCACTATTGATCCGCCCACATCAGTATTGATCCGCCTACATCACTATTGATCCGCCCACATCAGTATTGATCCGCCCACATCCCTAATGATCCACCCATATCACTATTGATCCGCCAACATCCCTAATGATCCCCCTACAACAGTATTAATCCGCCCACATCAGTATCGATCCGCCCACATCAGTATTGATCCGCCCACATCCCTAATGATCCACCCATATCACTATTGATCCACCAACATCCCTAATGATCCCCCTACAACAGTATTAATCCGCCCACATCAGTATCGATCCGCCCACATCAGTATTGATCCGCCCACATCCCTAATGATCCGCCTACAACACTATTGATCCGCCCACATCCGTATTGATCCGCCCACATCCCTAATGATCCACCCATATCACTATTGATCCGCCAACATCCCTAATGATCCCCCTACAACAGTATTAATTCGCCCACATCAGTATTGATCCGCCCACATCCCTAATGATCCGCCTACAACACTATTGATCCGCCCACATCCATATTGATCCGCCCACATCCCTAATGATCCACCCATATCACTATTGATCCGCCAACATCCCTAATGATCCCCCTACAACAGTATTAATCCGCCCACATCAGTATCGATCCGCCCACATCAGTATTGATCTGCCAACATCCCTAATGATCCACCCATATCACTATTGATCCGCCCACATCTCTAATGATCCACCCATATCACTATTGATCCGCCAACATCCCTAATGATCCCCCTACAACAGTATTAATCCGCCCACATCAGTATCAATCCGCCCACATCAGTATTGATCCGCCCACATCCCTAATGATCCACCCATATCACTATTGATCCGCCAACATCCCTAATGATCCCCCTACAACAGTATTAATCCGCCCACATCAGTATCAATCCGCCCACATCAGTATTGATCTGCCAACATCCCTAATGATCCGCCTACAACACTATTGATCCGCCCACATCCGTATTGATCCGCCCACATCACTAATGATCCGCCCACATCAGCATTGATCCGCCAATATCCCTAATGATCCGCCCACATCAGTATTGATCCTCCCACATTATTATTGATCCGCACTGCTCTGAGTGACATGAAACTTTAACCGTTAGTTTCTGAGCTTTCTCCACTTCAGAAGATTTTAGATTGAATTTTTGGAACCCACCCACAACTATCAGCTGCTAATGGTTACTTTAAATTGTTAAACGATGTGCATATGATTTAGATGACTGTGTGTGGCTGCATTCTGTTTTCATATTGGAACCCCAACACCTGAACCTCGAGCTTGATAGGAACTTTCTGGGTGTTTCGACAGGTCGATCACATTTCAGCCCTTTACATGCAAAAGACTTGTGGCAACAAACACTGTCAGCATCGACTGTAGTGAAGAGCAGCCACACTGTTGAACTTTTCAGACACAGATCAGATGAGAGTGTCGTCCTGTGGGAGAGATTAAAAATAATTAAAAATACTGAAATGGATCGCCAAATGAACTTGGGTGGTCATCAATTTACCCGGTCTGCCCGCACATGTAAAGTAAATGGTAAACACTGCCAGGCATTTACTATCAACCAACTTTATTGATTCCTAATATATGTTGTCTGTGCTATACTAGACATTTTGTGTTGTTGTGTTAAGTTAGAAATAAAGTTGCTTTGTGAAGTAATTTAGCTTTTATTTACTTTTGATTGCTTGACAAGAAGCCTGACTTTAACAGAATCATTACGGTTACAAACCAGTTAGTCAGTGTGACTATTAATAAGCTCATCTGAGCAGTGGAGTCATTCCTGTTTTAGCTTTTTTTCTTTGTTGTGACTCTCTCTCCAGGCGAGAAGCCATGCTTTGGCTGGTGACGTGAACTCATGCAGCTTAACTGACATAATGAACTCCCAGCTGGACCTCAGCCAGCAATGAGGCCATGGAGCTCTCTGTTACTCCCATTCAGTCTCTCTGGGTTTATGTCGTTAACTATTCCTTCCTCCCTTCCTTCCTCCTCCCTTCCTTCCTTTTTTCCTTCCTTCCAGTGCATCTGTCTTTGTCCTACCAGCCTCCCCTCTCCTCCCCCTCATCATGGCATGAATAGATTTCTATGACCCTCATTTGTAGAATATCAGCCCCCCTCCTCCCTCCATCTACTTCTCCATCTATCCTTCAATCCTCCTTCATCACTGTTTGCCCCCCTGCCCGAAATATCTGTCAGCTGCCGGCCAAGTAAAGGATGGGAAGAAAAAAATAAAAGGCAGGACTGTTATGATGTCGACATCCGACCTCAGGAAGAAAGAAAGCATTCCGCTCTATTTCTTTCTCACGTAAAAAACACAGGAAAAATGGAAAAAAGAAGCGAGTGTGCCGTTGGACTAACACAAGCACTAGATTTTATTGGGAGATGATCAACATAATAAAAGCGATTAACTGATGTACTTTACAGAAATAATATGGGTACTAGTCTTTTTCTTTTTTTTTTATCAACTTCATTCCACTAACAGATAAGACGCAGCTTGTAATTGTACACACTTCTTTACATTTGAGCACGTTAGATGAGATTTAGAACAATGTCCTCATAAATTCATAAACAGCCTAAAAGATTTTGAGGTGACAATTGAAATAATAACTGGGGAAGGCTGTGGCTCAGTCGGTAGAGTGGGTTGCACACTAATCGGAAGGTTGGTGGTTTGATCCCCAGCTCCTTCTGTCCACATGCCTAAGTGTCCTTGAGCAAGACACTGAACCCTAAGTTGCTCCGGATGTTGTACCATCGGTGTGTTGTAAGTCGCTTTGGATAAAAGCGTCAGCTAAATGAAATGTAATGTAACTGAAAGTGATGGTTGAAATGAACTTAAATGACAGCTCGTTGTAAAAAACAGGAGGAGGTAGACCAACACTGTCTCAGTGGTCCAGCTGGGCCATTGGACTAACTAAGAGAGCCTTGAAAAGAGGAAACTCAGTTGATGTGACATCTGGGACATGGAGTGATCTCAACCAAGTTTTGTCATCAACCACCCTAATAACCTCTTACTCACACCCCAGAACCTGAATAAACTATGAACCTCACCCAAGGGTGTTTCACTTCACGGCATAATTCAGTTCTAAAACAGCTGGAATCTTGCAGCAGATGTAAATCACTGCAAATACTATCCCACAAACATCAGCAGTAAAATGCTAACTTCACACCGTCTGTTCCAGCAGGGAAATCTCCAGAGTACCACAGAACATCAAAGGATGAGAGCATTCTGCAGTATGATCAGGGTTGGAAGATGTAAACAGACATTGAGACTACAACATTGTTCTATGGTCCACAACAGCTAAGCTGGAATATGTTCTGGGACTGACAGTACAATGTGGCTTGAAAGAAGCTTGTCATAGGAAAAAGACCAGGTACTCTGAACAAAAGAACATTGGGAACTAAAGCGGCCCAGAATATGAACACGATTTGTATTATTTCCCCTGTAGAAGTGAAATAAAGGGGAGTCGTTGCTACATACACTGAAAAGATCAAGGAATCATGTCCTTGTCAAGCGCTGCAGACAAAAGCAGCGATTGGGTTTGGATTAAAAAAAAAAAAAATACAACAACTGGACTGCAAAATGAAAACCGAAGGTCATGGAGCTAAGGGGAGTGACGTGGGACACAAGGTATCACTCCTTCTGAGGATCCAACAGTAAGATGGAGGATGCCCACCTGATGACCCCAAAGTGTTCAATTCAATTCAACTTTATTTACAGTGGTGTGATAAAGTGTTTGCCCCCTTCCTGATTTCCAATTTTATTTTGCATGTCTGTCACACTTAAATGTTTCAGATCATCAAAATTTTTTAAATATGAGTCAAAGATAACACAAGTAAACACAAAATGCAGTTTTTAAATGAAGGTTTTTATTAAGGGAGAAAAAAAAATCAAACCCACATGGCCCTGTGTGAAAAAGTGTTTGCCCCCTCCTGTTAAAACATAACTTAACTGTGGTTTATCACACCTGAGTTCAATTTCTCTAGCCACACCCAGGCCTGATTACTGCCACACCTGTTCTCAATCAAGAAATCACTTCAATAGGACCTGCCTGACAAAGTGAAGTAGACCAAAAGATCCTCAAAAGATAGACATCATGCCGAGAGCCAAAGAAATTCAGGAACAAATGAGAAAGAAAGTAATTGAGATCTATTGGTCTGGAAAAGGTTCTAAAGCCATTTCTAAAGCTTTGGGACTCCAGCGAACCACAGTGAGAACCATTATCCACAAATGGAGAAAACATGGAACAGTGGTGAACCTTCCCAGGAGTGGCCAGCCGACCAAAATTACCCCAAGAGCGCAGCGACGACTCATCCAAGAGGTCACAAAAGACCCCACGACAACATCCAAAGAACTGCAGGCCTCACTTGCCTCAGTTCAGGTCAGTGTTCATGACTCCACCAGAAGAAAGAGACTGGGCAGAAATGCCTGCATGGCAGAGTTCCAAGACCAAAACCACCGCTGAGCAAAAAGAACATTAAGGCTCGTCTCATTTTTGCCAGAAAACATCTTGATGATCCTCAAGACTTTTGGGAAAATACTCTGTGGACTGACGAGACAAAAGTTGAACTTTTTGGAAGGTGTGTGTCCCGTTACATCTGGCGTAAAAGTAACACTGCATTTCAGAAAAAGAACATCATACCAACAGTAAAATATGGTGGTGGTAGTGTGATGGTCTGGGGCTGTTTTACTGCTTCAGGACCTGGAAGACTTGCTGTGATAAATGGAACCATGAATTCTACTGTCTACTAAAACATCCTGAAGGAGAATGTCCGGCCGTCTGTTCGTGACCTCAAGCTGAAGCCAACTTGGGTTCTGCAGCAGAACAATGATCCAAAACACACCAGCAAGTCCACCTCTGAATGGCTGAAGAAAAACAAAATGAAGACTTTGGAGTGGCCTCGTCAAAGTCCTGACCTGAATCCTATTGAGATGCTGTGGCATGACCTTTTAAAAAGGCGGTTCGTGCTGGAAAACCCTCCAATGTGGCTGAATTACAACAACTCTGTAAAGATGAGTGGGCCAACATTCCTCCACAGCTGGAAAAGACTCATTGCAAGTTATCGCAAACGCTTGATTGTAGTTGTTGCTAAGGGTGGCCCAACCAGTTATTAGGTTTAGGGGGCAAACACTTTTTCACACAGGGCCATGTGGGTTTGGATTTTTTTTCTCCCTTAATAATAAAAACCTTCATTTAAAAACTGCATTTTGTGTTTACTTGTGTTATCTTTGACTAATATTTGAATTTGTTTGATGATCTGAAACATTTAAGTGTGACAAACATGCAAAAAAATAAGAAATCAGGAAGGGGCAAACACTTTTTCACACCACTGTATATAGCGCCAAATCACAACATAGGTTATTTCATGGCACTTAACACATTAAAGTCCTTACAGCAAGACTTTACAATATTATGCAGAGAAACCCAACAATTCAACAATTCCCACATATCCATCCCACTGTCAACATCGAGATGCCAATTTACCATCTGGATTAAAACATCAAGTCCAATTAGGTCTACGAACATTTAGTGTACTGAAAATGTCTCTGAAGGACAAAATGTAAACAGAGCTATCATGAATTGAGACAAATAATGTTCTCTTATTAGGTGTCTAACTAAGGTGATTCATGTGGAAATTACTTTAAGACAAACCTACCATCAGGTCATCTCATGTATACTCCGTAATTAACTTTCTCTAATTTTAGAGGAATTAAAAATGGATGTACAACACCAGGCTCACTGTAATGTCTGTCTGTGTTAGTATGGTTTGGTGTGTGTGTGTGTGTGTGTGTGTGTGTGTGTGTGTGTGTGTGTGTGTGTGTGTGTGTGTGTGTGTGTGTGTGTGTGAGTATGTGCCAGCTGACTGTGTGTGTATGTCTGTGTGATGCAGAGAATGATCCTCATTCAGGACTACATTTAATTCCAGGATTATCCTTCATCTGAACAACAGCTGGGATTGGGATTATGGATTGAGGGGGTGGGTGCACTGGAGAGTTTAAAGGGGCATTTATGGAATCTCCTTAACAGGACAGATTGAATTGTATGGCATGTGCCCCTGACAGCACATAATCCTGACCCAAATCATTTCTTAAAACTTTAAAGTATGCTGCCATTGAACAGGCACTTACAGGTCAAGGACATTCATTTCACAGACAATTGAATGTGTCTCTAAGAGCACTTCCAGATCCATCAGCTCAATGATCAGTCTGCTATGCGTGCCAATAAAGTGGTGGACAAAACTGATTTCATAATCTGCTTTTTAAATTACAGCTGTTTCTAATTCTGCAACTTCAGAGCTGCATTTCAACTGCAACAATAAGATTTTGGAATTCATTACAAATCTGATTTAGAGCCACGTACCAAAAAGATTACAAACAAATATGCAAAAAAGATTACAAACAAATATATAAATCCTCTTTTTGTCTTAAAATTTTCTGGGAAGAAACAAATCAAGTGTAAACAAAAAACACAAGCGAGGTTTAGATTTTTTTGAAACACAACTGAACTGGAAATACATTTACCTTAAAAGTGCAATACAATCTTAATGTACGCTACTGGGGGGGAAAAAATGGTTCTGTGACCCACAACATACAGTTTGTACAAGTAATTGAAGGACCCTTTTAAAAGTATATTGTATGTTGCCACTGACAATCCCAGCTCAATGCCCAACAATGTAAATAAGAAATACCAAAAAACGGGAGAAATTAATAAAAGTGATGGTCAGTCACACAGCAGCTGCTGCAGCAGTAACATTATTAACATTCAGTGTTGTTAGATGCTGCTGCGGTCCTCACTCTTCTGTACTAGTCAATAAAACATGTTTTTAACAAAACAAAACTGATTAACAATGTATTTAAAAATGGGCTATTTTAGACTGCAGATAATTAAATAGGATGTAAGTTTGACTTTAAATTAAAAAACTGAAGTGGGAGTTTACAGGGAGAATACCTACAGAACCGGCACCTCCTTCCACTTCACAGCTTTATCTGTTATGAGAAATCAGAGCATGAGGGTTATCTAGTCTTGGGTGGATTTATGACAAGTTTATAATAGAAAGCCTGCAGTGCATTACAAACCGGGATATGAGGTTGACCAATATCGATACGAAATCACCAGATTTAATCTTATAATCCAGGCACAATCCCTTCAGAACGTAAAAAGACTCAATTACACAAAAGATGTAAGGGATTAACTTGTCACTTCCCCTGATTCACAACAGGCCAAATAAACAAACTGCGGTTAAAACATTCAAATAGCTGGTGTTTGTGGAGATACAAGATTATCATTCAACAGCACTTAAAAGCACGTAATTATTAAGTATCTGTCAGCGCAGTGTCCTTCCTTGTTATAAAGAGAGATGCTGTCTGTGTTGACACAAAACATGGTGACTATAAATAGAAACTGTTTTTGTTTGATGAGGACATTTGGTTCATCATCTCTCTGCACAGAATCAATGTGAAGGGAAGCAGAACAGTCTTTATTGTCCTTTTTAATATGAACATGTGAAAGTGAGCCAAAGTCAACCATATATCTTATCTACTCTTCTTTAAAATGAACAGCAGGAAGAGTTTAGCACTGCATCCAGAGATGGTGCCAGAGTCTCATTTTGTGCTTAACGTATCATGCAGCACAGGACGGTGAACGTGGAGAGCCCAGTTCCCTTCACTGCACCCGACGTTCCCACATTTTTCCCTTTCCATGGAAGAGGTGAGGAGAGAAACAACAACAACAACAACAAAAATGTGCATGTGAGCAGAGGAAAGACATATTGAACTGCCCATCTGAAGCGATCATTCACGTCTGGTGATGACAGCACAGCTGGGTCAGTGGGGTTAGCACTGAAATCAGTTATGGGAGTTGTCATGTACTGTCTCTGCAGTGAAAACACTGCTGTTATTATCAGCACTGTGTGGCTGTTTAGAGGTCATGGATCACAGATGACAACTGATCCAGAATGTGTCAATACCATCTAATCTAGCAGTTTGCAGTCAAAAGTATGAACATGGAAAAAAGTGTGTGTGTGTGTGTGTGGGGGGTGGTGGGTGAAGGGGGAGGGGGGGGGGTCAGGGTGTCACTGTGGTGATGGACACAGGCTAAATCCAATATGGCAATTGGAGGGAGAGAGACAGAGAGAGAGAGAGAGAGGAAGAGAGAGACTTTCTTGATTAGCCTGGTGTGCAATGAACTCTCATCTCTGTGTCACACACACACACACACACACACACACACACACACACACACACACACACACACACACACACACACACACACACACACACACACACACACACACACACACACACACACACAGGCTATGGGAACCAGGTCAGGCATGACCAGTGAGATGAGATAATCGACAACTGGTGCGGCTACTTTGGTCAACACCCTACAATATCACGTGTGTGCGTGTGCGTGTGACTCCCATATACTGGGTCAAACTAAGCTGGGGTCTAGTTGCTCTTTAAGACCTGTTAAAAATGAATTGAACATATCAAACTGCTGTCAGTCTTCCTGTCCCCTTCACCTGTCAGTCATGAACCTGGGATGCAGGAAACCCAACTACCCGTGTCGTGCAATACAAACTGTGTGTGCATTTGTATACATAACATTGTCAATTGTTGGAATAGCTGGTGTTTGCTGGAGCATTAAAGTTTGGCCTGCAGCTCTAAAAAGCTCCAGCTATGTTCCCCTTTCACACTCGTCCTTTATGAGTATCACACTGTTTATCACCACTATTTACAAACTGGCACAAATTGGATAAGTTCTCCTGCGCAGTGCCAGGATCAGCTGACCATCTTTCTGTTAGAACAGTAATGGTGACCGGTCAGAATGTGTTGGTGACTTTGTTTTATTACTGGTGGGAAGCAACAAGATATCATAATCAAGAGGCAACCGACAACAACGTCACCCGTTGGTTTGTGAGCGACTATTATGAGGCCTCAAGTTCGGATATTGGCCGCCGCCATCTTGCTAGTTTGGAAGAGGAGCCAGAGGAGACCATATTTGAACAAGCTCTGACTCGATCCGATTGTAAACGCGACGATACGACATCCGACCCACTTATAGCAGAAGCCTGACTGCATCACAGGCCCCTCAATCAAACAGACACGTCCACAAATACAAAGTTTATTTTCCAATTATTGACGGGATTATTTTCTGCTGGACCGCCAGAAAACAAATAAGAAGGAGCGACTTTAGCTAACAACACCGAAATAGCTTGTGGAAAATTTTTATTCACTTTGTATTTTGGATTTGAAGTAGTTGCACTATTTGACTGCACAGTCCAGTTTTCATAACAATGCAAGTTGTTATTCTACAACAGTTAAAAATCCTATTTTCAGTGAATTTTATTGAATTACATCGGTGGGTGAGAATCACATTCCAGACCAACAAAGCAAAAACGACCCCATTTAGAGATCCTTGTGGAAAATGCAAAAAAATGGTAATAACTTAACCTACATCACTGTAGTGATAAGTAAAGCATCAGAGCTCTTCACTATAGAAACTACTGTTACACCCTGAATGGTTTTGGTCATTTTAATCTAATATCTGGGGTGGACGTTGTGGTGTCAGGTCACATGTTGAATATTTGGATGAGTGTTTCCAAATTCGAGAACAGGATGCTGCGTGAATCAATAAGAACACACGCTTTTGACTTAAATTCACTAAAACCAGCTCGTTATCGTGTAAAACATGATTCCAGTTGCAATAATATAGTATTGAATACGAATATGGAATTATTGAATACTTTACCGCTGTTTGATCGTGTTATTGGCACACCAAGTACTCTTGATGTTGATGATGTTACTTGTAATTAAAAACGGTCTCTGAACCCCTCATGGCCGGATAAGAAAACAGAATAACACCACATGATAATGAGGATTCATAACTTTGAAGAATTCTAAGAATATTAAAATAGTTTTCAAATATTTGAAAACTCATATTCTTCATAGTCTTCTGTGAGTGTTTTGTTGTGGTGTTTACTCACAACTCAAGAACCAGCACCATCTCAGACGCCATCTCGTAGACCTGGTGGAGGTTGACCACCCGGGGACTGGCCGTGGCCAACTCCAGCACCGCGATCTCGTGGATGATCTCCATCCGGCAGTCCTGCCCTTTCCGTCTCTTCCTCATGAACTTTGCAGCGTACTCGTGACCCGTGCATTTCTCAACACACTTTCTGACCACGGCAAACTTTCCCCTGAAAAGAAAAAGAGGACCATCAGAAATATACAACAGCTGTGTTTACCCTACTCGCTACGAGGAATCAACCGATTTTGACTGTGAAGGTACCAGAGTAGGAAAAAAAAAAAAAAGAGAGCTGCAATACAGAAATTCACCCATCTGAACTTGCTGGAAGTCAAGGGGTTAATTTTATTTTACTCATGGTTCGTGCACCAATTTATTATGTTTGATGTGTAATTGAGATTATTGGGATTATTCTATGTTTCTTCTTTAGTTGACAGCAATGACACTGATTTAAGTCAGTTTAATAATGAATAATGAATGATCGGACTGTGTTGTAGCAATGTCAGTAGTTCTTTTAATATTGTCACCCATGGAAACAACAGCCCAATCTACAAAAATAAGATCCAAGTTATAATTAAACAAGCAAATTTGATACTTAATTTCAGCACTTTTTCAAAACAGAAAATGAAAAATAATTTACAGGATAATAAAAAAGAAAGAAAAAGAAGAGACAAAAAAAAAATATGATAAGCCATAATAACAGCTCTGTCAGACTGTATTGACTTGAGCTAAAGGCTACGTTTGGGGCTAAAATGCTTGCACTGACAATGCTAACATCCTGGGAGCATATTAATAGAGCTTCATATCCAAAGAGTTGCTCCTGGTGACCAAAGTCTCAGAAAACAATGCAGCAGTGATGACTCAGGTTTGTTGCAACCCTCCATCAGCTGATTGATCACACAGACAAAAACAGAACTTCCACAGCCTCACATTTGATTTCCCCTGGATTTTACTGTCCATTCTGTGCAATTAGCTTCTTTTTAATTTTTTTTTTATCAACCAATCACACCTTTTAAAAGGGTGCTTCATACCCAACAACAGGATAACTACACCTCCTCACTGACGTAAAGTTTATGTCCCTCCCTCACTCAGAGATGCTCTGAGAAGTTCACTTAATCTGTCCGGAGGTATATGACTCCTTCTAGAAGTTTTTACCCTAAATTAGGAGCTCCCAAAGAGGATCTCGGAAGGTTTATGAATACGGCTCTTTTACATTACATTTAGCTGACACTTTTATCCAAAGCGACTTACAATAAGTTCATTTCAACCATGAGGATACAAATTCAGAACAACAACAATCAAGAAAGTACAATTTTCTTCAAGAAAGCCAAACTTCAAAGTGTTATAAGTAAGTGCCATGTTAAGTGTTACTAAAGTGCTACCTATTCAAGGTAAAGTCTCTTGGTTAAACATATTTTGTAAAGAAAACTGTGCATGTTATTGGCCCTGCTTCCCTTTCTCTTTTATTATGAATGGTTCAGCATGACCCAGTTTTCTGGCAGACTGCAGGATGGTTTCATGTGAAGACGATGTGTACACGCTGCCCATCCTGTGATGCCGTTGGTGATGGAGATGACAGGCCCACATCGTGCCATCCCTCTAGCTAATGTTGGCAGTCAATGTTTTCCAATAATTATCAGCAGCACCCTCGCCGAACCCAAATGATCCACTGCTCTTCCTGCTTCCGTAATAGAGCTTGGACTCATTCTGTCTTCATATGAACTATTATAGGGAATTAAGCATAGGAGAGAGAAAAACTTTTGTCTTTGCAGTTCATACATGGCTTATACTGCTTGAAACAAAGTTTTTTCCAACTGTGCAGTTGGAAGAAAGACAAAACTCTGAAACACAATCCTTCAAAATGTATCTCTGTCTTAGTCTGTTAGCCACCAAAGGGTAATACAAAGGGTAATGAAGATTTTCATTGAAATACAGTCGTGAATGAATTTATTGACACACTTCACCAGAAAAGTTGTGAAATTTAAAGTTTTTTTTAATTTTTTTATGTATACCTGCATTTC
This sequence comes from Brachyistius frenatus, assembly GCF_029030835.1. Lineage (NCBI taxonomy): Eukaryota > Metazoa > Chordata > Actinopteri > Embiotocidae > Brachyistius > Brachyistius frenatus. Next base: position 4,611,445 of record NW_027210624.1, read on the forward strand.
TTTGGTTTGTCACAGAGTAAAAATAAATTTTTGCTTCTTCTACAAAGGTTATTTTAAAATGGCCTGGACAGATGTGTTGGTACCATCAAAACAAATATATCAAAAGAACATGGAACAGAGAAAGTAGAGTAGAGATTTGTCTGAGGAATTCATAGACAAGCATGTTAAAGTTAAAGGCTATAAAACCATCTCCAAACAGCTTGATGTTCCTGTGACCACTGTTGCAAATACTATGAAGAAGTTTAAGGTCCATGGGACTGCAGTCAAACTGCCTGGATGCAAAATAACAATCTGTTGAATCAAAAATCTAAAGCAAAGTCAAATTTGATTAAATATGGAATAAACAATGACGGAGGCCAAATACTTATGTCAATTTCAAATGATTTCAAAAAAGAAGGGTACATGTGTAACTGAGCCCGTGGCCCACTGATCCAACAAATGTCCGTTACATTCTCAGCTACATGCTGTTTCAGACATGCTGACCTGAGAGGGTTTCAAGCAAGGCCAGTATAATTTCAGTAAGAAGGTTTTTAAGATATTAATTATGCAAAGCTGTGCCAGTAGACCCCCACAATAACTATAGATACAAAAAAAAAAACATGCAATGCATGTCCCCTTTGTTCATAAGATATCAATAAATCTAACTTTCAGAACTGAATCAGGACATTTAGTATTTAGAGCGAGCCACTTTTGAAAAATAAATAGCAGTTGTCGTGTGAATACCTATCCAATCAGCTTTTGATATTGTCCGCTGCTGTGTATTTATTCATTTATTTGTTACATATACTGTATATCATTTGAAGCTGAATGTGATTCTGTGTTATCTCATTTTCAGGTTGTGAACATTAATTTCCATTTAAACTACGTCTGCTTCCTCATTTTTTGAGTTTTAGTGATCTAAAATTTAATTAAATTTCAAAAGCTGAACTCATAAAAGTTTGAGAGATTTGAAATTCAGATTAAAATGGTAAATTCAATACTGGACTTAAAATTGCAAAAATAATGTTTAAAAAAATAGATCTAGAAATGTTATTTATTCTTAAAAGTAACAATTCCCCTTCATTTTCATCCACAGCCTTTTTTTTTTGGATCAATCTTTTATTTTTGGGGATAGTGGTGTCATAGTGGCGGCTATATGTAATAAATAACAGTACAACCCCTTTTTAAAAACAAAAATCACAGAGCCTCTTTGAATTGCTTTAGTTATGATGTGAAAACTCACTCTAAAAACTGGTAGGACAAAGAAGAAACCTTGTCCGGGCAAAAAAAGACAGCAACTGTCCTTCACATGGCTGACACAACAATTTACACTAACCTTGGTAATTCATACAGCACAGCGATATAATATTCCTGGTTGTCAAGGTGCTAATGGAAGGAGAATGCCATTTTGAACCAGCAACGGTTTCAATGCCAAGGTCGCACCGGACCGAGGCCCAAAAAAGAACAAGCAAGGTTATTAAAGGAAACTCTGAAGATATTAATATTTAAGCTCAGAGGTGTGAATCAGGATTTCCATTATGTGCATCACGTAGACTGTGAAAATCAACATCAATCAGCATTTCAGATTTTCTAATTGTCAGCTCATATTCAGTTTGTTAGCGTTAATCAGGCTAACTTCATTTATGTTAATGTAGAGTACTTTAATATGATTAAAAACCAAAAATTACTCTTGTAGTTATTTGTAACTTTAGTTATTCACAAATACTGAACCTAAACATAAGGAGGTTACATAAGGAGTTCGATAGGATTCAGCCTTGATAAGTGCTTTTAGTTTTGATAAAATGCTATTGAAAGCTAAACCTATACTTTTTAAATACAGTCAAGTGCTTACTTACCAATTCAACTGATCTGCTTTTACAATATGCTGTACTGTAGCAATAACGTTTACGTTTTCACACATGAAGCCTTTTCTAGTTCTATGGATTTTTTTTTTTTTTTTTTGTCAAACGGTCTCTGAAATAAATAACTACATCAACTCATGCTTGGAGCAATTTCCATTGCGTACCATAACAATGTGATCAAACAGCTTTGCAGAAGCATCTTATCATGATGGTAGGTTGAAAGTTGGTGTGGGCAATATACGATATTGTATTGTATTTATATATGAGACTAGACATCGTAGTGATATGGTTTAATTGTTGTCCTTTCCTGGTTTTAAAGGCTGCATTACAGAAACATGATGTAACATATAGTTTCTGTCTACAATCTGTTTTAGCTCCTTCCATGTAGATACTCCCATGTATGCAGTCCTGTACATAGTATTTAACAACTCCAATACCTGCATAGATCTGGGTTGGGCAAGCAGGCACGTGTTTTTGTTGTTTTTTTACTTAATTTTTTTTTTGATATTGTATTTATGTATTTCATTTATATTTGATATTTCCCATGTGTTGCACCAACTTGGTCTGTTTTTCTCAATTTCATCGTACCCTGTACAATGACAATAAATAAATCTAATTCAGATTATTTTATATTATTGAGAGAACACAGTTTAGTTTACAAAGGATGCAGACAAGAGTGTTATGATAATTTGGTGCTACAGGGGCAGTTAAAATATGAATCAGAACCAGAATAAGCTGGCCTGCAGAACATGAACAAAATAGATACCCAAGACCAATACCCAAGTTGTGACATTAAAACACAATGAGAAAGACTGTGTTGAACCTGGAAGGACTTGTGTGAGAGTACAGAGTATGAGGAGCAGCTGTGGGCCTGCAGCGCTGGACTGGGCTGCTTCATCCTCAGCTGGACTCATGTGAGAGTCATGGGGCTGATGCTGCCGGGAGCTACGCATTCCAACACTGACAACATGTCCTGCTTGTTAGATCAGACATCACAGCAGAGACTTGTTACAGATCAACTGCTGCAACTATCTTCTCCTTTAAAATTATTTTTAATAAACTACATTAGAAAAAAAATCACTTATCCTCGATCTGATTGATCATTTGGCAGTTATGAATCCATACCCCAGAGACAGAGGCAATATGTACTATCTGAACAACAGTAAGGAATCACATACAGTACAGTGACAACTTTCCTAAATGTAAATGATGTGAATCAGGAATGTCCCACTCACTTTACAAGCCTTTCATTCGGTGTTAAATTTGGACAAACATTGCACTCAAATCATGTAATACTAAAATACAATTCCTATTGTCATTTATACATTGTCGGCCACCTTGAGAAGAGCTGTTTGAGTCACTTTGAATGTAGTAAACTGGAACAAAAAGATTTGGTTTTTAAATAGTGAATCTGACAGTAGTGATCTTTCAAATTTTATAGTTGTGTTGTTCTGTTGCAGTTTAATGTCTTTCCTCTGTTTACATTGGAAATGATTGTAAATACGAAACAAGTTGTTGTTGTGACAAACCCTGAATGGAGTAGAAATGTTCTTAAGTGGTGCAATGCAAACACTGACATAACTGTGCACTGCAGGAACAGGTCCAACAGATTTTATAGGTGGCAAATCTGACAATATTGTTGTCGGTTCTATAGAAACCTTTCAGCACAGACAGAACAGGTCTCCATGGATCCCAGATACATAATCCAGTTCATAACTCTGGTTTGTTTCAATTTCCAAAGGAAATACATTTGTATTCAATAAAGGTTATTCTCAAGGTTACAAATACAAAGTGGCCTTCTTCCAACCTGCAGTCTAAAACATATTCAGCTTCTTATGATGTGTAACAGAGAGAAGCCTCGAATCCTCTCAGTGGAGAAAATAATAGTTGATCTACTAACTACTGTCCTCTACTGAATTTGTGCTAATTAACAAATAGCTTTAACAGTCAATTAAGCAGTTTGGCAAACAGTCCAGACATTAGTGGTGACAGCAACGTCTGGGGAACATTGGACCGTTACTTTTCCTGCAGGTTAAAGGTAATGACTTAATCAGTAAGCTGGTTTATTTACACGTGAGATGTTCTGTGCATATTGACATGGTTATTTACTTACTTGTCATTGGTCTACCTGCATATAGAGTGAATGAAGTGGTCACGTGACATGCATATGTGGAAATGCATGATAATGCCAGGTGTGAGCAGACGTACTTTAAACTGTCCACTTGTGATCAGATCATGGTAATGCTAGGTGTGACTGGGACATGAGGAGTGTGGTTGAACACACTAGATTAAGTTGGTCAGTTCCTTGGCACTCAAACATTTACAGTACATTATGTCATCACTGTAAAAAAACAAACAAATATCTGTCACAGGAGTCACTGATCTATGAACAATCATTTCTCATTTTGCACTGTTGGAAGAATCCTTTTAGATATCACATCATATTAGCAATCATATGAATACATCTAACATTCAGCATGTGTTGCTGTGAATTACAATTGTGCAAAACCATCAATTATTCTTTTATTACCTACAAAGGTCGATTCAAAAGTTCCAAGAATGCTCCGGTTGCGTGTTAACAGCGCTCAGCACCACGACATGCTTAGAGCAGAGAGAAGCTGCAACCTTCATGGGTTAGTACTGCAAGTTTTGTTGTTCGATCAAAATCGGCATCTGAGTTACACATGCTATTGTGAGCAAGGGTCCGAGTGCGACTGTGATTTTTTTTAAAATTTTTTTTACTTAAACTTCAGCAGATAGCACACAATTAAAGTTTGGGACAAACTCTGGAAATCAGCAATCTAGACCCTTTAAATGATTCAGGAAGCCTAACCGGGTGGGTTGTCTTTGACCTTCATGGGGTTGAACAACGTCACTGTTTCATTGTTAGAGTTCCCCCCGACTGAAGAAAATGCAAAAAACACGCACATAATAACTGAATGTTCGCCCAGTAACTTTTATTCATTTATTTAGTGCCCATGCACCCGTTTCTGCTCAGTGTCAGTCACTGATTTATTTTTATATCACATATCATGCTAATTTCTGTCCTGTTTCTCCGCTCTGTCGTGGTCTGTGTCTCGCCCACTCAGACACACAGCAGAGCGAACACACATGAACGGTACTTGAGTTAATGACAACTGCACTCTACTTGATTGAAAAAAAAAAGCGCGCAATAAATGCCAACGTTCAACTATTAAAAAACAAACCTCGACTCCAGACTGCTCAAAATCAGACCAAAATATATATTTTTTTTAAAATGCACCCTACCGGTATTTACCAAAAGTAGCAGTGCTGCCGCTGATCAAGCCAGCAATCCAACTCAGAGCTGCAGCCCCAAAAAGCACAGAGACATCTTCGCTGTCAGTCCTCCTGGCTTTAGGTAATAAAGCCAGGAGTAAAAAAAAAAATCCCCAAAACACAAAAGTAGTTCATGTTTTCATTTCTATCTCTAAGCACAATGTCTTAACATCCTGTTTCACTTAGTTATGCTGTTTCCAGCCAGAAGGAAAGTATTGGTCAAATTCACTCAACATGAAAATTTGACGTGTATGAATGATTTTGGGCTTTACTGTATGTTAGTGTCAGTGACTAAGATTTTAAAGAAACTCTACATCCATTACAGAATAGAGTGTGTTTTCGGCCTACTGCAGCTTCAGCTGTCCTTTCATTGGACTCTCTGAAGGAGGTTGTTTATGGTGCAATACGATGCCTTCCTGTTACAGTGACTGCTTTGAGCACTCATGAAAACTCAAAGAGGTCTTTCTATCCATTGGACGGAGTGCCTCTGGCATTTCCTTTTCATTCTGTCAACCCTTCATTTATTCAAACATGCATATATTGTAGTGAACTGGGTAGAGGGCTGATACCAACAGTTACTGTACAACACTTGGTTTTGTCCACTGTCCATCACTCAAACTCACTTTGACGTTTTGGTCCTCAGACCTTCATTCGGGAAAATTCACAGACAAAACATAAAAAATGAACTATATTAGAGGAGAATAGACTGAAGTTGGATTACAGAAATGTAAAATAAGAGGAACAAGTAGTGGATATAAGAGAGGGAGGATGAAGAAGATTTTCTGAACCAGATGTTGTAATTGAGGATTTTTATGATGAATAAATTCACTAATTATTTTATCCATTAGTCTCGGTTAGATAAAAACAAAATAAAAATGTCACCCACTGTAACACATTTTCTGTTTTATCAGATAAACAATCAAAATCCCAAAGATGTATTTTTTAGTCACTGAACAAAATTCACATTGGACAAGCAGGCAGCATTAAATGTCTGACATTTTCATTCAAAAGTTGACTTAAATGCTTAATCTATGGTCAAAATCCTGGCAGATACATTTTTCTAAGCAGACTGAAGTAGCATTAATTAATAGATGTCCCAGCAGTGAGTGCGTCACTGTGCAGGGGTGTTCTCATTTCTGTTCAAATCAAAGATGTGCTTCTCAGACCCTTTGAACACTTTTAAACAACCATCAAACTCAGAAAAATGAGATAAAACACTAAAACCTCTGAATGAAAAGTTTGATAGTGCCAGAGCAGTCACTGTTTCCAGAACAAAAGTTGAAACTCAAAATCCTGCAAATTCTCAGTCCACAGAGTAATGCACCTCGACCATATTCAGTTTGTGATGTCACAAATGTGCATGTCATATGTCCGTTCTCAGCACAGCCCAGGGACAAACCTTTCACGGGGAAGAAAACACCACGCGGTCATTCCACTCGACCAGAGAAGACCTGCGGTTGGACTTGGACTCAGAAAAAAGTCAGCCAACCTGAAAAGGAGGGTCACTGATATCAATGTGCCTTAAAGACACAAAGCAGCCTGTTCTTGGAAGACACGGTTAAGAGAGGAGCTGTAAGATATTGAGATGAAAGCTACAAAACTATCCTCTTGTGAATATCAAGACTTCAAATAAAAAAACACCCTAAAAGTGTAAGCTATGACACTTTTAGTTCTATCTGAATGAATATGAAGAGAGGAGATAAATTGTCTGTATAGCACTTTATTTACACACTAATGAGGCTGAGCTGCCATACAAGCTGCTCACCATCAGGGATACATTCAAACACATTAATACAACAATGGTACTCCATTGGAAGCAACTTGGGGGTTCATTATCTTGCCCAAGGACACTCCGGCATATGGACAGGAGGAGACGGAGGATTGAACCCCCAACCTTCTGATTAGTGGGCAACCTGCTCTCCCATTTGAGCCACAGCCATCTCATAAAAAAAAAAGGTTTCCAATTCACTGACTGTGCCAGAGAATACATCGACCTCACAGTCCATCCCTTTCTGGAATATTCCCCTTTAACTGTTCTGATATCCCACAAACGGTGCTGAAAGAGGAGAGCTGTCAAAGAATACTGACTGGCTGGTGATTACACTGAGTAAAGTGAAGAGAAAGGAGAGAGGGAGGGAGTTACAGAGTGAAAGAGAGATATTGCTGCAAGCCTGTACTCGATCCACGCATACTGGCGGCTACACTGGTCAAAACTTAAACACCATGTAATGTAGCTGCGAATGTATTCTAACAAAATCTTTGACAAATTAATTTGTAGAAACATGTTTCATGGAAAATCATGGTGACAGTGGGTGTGCCCGGCACTAGATGGTAGACGTGTTCATGCGTGTTTTTTTGAAACTACTCGGAGTCACTGTGCTGTGGTTGAGTGAGTTCTGTTTTACAAGGTCTTTATTGGACTTCTTTGTTTTAGACAAACATGTCTAAGAAGCAGAAGCACAGTTAGTTATTAAAAGTCAAATTAGGCTATTTATTTTTGTTTTTATTTGAGCAATCCCTCTGAACTGTTGTGGTTTAAAGACCCCAGGAAGCCCGTTTGGATCCGGGCGTGGTCGGGCCTGGAAACAGCAGAGAGATGCTGTTTGGTTTGGGAGTCTGGGCCTGCTCTTTAGAAACCATTACTGGGCCACCGCAGCCTTTTCTAAAGCAGCATCAGCACATTTCCAAAGCCAGCAGCCTCATTCACAGACTACACCCTGAACGAGATGGCCTTTGTGCATGTGTGTGTATGCATGTGTGTATGCACATGGACCAAGCCAGAGGTGTTAGCACAGTCACAATTCATGTAAAGAAGCAGTGTAATTGAAGGTGGATGGATATGGAGGGGTTGGGGGGGGGGGGGGCTTTATGCATCGATGACTTCAAATAGGTTGTGGCACGTAGTAGATGCAGCAGTCTTCCTCAGTTTAACTGGCACGAGCAGTTCAATCATGCTTAGGCATCTTTGAACTCAGTTTCCACATTCAAGTCCTGTATGTATCCGCTGTAAAGTAAGAACTCCTTACAAGCTGCAAACAGTCTCCATCACTTTGTCGAGCGGCTTCATGTCACAACGTGCGAACGAGCGTCATTTATGTTGCAGTCGGTGACATGATGGCTATGATATTGTGACAGACATGTATGGTAAAGTGTGAATTCACATCAGTGCTGTAGCTGATATACAACAGTAGTTGGCAAGAGGAAGCCTTTCCTCATCCTCATCCTCATCTTGACTGGATTCATGTCTCCAGAGGAGATGGGGTGAGTTGAAAATGAGCATGTATGTGGGTAATAGACCAGTCTCCTGCAGTTACAATCCCGTCCACAGGTATATCTTTCTCTTTTAAAGTGGATCTTTATTATCATAGAAACAACTGCTTGCCCTTCATTTTCTTTTCTTTTTTTCCTTCTTCTATCAGCTCAGTGTAGCATTTGGCTTTGGTGTAAAGGTGTTTTTGTGGAATTGATAAAATAAAACATGCAAACACCAACAAACAGGGAATACATCAAAAACGAAACATCCCATAAGAGGTCATCAAATGTTTTTTGTAATATCTTTTTGGAGTATTTTCTTCAGCCTACATTTGTTAACACTTTGTTACAACTACAAGTGTTTTCTGTGATTTCTGACCTGATTTGTAGACATTGTGATGGATGACATGGAGACATTGATATTCGCTACAAATTTATGTTACACTGAATGACATTAATATGCTTTTAAATGTGTTTTAAGATGTGACTTCTTGGAGCGTGAACTTTGCTTCATGCAACCCCCTCCTAAACTCTCCTATAGCATTCTAAGGCTTTTGGCATTTTCCTTCTTCTATCAGCTCAGTGTAGCATTTGGCTGCAAAATGTCCATTACAGACTATAGCCTGTGATTTCCCAACATTTAAGGTACCACCTGGATTAATGTGTTAATGTTTAAATACTTTAAACCCCCACCTCACCTTGTACAGTTCATCTTGGGAGTTCCTGTATTAGCTACAGAGCTCCATGGCAGTGGTTCCTTGGTTGGATCCACGTGGCCCGTGGAGGCTGACTGCAGCCTCATTGTTGGGCTCTGTGACAGACTGCTGGGCAGCCGTGGATGCATTTAATGAAGTAAAGATTTCCACTGGCTCGGGGCCAAACAATGTGACAAGCATCAACGGATTCCCCGTGTGCACACCGGGGCCGGATGAAAGTGTGCCAACTCCCGTCAATTTATTGTCACCAAATATGTCACTCAAGTCAAAGCCAGACACACATTGGCATGATGACCTCAATTGAATTGCTGCTCTGAAAAAATAAAAATAAAAATGGATTAGCTGGCAACAGTGTTGGTGCTCCCAATCCCTGGTGCCATCAGCCATCAAGCATGTACTGCAGGATGAATAAAGTTCTGGGTGGAAACACTGTGTATTAATCGCTCTTTGGAAAAAGTAAAAAAAAAAAAGAAGAAAATACAGAAAATGAGAAAAGTAGAAATGGTTGTAACCATGGAGCATTAGGACGGGCTCTTAGTCTGATTGCCTCGTTTCATGTGCAATCACTAAAGCTCTTCCCGGGACCATATGGGCTAATAAGTGAGGGTCCACGTCTGTCACTAAGACCCACCATGGAAAAAGCTTTGGGTCTTAACCATATGACTGCCTCGCCATTGTTGTAGACACTAAAGGAGCTTGGCTGAGGACCATCTGGGACTCCCACTGCAGAGACGTATTGGAGGGTATTACCTTAAACCCCAAATCCTCATCAAAGTAGTTTTGGGCCATTTCTGTGCGCGCACAAAACACAGTTTTGAGAGGAACATTTCTGGTTTTGATTGTCCCTTTGGTAGTCAATAACTTTCGCAAGTTGAATTGGACTTTGTGGGCGGGATCTACGCTGAGAGAAGAGACGACAGTACTTATTGGTGGGTTTGACTTGGATCCACAGCATGGCTTTACACCTCAATCCCACTGTAAACTATGAAACTTCAACTATTCAGTCACCAACCATAGGGACCGGCATGGTTTTTGATCTCAACCATGCTAATTCTCGTGTGCCGTTAGTGCATCCTATGTCACTGACTTTGGGCTGCCAGTCAAGACGAGATCAAGGTGGTGTCAAACTAATTAAAAGAAATTAAGAAAGACTTGGCAGCATGACTGTTTTTAACAATAATTTCAGCAAAACAATACAAATTACTGTTAAGCAACAGAGAGTAGTGTTTAATTATTCTAAAAATTGTATTTATTTATATATTTTTCCATTTTATTTTAGATTTAGAACGTTAATTTTCAGTGAACTAGCTATGTTGCATTTTCATAAAATGTCATTTCACATAACATAAACATTGTATTTTGACCATCCAGATTCAGCAAGTGGCAAACAAGACATGGGGACTCTGGATGGGTATTAAGGCACTGAAGCATTTACTGTAGACTGTAAACTGTAGACACACTGCACTACTACATTCACTGCTGCATTAATTCTTCGAAGTGTCGTTACGGATACTGTAAACCTTCTTTAGAGATTTTGTCTATCGTGACATAATGGTATCATGCAGTTGCAGCAGATTGGTGATTTTTAATCTTACACTGTGGATTTCAAAGCTCTTCTAACCTTGCTATGACTGAATGTCTACGTTATGTAGAAACTGGCAGTGTCGTAACGAAATGGACAAAAAAAAAAAAAAGATTTTAACTTTCAAAGTGAAAAAAAAAGTTCCAAGTATTTGGTATGTTTCTCCTTTATTTTGATATGAAGGACGCACACGTAAGTACTGACAATAGGAACGGATTTCTTGTGCAAATATAAACTGAGGTTTGTGTGGAGCTGGATTGTGCCGTTTGTAGGCCCAATGAGAAACTGGGGGCTCTCCCCAACAGTTAGGAGAGTCCGTGCAGGCATCTGTCCACATTTCAGTCGGGAAACGCCTCACCATGCACATCACACTCCAAACTTCATAGAGGCACGCTGATAGAATGCTATAATAAGGGTGATTTTTCTCCAAAGTAAATACTGCATTCAGTAAAATACTGTATCATGTCTACGTCCCAGCTTTAACTAAAACTCTTTTTGTACGTCTGATGATGTCCATATGTTCAGGTAAAAAGTCACAGTCACAACATACCAGCAAAGAGATGTGCATGGACAGACAAAGCCCAGTTTAAAGCAGAGCCTTTAATCTGAACAGGCCTCACGGATGGAATTCCACCACGAGTTCAGAAGGCTCAACTGGAGAACAGGCGAGAGTCAATCACAGCACGAACACGAAATGTCTGATCAAAGAACGGCAACCCCTTTATGTGTTATTACACGTATTAATCACCAGAACAATGTCCCGCTGAAAACTAAGCTGAAATCAACAGCTTCAGTGTTCTTGTTGAGCAAAGAGAAATAATCTGGTGTGATGACCTCTGGAAGCTCAGAGGTCAACTGGATCCCAAACCTACTCGGTGAGATTTGATTGCAACAGGAAGGTGAAGCTGTCATTCTGCAGCAGCTGCCGGCAGACGTCTCTCAGCTCTGAGCATTCATGTGGAACACTGAGCTATATGAAAATAAGTCATAACTACTGGCCAATGGGACTCAAGCATTTCCTCTAGACACAAAACAACAGAGAAATGACACGTGAGGAAACGGTGCTTTGAAAAACACTGACAAAAAACTTCAAGTCTCTTCAGGCTTGAACCCCTGAAACGACACTCACCTATTAATTTACTAAGCACTTCATAAACATATGAGTCGATTGCCTGAAATTGAATCAACAACAGTTTAAACAGTCATTAAAGCAACATTATTCAACTATTTCACCTTAAAATAACAGCTACAAAATCCTTTTCTAGTATACTGACTTGTAATTGGGAGAATGACACCTCCAGGAGGAAGCTGGATCGGATTTTAGACGTTGGTGGAAAACTTTGCAAAAAAAAAAAAAAGAGGCAGCGAGACGGACAACAAGCCGATTGCTGTTGGAACTCGTAAGTAATATTAGCTGTCTTGCTACAGTATGTCTAGTGATTGTTTGTTGAGTCACTACATTGATCATAAGCCAAGTCAGACCATTTGAACAGAGGTTTAGCGGTTACCTGGCCATCACGATGTGATGTCAGCAATATGTATTGTTATATCAGTTTCAGACTGCATTATTCAAACGGAGATGGCTGTGACTCGCCTAGATGCGCTGAATGTCGCTCACAGCTTGTTTGTTTTTTTGCTTTGAATACAGCCTGGTAACACGGCTAGTATTAGAGTTTGCACAGCCAATCAGCAATCAGTGTCGGTGTTTAACCGTGTTTATGCCGCCCCTCCCTTCACTGCGATTGGACAGCTGGTGACAGTGACAAAGTGCAGTGTTGATATGTTTTTTGATAACTCCTGCTGACTGTAAAAAAAAAAAAAAATATCCCCAAACATCCATCGCTGAGTGCAGAATAAATGCTCAGCACCTCGTCATTAAAACAATTTTTAAAATATACTGTACTCAGGAAGAAAACGCTTTGGTTGACATGAGCCTTCGGTGGTTGCAGCGGTGGCAGAGTGTCGGTGAGCCTCGTCACATGCTGATTGGTTAAAATTAACTAGGATGGAAACTGCAAACGAGTCCCTATGGAGCGAGGCCAGACCCATATTCATGGAGTGAAAGTGGGTCTGGGTTGCACCGGGCTCGGCTGTGAGCCCAGAGTTGACCAGAAGAGAATGAAGCAGCGGCGCTTCGTCTAATTCTAAAGCTTTAATTAGAAGTTGCATTTATTTATTTTATACTCGAGGGGAAACAGATACGAGTTTTATGATAGAACATTAAAGACATTAGTGTTACATATTTTTGTTGTTGTTTAATTTTTCTGTTATTTTGAAACTTGACAAAAATCTTATTTTCAGCATTGTTTTCTCTGCCGTACCAACAACGCCCTGAACCGTGATCCCAGAACTGAGCGACAAACCAAAACCATACAATTTGTGTCGTGTTAAAATTTAGATCAAATACTTTACATTTTAACTAACAGTCACTGTGCTGTTCAGCCCAACCTTTAGAATGACATATTTACTATTTTAACAAGTTCTACCAAAATAAACTAAAGGAAAGGAACTACATCAGATTGGTTCAAATCCTACTTATCAGATAGATTTCAGTTTGTCCATGTCAACAATGAATCTTCCAGACAAACAAGAGTTAGTTATGGAGTTCCACAAGGCTCAGTGTTAGGCCCAATACTTTTTACTTTGTACATGCTTCCATTAGGAGATGTCATCAGGAAGCACTGCATCAACTTCCATTGTTATGCAGATGACACTCAGCTATATCTTTCTATAAAACCAGATGAAACTAATCAGTTAGTAAAACTTGAAGCCTGTCTAAAAGACATAAAGGCCTGGATGACCAAAAACTTCCTGCTTTTAAATTCAGACAAAACGGAAGTTCTTATACTTGGTCCTAAACACCTCAGAAACTCTTTCTGTAATCACTTAGTTACTCTAGATGACGTTGTCTTGGCCTCCAGCAAAACTGTGAGGAACCTTGGCGTCATCTTTGATGAGGATTTGTCCTTTAGCCACCACATATAGCAAATCTCCAGAACTGCCTTCTTTCATCTACGTAATATTAGTAAAATCAGGAAAATCCTTCCTCAGCGTGACGCAGAAAAACTCATTCATGCATTTGTTACTTCTAGGCTAGATTATTGTAATTCCTTGTTGTTAGGATGTCCAAATTACTCATTAAAACCCTGCAGCTGATCCAAAATGCTGCAGCAAGAGTACTGACGGGATTTAACAAGAGAGACCATATTTCTCCTGTTTTAGCTTCTCTTCACTGGCTTCCTGTTAAATCAAGAATAGAATTTAAAATGATCTTGATGACTTACAAAGCTCTACATGACCAGGCTCCATCATATCTTAGAGATCTTATAGAACCATATAATCCTAGCAGAGCACTTCTCTCTCAGTACGCTGGTCTACTTGTGGTTCCTAGAGTTTCTGGAAGTAGAATGGGAGGCGGAGCTTCAATTTTCAGGCTCCTCCCCTGTGGAACCAGCTCCCAGTTTGTGTTGGAGGGGCAGAAACCCTCTCTAGCTTTAAGATTAGACTCAAAACGTTCCTTCTTGATAAAGCCTATAGTTAGGGCAGGCTCAGGTAGACCTGAACCAACCCTTAGTTATGCTGTTATAGGCCGAGGCTGCTGGAGGACCTCGTTACATGCTGAGCTTCTTTTCTTTCCTCCTACTCTTTAACTGACTCATACCTCACCATCTTTTTCTCTCCCATAGTTTCTTCTTATTATCTGTTGTCTCCATTGAGTTCCTTCGCTCGTGTAGTTTCTCTTCTTTCTTTTCCAGATGTCCCGTCATGGAGCTGCATGTCTCTGCTCTGTGATTGTCGTCTCCACCAACAGTTCTTCTCTTCTATCTCTATGCTGTCCTTTTCTCTCTATGCTCTCCTCTCACCCCAACCGGTCGAGGCAGATGTTCTCCACCTCTGAGCCTGGTTCTGTTAACAGATGTTCTCCACCTCTGAGCCTGGTTCTGTTAACAGATGTTCTCCACCTCTGAGCCTGGTTCTGTCGGAGGTTTCTTTCTGTTAAAGGGAGTTTTTTTTCTTCCCTCTGCTGGAGGTTTTTCTCCCTTAAAGAGGAGGTTTTTTTTCCCCTCCTAGCTTATGTGGGAATTGTTGAACTGTTGGGTTTCTCTGTATAATGTTGTAAAGTTCTACTGAAAGGACTTTAATGTGTTCAGTACCATGAAATAACCTGTGTTGTGATTTGGCGCTATATAAATACAATTGAATTGAATTACACTCAATACAAACACAAGAAAGGAAGCTTAATTAATTTGTGCATTTAATACAATGAAAAACTTATGGAAAATGTAATGAAAAATGTTGGATGATATCGTCAACTGTACTGAACACAAAAGAAGGAAGGAGAGCTCCTTCCTGTCGCCATGGTGACGTGTCCTTACACCAAAACAATAGACAACATGTTTGGTGCTGAGTAGCGTGTTAACATGAGCTCCAACACAGGAACTGGTGCCACTATAACGCTGTTGATCACGGTGCTACTGCAGATTAATGTAACCTTTCATGTTGTTCTGTGGCAGCTAATCTCAGTCACAATGTCAGGTCATGCGATGCAAAGCGCCCCACACACACACACACACACACACACACACACACACACACACACACACACACACACACACACACACACACACACACACACACACACACACACACACACACACACACGTTGTTGTGGCCTCTTCAGACTCAAACATAGAGAACATACCTAAATAACAGAAGATCGGTGGCGGAAATCATTTGGATTAAACTCTGCTCTTATCTCTGTTTGGACCAGCAAACAAGAGCCACGACACTCCTGTCAAAGAGCTGACAGAAAACGTATTCACGCGAAACAGTATGACGCAAGTTGTTCTGTGGGCAATTAGTCGCAGTAAACCGCATATTCTCATCAAAAAAGGGGGATTGGCCTTGTGACTTTCTTAGAGTCTGGATCCCAGGTCAGTTGAGCTTCCATCAGTGAGCAGGGCACTTCCTCTAATAATTAACCTTCAAGAAATCCTGTGAAACATTAGCTGCCAGCCCAGATCTTGGCATCAAACGAAAGCCCAAAACAAAGCGACCCGGGACGTCTTCTTCACCTGCTAAAGATGTACTTCACAATGACACAACTAAAACAAATCAGTAACGGTTTAAAAGTAATATCTGATTCATATTGATATGGCCTGTGAATACAGATATATGTCAGGACATGTTTATGCATCATAACCAGTGCAGCTCTTCTGCTCGTATATGCTGGCTTGCTTAGAAACACTAATATGAGCAACTTGGAAAGGTAAAAGGAGGAACTTTGTCATCTTGGTGATATATTTAGGAGAATATTTATGTAGTCAATAGAACAAACTAGCTGCAGATCTCAGGGAAGCTACTACTGTAATAATAATAATAACAACACTACTTTTAAAAGAATAAAAGCTCAAAACATATCTCTTTACTTTAGTCTCGAACTAATTACTCTTGGAGCTCTCTTGCACTTGCCTGCACTTGAACTAAAATGCAATGAACTTTAAAATGCATTTTGCTTATTTTATATTTCATAATTTAATGCATTCTTACGCATTTGATCTGTTTCTTATGCATCTAATTTCTTTTCTATATTTTTAAATGTTCCTTTAAATCTGTTTTTATGTTAAACACGGCTTGTTATTATCTTGCTGTAAAGCACTTTGAGCTGCATTTCTTGTATGAAAGGTGCTAACAAATAAAGTGTATTATTATTACTAGTGCAGTGAAGAGTTGTTCCTTTAGGGTAGGGACACAGCCTCACTGTCCCGGACTCTGAGCTGCGGAAACATATCTGACAGTCCGGCGGTACCGCGACACGCCCAACTAAAATAACAGAACATCTAACATCAACCGTTTGGGTCAACGGATAATACTTGTTCTTACCTTCCGAGCTCTTTTCCGGGGATGATGGCGTAGTGGTCGGTGAAAAGTTCGTTGTTGATGGTGGTTTGGATTTCGGTCAACAAGCCACTGACGCCGCGGCCCAGGCTCGGTTCGGCCGCCGGGCTGTGCTGAAAGCGGGTTCGGCTTCTCGAGTCCCCCGCGCGTGGACATTCGGGGATCATGGCGTTGTTTTAAGAGCGACTTGGTGAAGTTAAAGTCCAAATGAAAACTTTCACAAACGGCACAATAATATGAAACGACGCAGCTGACTAAACTTGAAAAAAAAAAAAAAGACTTTCATGCGATAGAAGACAAATGTTGTTGTAGCCTAAGAGTTCAAAGTATCCGCACAATTTAATATTCTATCAAATAACGCAGCTGAGCAGCTCATTTTCATCAAGTTCAGTCCACACTTGGCTTTTTGTTCGTCAGCGATCCTCAACTTGCTCCTCACTGACACACCGGTGCTTTCTGTAACCATGGCAGCTTGAGTTGATTGACAGGCGGGCTGGCCAATTGGAATGGCACGATAGTGAAGGCTGACCTTTCTGCTGCATTCACATGGTAGAAGATAAGCCAACGTTTCATAGCGGAAATCAAATATGCAGCCTAATTTCTGTGAACTGAAACAACCGAACGTATTTCATTTTAGCGATTCAAATTAAATAATGTCATTGTGGAACTGAGTAAGTCACATTTTTCGCGATGGGAAACCCCACCAAATGAATCAATACCTTTACTATTATTTTGATTATACTGTAAGCCCGAGAAATGTACGGATATAACATTTACAAAACAAATGCTGGGATAATTGCATTTTCTTAATTTATTGTATTTAATTTAACTATACATAACAATATATTTATCCTGATCCTTCTGAATGTTTGTTTGCCAATTTTTCAATACACTAATTTAAAAATGTTCAACACATGCATAATTAGGAGATAGGTTATTTGAAAGAAAAACTGTTAGCCCGTACAGTAGCAATGAGCCAATAATCTAATACGGAAATGATCAATATCTGTAATTATGATGATTTTATTATTACATCCACTTTTGTTGTTGTTAATTTTTTTTATGACAGGAAATTTCCTTTCAAATTACTTTAAATGTCTGTGTGATTTTATAATTGACATTTAAAATGATAGTGGTGACAGCAATCAGTTAGCAAACAATCTGACTGCAGCCCATCAGCTACTGTCAGCTAGAGGAGTAACTATCCGAGTCATCCTGAATCAACTAACTAACCAACCTCTGCTTTATTCAGTTTAACAGGCTGCACATGCTGCAGATGTGTTTGCAGCTGTTCGTTGTATGCTGAGTCCTTCAGAGCAGACAAACTTCTACTTTATGTTGCTCTTCTGTTGCAAAAGAGATCTTCAGTAGAAAGTTTGTTAGTTTTGTTTATTAGCTTTTTGATAAATTGAACCGTTTTGACACAGTGGTTAAAAGCTGGTTTAAAGAATGGTGATCAACAATATGTTTGGGCTTCTGAAGTGTCCTCGGCCAAGACACCGAACCCCGAGTCGCTCCTGATGGCAAGCAAGCAACGTGCACGGCACTCCTGTCGTCATTGCTCTGTTTTGTGTGTGTGTGTGTGTGTGTGTGTGTGTGTGTGTGTGTGTGTATACGTGTGTGTTTGTGTGTGTGTATGTGTGTGTGTTTGTGTGTGTGTGGGAGGATGAATGGGAATTATTTTAAAGCTGACTGTTGCAGTGAAAAGTGAGATCCGTTTAGTCCATTTACAAAGCAACCACCAGCAGATACAAAACAACTACCAAGAAACACAAATCCACCAGAGAGATAAAAATAATAACAAAAACCATAAAACTACAGACACAAACAACTACAAAGAAACGAGACCTAACGAGTCATTTTAATTCATGTCTTGGTTGAGCTGATGGCAGTAGGCTCTTGTATATTAATATCTAATCTGTACGCAGGGACCAACTATTTCACACAGATTATGTACAGCAGTTGTAAGTGGTAGATTATATTTTTTTTGATAATTTTATTTGTGTTGGTTGTGTCATAGTGTCATTTTAGAATTTTTCAAAAATAGAAATTATAACATCAACCAGTCCACATGATGGTAGCGCAGTAACAAAGTGACCATTTTATTGAGATTCATAAACAATTGTATGGTATGGTGGAGCAATAGCACAGCCTGAGTATTTAGCAACCCGTTCTCAGTCAAATCAGAACTGTACCTCTTAACATTATGTACATACAGTATGTGTATATTTCGCATACACAAAACTACAAAACCAAAGAAGAAGAATATGCATGCTTCAGTGTCACCTCCCAGTGAAGTTGTCACCATCCAGCCTGTCATTCACATACTCCCTTTGATAAATTCCCTTTAAAAAGAAAAGAAGAAAATAAATAAAATACCAAACAGCCGCTACAATTTGCCCCACCTTACCTTTCTGTAGAAATCCCATGATAATTTACTTCTCCAATAAGTTATTCAGATATTTTCTATAATAGCTTTTTATCAATGCACTTACACATAAGTGTTACTGGAACATTCTTATTCATTCTTACCCCACAATAAATATCAGTGTTAAAGATCTTTACTGTACGTATTCAACATATCGACCCAATAATAACAACCCTCCTGTACGCCGTCTTTTACCATTTCAACAAATACAAAACTCTCTTATCTTAATGGATCGTCATAAACTGTCAGAACTAAGCATAGATTACTTTCGGGATACATGCGGCTCTGAAATGTATGTGAAAGAAAATTTGACAATGACAGAACCTCAATAATTCAACTTGTCAGCGCCACCAGAGAAAAGGAGTAAACAGAAAAAAGAGAAATCGTGTGAGGTGGAAGCAGACGCCGCGGTTCCCGCACTGGGAGACGGATGAGCAGCCTGCTAAATAGAAAAAGACATATAAAAACACAAAGGCTTCAAAAGTGAAGGCAAACTCTTTGACTGATGCTCCTCCAAACTGCAAACAAACAAAACATTCAAGGAAAGCGTCGGGACTTCCCCTTACTTATAAATACAATACAGTAGAAATAACAGTACAAAAGATTGTAGAAAAAAAAGACGGGAAATGTGACAGACTCACAGCCTTGTCCTCGTGGATGGAGAGATGAACGGATAAGGCCTCGCCACTGCCGATGAAGGGTGCAGCACAACGGCTGCCACAACAGTAAATAAGACAGAATCAAATCAAACTCCCTCTTTTCATCTGCTTTGACTCATCTTCATATATGTCGTGGTTTTTAAACATCAAACGATGATTTTTTTTTTTGGATTTTTTTTCGTGCCCCGTCACCACATCTCATTCTTTCTGCAGCTAACAAGCAAATCCAACAGGTGATATCAGACATCATTTGAGATGTTTACTACGCTACAAATGAAAATGATTAGAAGTGGAGTTCTGAACGTGTGTTATTCAACTGTTCATGTGGGGAACAAAGAAGCAGGAAATGTGACGGGCTGCCGATCATACACGGCGGTGGAAAGTTCAGCTGGAGCGAATGTTCTCTGTTGACACACATGTCCGACAGTCCTGTTCAGGGTCGGAGGACGGATCCTATCTGAGCATTATGAAGCACACAGTAGAGGTCACAGATGTTTTTACCCTCTGTAATTTAGGCCCCATTCACACTTGTCATTTCAAGGGATTCATATCTTAACTCAATCTCAAGACAAAAAATTTTGAAATTAGAGGATTCGGTGAAACCCCAAAAGTTAGGGCCGAAGCCCTGAACTTATCCAATCAGGCCCCTGTTATTCTAGTCTAGTGAGGAAAGGACTGGGTTTAGGGTTAACAAAAGGGCAAACATTAACTGCAAGTCTGTGATGGAGTTCAAACTCAGGTCTCCTGTGTGAAAGATTGTCCCACTAATCATCTGTCCACCACCTTCCAAACCTGCACACTGTTACTTTCCGGCTTTCCCCATGAGTACCAGTAGTGACTCGCGAAGCCTCTCGCCTGCAGAAGAGATGAATAGTGGGCTGTAAACTCACTTCTTTTTCTAACTCCTCACTGACTGAGTACCATCTATGCCCCAAAAACATCTGGAAACAAAGTATCCGGAGTTTCTTGGTAATCTTCCATCTCAATCAATTGTTCGCAAAGACAAAAGTCTGCAGCCACACTTTAGACAATGAGTTCAGCTTTTCAACCTTTTCAACATTAAGCTAAAATGTGTCTGGTTTCGACCCAGTTTTATTGCTACTGAATTGCATTTATATGTTTTGCTATCAGATAGGCGCACTCTGGTGCTTTCAGGGCGGTTTGGCCCATAACTGCTTAATATTCCCAAACAGATATCAGATAGTTATCTTCCCATGAAGAAAAGTATAAATGGGGTCTCCAATGAAGCTGACTTGATTTTGGAGAGCGACAGGAGCATTTTTTTTTTTTTTTTAAAGAACGCAGACAATGATCTGAACTCAGGACTTCTCTTCCATCATGCTGCAGAACAAACCCCCCAGGCCACATACGAGTCAGTAAGTAACCGAGGCACAGTTTCATTACTAGGCGAGAGATGTAGGCAAGGGGCTGGAGATGCTGAGGGTACACTGCAGTCGGTCACTATCCCATCGAGCACGACAGACTGTGGAACGGATCGGAGTAAAGTTCCTGACTATTGCATATATTACACTGATTTGTCCAAGGGGCCCTGCACATGTCACAGGTTTATTCCAGCACATCGGGTCAGGGAGCCGGTCCGACGGTCCTGGGCCCTCGGTGACCTACATGTTGCTTTTGCACCAGTCGCAACGTTGGAGACAGTAAAGGTTCACAAGTAGAGCGCCTGCTCTTCGCAAAGAGCGACAGGCATAGTGATGGTACACAGTCAGAGAGGAGTTCATCAGTGGAAGACTTGAACGAGAGAACGAGCAGCTCCCATTCAAAACAGCAGGACCGGAGATGCAGACAGCTGACGCACTGCTTCGGCCAACAGGAGAGCATCCACATGTGCATTCATTGTCATGAAGGGAATCATAAAGTGCCTGTTTGCTCAGTCAGTCTCCACAGAAGGAATCCCAGAAGCCCTTGTGTTGGAATTGATGGCCACTTTTGTTTGTGGGGGAAACATGACATCATTTGGACATTTGAAAGTGTTGCGGGATAGAAACGCTCAGTCTGTGAATGTCCCTCTGCTGTCCTTCCTTTGGAGTGAACCAAAGGGTAAAAACTGAATGGGAGGCTGCAGGTTCCTCTTTCTGGATGATAGTGGTACTTCTTCAGTATCAGAACTGCAATTAAGTATTGCAGTAGTTGTAGAGTCTGTAACTGCCAGTGAGGCCTTTCTACTGAAGGGATTACAGTCTAACTTTTGCTTGGATTTACTGTCATTGTACGGTATTGATTTAAACCAAAAGATCTGAAGATGTTTATGAAGTATCCGTCTGTTGCTCTTTCCCTTATTCCACTGTTTTGGACATCTCGTATTCTTAAGGAGATTCAACGCGGGCCGAAGGGCAGAATCTGCACTTGTCTCTTCGGAGAAGCTGGTTGACATTGCTTGAAACAGAAACTTCATTGCTATAGTTAACTGAGAGAGTTACATGGGAAAGCGTGTGAGTGTCATACCTATTATTGACACTGACGTATCTCTTCTGTTGTCCAGCCGATCATTTTTAATCTAGATCCTCAGCAGGTCTTCAGGGATACGTTTTAAGTACATTTTCTTTGTAGTTTAAAAGGCTCTTCCTTGACTCTTATCTGTAGACATATATTTGTATCTCATTTAGCTGTTTCTGTTTATAAATCGTGATTCTGATAGTCTAGCCTCTTCTTCATCACCTGAAGAATTTTTTAACAACCATTAATTCTTCAACATAAACACAAATAATAAGCGGTGAGGTCTGAAGTCTGTTTCTTAGACTTCTTCAGCTCAATATATTTTTTGACAAAAGCTCTTATAATCCGTTGCTAAGGGTCTACAGTGGTTGTAGTTTTAGGTTTCTGGTCCAGCAGGATCCTACTGGGCCACTGAAGTCCACATAAAAATACATAATAATCCTTGTAGGCTCTCCAGATTAAAAACCAGACATGATTGTTACTTTGGCATCGGGGCTACCAAACTTTGCATTAGGATGACAAACTTTTACAAATCTGTATTACGCTGGTTTAAGCCACATTTCTAGAGAAGCAAACCACCTGAGAATTTGTGTCCAAACTCTGTACACATCATTTGCATTCAAGTTGGAATTCACATAAAATATTTATCAGATTTTGCCAAAATGTCTCACGAACAAATGTGTTATTTTTTTTTTTAACCCAATTTCTTATTTTCTCTTCCGCAGTTATCATTCAGCGAGTTCAACCTGAAACTCTCTTATGTTTATGAGGGCTGTCAGTACTTAATTTGGTATCTTTTGATGTGTCTCTGGTCAACATTACTTTTATTTATTTCAGATTTTATTGTTTATGTGTCTCTTTGTTCATACAGTAATGAGAAGACTGCAGGTTTTATCACTTGTCTCATTAGCACTTGAATTTTTTTGTGTGTATCAAAGATAGATTCCAACAAGTTCTAAAGCGCTCAGATGTCATAATAATGTCTTAGATTTTATGTAATTAAATGCTTCACTTGTTTTCAGTGCTGTCGGGTTGCTCTCATTTTCCTTTCTTCTGTACATTTATCTTTGCTTGTTGCATTTTCTATTATATTTTCATCATTGGATGAATGAAGCCTTTTGGTACATGCAACATGTGATCTCAGTTCCATTTTACATACCCATCTTTTAGGTATACATAGACTGAATATATAAATATTTTCTTTTAAAAATCCAGTGTCATGTTTCATATTCCCCACTCTTAATGATTAATATAAAAAATAACAGCAATCCTGCCATGATGTCCTAAGTGCTGGGTGCAGTCATAAAGATCCTCCTAGCTAAGTGAGAGACTCTAACACGTAGAACCATAACAGTGACGTACATTTATCCACACGACCAAAAAACGTTTTCCGGTACGATTCGGGTATCTTTACGACATGTAAAGCCATCAGGGGCTGCTTGTCTTTCACATTTGGCCCAGCCAGTGTTACACGGAGAGGGATGTTGGATTTGTCTGTTTGGTCTGTCTCACTCCAGGCCGAACGTGCTGGTTTCCTCCACAGCAATCAGCAGTTTCTCGTACAGCATGGTGTACGACGGGTAGGGAGGCAGGTCGAGGCGGTTAAAACAGGTGTGAGCCCTGAGGGAGAGAGAGAGAGACAGAGAGAGAGAGAGAGAGAGTGGAGAAGTGTGTGGGAGGATGGACCATCACTTTTTTATGACCTTTAACCAACCCTTTATTTATTTGTCCCTCCACGATATCGCAATCCCGTGATTGCAATAATGAACTAAAATTCAAGCAAATCAAAATTGTTTTAAATTCACGCGATTTTTCCAAGAAATAAGTCGTCAACAGAAGCTCTACTGAAAGTTTTACAGCATAAAGTAGTCTTGTCAAACAAAACTCTGTGCACCAGAGGAAACAAGAACATCACCATAACATTATTGAATCAAATGCTTATCATCAAAGGAAGTGGTTACATATGGTAAATAAGTTTTATACACACTTCAAGTTGTAAGAGACTACACTTTGTTTTTGTGCATACAGTAGTCATATGTGTTCAATTACCATTAAATAAACAGCTTCTAAAGCTTATTTTCACAGCAGTAGTCGTTGTTTCTATATTACAGTCACAGACTGTCTGTTCTGGAAACATACTAAACTTTTTTTCTAACTTTGAGCCTTGTGGTTCTCAGTATTAAAAGGTCAAAACTAAAATCTTTCTGTGATGTGCAGCATGATTATTATCACATGAATTAATTACATATCCTTTTTTTTTAGGTAGTGCTTAAAAAAAATACTTTTTTTGTTTCTCCACTCGCAATTTCATCTAATACTAAAAGTTTACCGCAGAAAAACCTCACTTAAAACTCCACAAATTACATCGCAATTTTGGAGAAAATCCGCTGCAAAATCAAGCGTTTTTGATTGCAACAATCACAAAAATAACTCCTGAAGGGATTGTATGTATACATATATATATGAGGGGCTGGCTATATGAGCACAGTGATGTGCATGGAGCACGGGAGAGGTGACAGCCTTTGTAACTTTTACAAGTTATGTCACTTGATCAGGACCTCTCACACATTTTTGCGACCACTCGTTTGTGCACATCTGTGATGTCACCACGGCCACACGGGGAGTGGCAGGGAGCTGCGACTGTGTTGTTGCAGAAGAGAAACTTTTGTGAACGGGCGCGTCGTCACCACCACAGTTCAGGTTGTTTGCACTGCATGTTTTCCCTCAGACTCCTCAAAATGTCCCAGTTGAACTCAGCATGGACCGTCTGGCTCAACATCACCACCTCATGTCAAAGAAAACCCACCTGGTTGCGCTCTTGACCTGATGCACCTTCATTGGTCTCCTGCAGCGACGTTCTGCCCCCAGAAACATGGATGCCACTCAGAAGACACCCCACCTGGTCCACTGATTTATTGCCATCAGCTTTCTGAATATCTATGTTGCTGATTTTTCCGTTTTGGACACGAGAGATGTGCTCAAGTTTCAGGTCCATTGTGATGCCACGAAATGCCCGTCCACGTACCGGGAGTCGCAAAAACGTGTGTAACTCCGGTGCTGATGTTGATCAAGCAAGTTATGGAGGAGAACTGATTATTGGATTCATTCAAATACAAGCTGCTCTCAGACAGAGATGCTGAAAACAAGTTTCCTCCAAAACATACGTAGATGTTCCACCCACTACCACAATGTTGAACCCACGAAGCCCATCATTAACATACTTCTCAGCTGAGCTGGTGGAGAGAAAGCATGTGCAACTGAGACTCCCGCCAGCTGACTTCTTGTTGGCCTCCCGCGCACATAAATGTGATAAAATATGAATACCATGCGGTTTTCCAGAACAGATCAATTCAAGCTGTTGCAGTAGGATTTCTTTACTTGGGAATTATTGTGTTCTTCTCCAAGAAGAACGAGATGGTATTTCATCAATTAGTAGTTACACAGTTTCACTTTACAGTAACATAACTGTGCCTGCACAAAAACGCACAGTCATCACATTGTATTTGCAAACCTCCTGTTATTAGTAAAGCCACAGTGTAGTATAAAGTCTCAAGCTGAGTCAAACTGTCACTGTTCTCTGCAGTGAAACCGGAGCCCTGCTCTGTTTCTGCTGAGCGTTTCAACTGCTGCTTACCAAATTAATGTCCTACTCTGAGGGCAGAGGAGCACACCTTGTTAAATTTCTCATCTACCTGCAATGCAGAGGAAGGAAAATACAAAAATAGTCCATCTGCTGAGCTTGTGCATCCTGATGAACAATGTTGAAGCATTTTCACTGTGTTCAGAGCTTCAAGTGCCGGGAAGGAAAAAATATCCACTCAATCGAAAACGCTGCTACAGTTCTGAGGTAGCCGACAGTTTTACTGCTTCACTGGTCAGCTTCTACTTTTGAAGTCAAAGTAACAACATCCTTAACGACGATTCTACTTCTCAGGTCATATTATTGCTTCAAAGTGCCATAAAGCTGCAGTGGGTGAAGCCCAGAGTTCTATTATGCACACACATGACGTCACAGTTTGTAGTGTTGGCACTTATTAGCGTTTTAACGCTGCTGTGATTTTAATCATAAAGGGATGTGTGATCTGCGTGATTTTAAACGCCTCCACTGTCTCCTGAATATCATAAGAAAGGCAAATACGATCTGAGAGAATAATCTGAGAGTAGAGCTATTAGTCTGAACGAGTTTACTTAAAAGATTAAGTGTGTTTGTGATCAGGAGATTTGTGCTAAAGGAAGCTGTGGAGACTATTTAAGACCATTTCCCACAACACTTAGTTGATTAATCAATTAGTTTGTAAAAAAACAAACGAACATCTATTGCTGTTTATATTATCTATTCATTTATCTATATAATTCAATAATCATTGAAGGGGATTGTTTCAAGAAAAAGAATCGCTGAATATATTGACGCTTTCAGGTTCAGCACAAATTTGCAGCTTTTTTGCATCTTGCATTCTTGGATGGGGATCTAATGACAATCCATCAATAAATGAATCATGATAAACAGATTACAATATGGAGTTCACATATTTCATGATATTTCATAATCATATCAAACTAAAGTGATGGAATATTCATTGAAATAAATATACTGTATGTATGAGGCTTCTTCAGTGTCTTCTGTTGAAACTGTATTGTTAGGAGAATTACAGCCTTCAATAAAAAGAGGGGAAATGTCAGTATTTTGGTTAACAATCATGAGAGGAAAATAATCTAGTCTGTTCATGACTTCATTTTTGTGATGAAGGAATATGTGCAGGGATCTTCTTCCTGCATCCACTTTGTTTAAACGTACAGATTCAAATGAAAGATGCCTTTGGACGGCTGCTTCGTCTGGTCGATGAGAGATTCAGGTTTTAATGGCACAGATCTACTCCACGGCAAACAGAGACAGAGACAACAAAGTTCCTAAAACTATCAACACACATTCTGGTGGCCACCGGCACATGACGAAACTTATCTAATCTTTTTTTAGTCCTTCAAAACTAGAGATGCAGCAGAACTGTAGAGAAATGCTGCCTCAGCTGTATTTAGTTCTGATAAGATTAAAATGCACCTTTGTAGCCACGAGTGGATTCAGAAAATCATGACAACGTTTAACAGTCAGACAACTAAAAAGTCCCTTCATTCATTGAACTGCAGTGTTTCGTTACTTCATGAGAAAGTTAAAGAAATATTTCAAATTGTCTGACAATTTCAAAAAACGCAACTTCAATTGAAACTGGTTGACGTGTTTTTGAGATGTATCTTGGCAGGTGGAGCGTATTGACTCGAAGGAAGACGATATGAGGGCAGAGGAGCGTTACATACCTGGGCAGTGATGTGACTTTGCCCCACTTCTCGATGCAGAAGCGCCGGAGGCCGTTGGATCCCCGCAGGGCGGCGAAGCCTTCATAGGGAACGCTCGACGTCCCCGTCACAAACTGCAGCAGGCGGAGGCGCTGCTCGTTGTTGAAGCGCTCCACAGCGGCCCAGAACCACCGCATCACTATGTGACCGTCGTGGTAACCTGGTGTGAGACGGTCGGGGAGTTATTACATGACATCGGACACAATTTCATTTACAAGACTGCACTGTACAGTTTAATTCCAAATAACACTGTGCTCAATTTGTGGGCTATTAAATGTAGTCAGAGAGCTAAAAAAAAGAGCTCCCAATGCAGTCCGACACGCTGTCATGCTGAGAGTGAGACGTTCAGGTTGATACCACTTTCACGTCTGCATGCTAGATATGAAGCTAAAGCCAACAGCCGGTTCCTTCAGCTCATTCCAAAGTTTGACAGCGTACACACACAAAAAAAAGGTGGGTCAGCTGTTGCGTTACGGTGTGACGCGCACCTCCTCTGTACTCCGTGTTGCTCCTCCAGTCTCCCAGGTCAATCTCTACGGTCCCAGCGATGACCAGCTCCAGCTCCCGGGCGTCGAACACCGACACCAGCCTGGAATCCACCACCTGGGACGGACACAACAGCAGCTTCACGCGGTCGCACTAACATGGATATCCATGTGTCACATGAGTTATTAACATCTCTGCGGTCTAAATGAACTCAATTACTCGAAGGCATTAACAAGTGTGTCATTGTGGATTATAATATAGGCCACGTTATCTTACTTTGTTGGGTTTGGCTTTTCAATGTCACCTTATTGCCGTATTGAAACTCAACAGGAGCCCAACGAGTGTTTACCTTCCATTCTACATCGCTGTAAAGTGTTTCGTATCACCTGAGAAGTGGACCGGTGTGGTTTACCTCGTAGAAGCCTCTGACCAGCGCCTCCGTCTGCTGCACCACCCCTCTCTCCACCCTCCACTTGGCCATTCGCTCGATGTAATCCTTCTTGTTCTTCTCAGTCACCTGGAGGTTGGAGCCGCCTGACTTCAGCTCCCGCTCCGTCACCTGGCAGCAACACGGGTACACAGCACTGACTCAAACTAAGAAACTAAAAATCAAACAACTTCCGAAGCAGGATCATGAATTAGAAATCTAAATAAGTCAAATTGAGAAAAAGGTCTTTTACAGCAGGTGGTATTTAAACCAGATAACATACATTCTTTTTTTTCAATTCACCTCAAATTGAAAGAGGCCTTTCAGTTTTATTTTTACGTTGAAACAACAACCTCTATTTTACAGTACAGCTGACACTGTCATCTACAGTCACACACACATGCTGACCTGGCCAAAAACCTCCTCATTGACGGTGAAGGTGAGGTCGAGAATGTCGGTGATGTCGTTGTCCTTCATCCACTGCAGAGACTGGTGGAACTCCTCGTCCAGATACTCCAGGTCGGACAGGTCCGTCGGCCTAGAGGACAAACGCAGCTCGTACACACAACCCACAAAGCTACACGGTAACACCCAATCGGTTTTCTCCCACACTTTCAAGTCAGCTTTTTGAGAATAACAAACGAATGGCAAATGGGGCTTTTTATAGTTCATACAGTTGGAAAGAGAAGGACCAACTTATGGAACAGAATCTAAGTTTTCTAGGAGTTCACTGTGGATCCATGCATGCAAGCTGCTTACGTTGTGTGTGAGTGTGTGAGCATGTGAGTGTGTACTGACAGTCTTAGAAGGGCCTTGTAGAAAGGTCTGGTGAAGAAAGCATCCAGCAGGTACTGATGTATCAGAGCCAGGCCCAGAATACGACCACTGAAACGGAACCTGGACACAAACACACAAACACAATGAGCATATATATTAGTATACAGCAAAAACCTTGAGAACAAGCCAAGCGGTCTTTGCTGGGAGAGAACATTGTGTTGTAACTGTTCAGAATTTCAGTGCAACAATAAAGATCTTAGCTAATGTGGCGGTCATTTTAGTAGTTAAAGTGTTTTTTTAATATATTTATAGTTTCCAATATTTTCATTCAGGCAATCCTTTGCGTATTTAATATTTGCAGCGCATGTCACAGCATCCCAGTTATTTTCAGCAACCCTCATTTGCAGCTGAAAGCAAAAATATAGCCACTGATGATAGACACTCAGGTTTTTCATGTAAACAAATAAAAAAAAAGCTTGTTAAAAGGGACATCAGTGGAAAGTTTTTATTTTGAAACAACTACAGGAAATTGTGAGAATGTTGCATATTACAGATTGTGCTCTCATTTATTCATTCAGATTTGAGTGCTGCAGTTTACATTTGATATTCACTGGTGGTCCCAGGAACAGTAATGTGAGGAGAGGAGATGCTGCGGCATCATGGGATACTGATAGCCAGTTATTGTAAAACATGTTCACTGTTCTGTCTTCTCAATTCACTGAATGACTACAGACCCAATAAATTGCATGTTGTTATGTACTTGATGCTACAATCTCGTATCTCGTTCAATGGAAAAGTGATTAATGAATCATAAAGTGTCAGTTGATTGGAATAAATAGAGAAACTGTAGATTTGGAACCTGGGGGGGTCACAACTGGAGAGATACAACTTCCAGTATGTGTTCACATGTTTTCTCAATCAATACATTGATCAGTAAACACTGCTTCATAAAAGATGTGTGTGTGTGTGTGTGTGTGTGTGTGTGTGTGTGTGTGTGTGTGTGTGTGTGTGTGTGTGTGTGTGTGTGTGTGTGTGTGTGTGTGTGTGTGTGTGTGTGTGTGTGTGTGTGTGTGTGTATTTCCCAGCTTACCATTCCAGATGGTTCTCAACAAATGCTGACATGGGGCTGATCTGAACAGTGTAGGTGTCGTTGGCTGAGTATTCAAAGAGACCGTAATATGGATTAAAGAGCTCCTGAGACAAGAGGAAGAAGAACTCTCTGGACGGGCCGCTGTAATCTAATCTGAAGATGCAAGAAAACAGAATTATTTTTTTTACACATTTAGTTCATTGTAAATTTGAACATTTGAACTAATAGTAAAGTCTTATTTTGACATTAAAAGACAGCTTTAGTTTTATCCCACTTTAACAAATGGAGTAAAACGAAGTACCTATAATTAACTGACTTTAACAATATATAACTGTTGTACTTCAATAAATAATGTTTCAAAATTGAAAGCAGCATTTATTGATGTCTTGGCCACTTGGGGGCAGCAGACAAACTTTAACGTTTTAAAAATCTGTTATGGTTAGGAAACCGTTTTTCTTTTACACCTGACATTCATTTGTAATTCATGTCATTCATGTGGAGTTTTGTTTGTGACCACTTGATGATATGAGTCCAAAATTCACCGAGAGAATAGCACAGAACCCACCGAAGTACAACGCTCTGCTACATCTTTGGTCACCCATGTGTGTGTGTGTGTGTGTGTGTGTGTGTGTGTGTGTGTGTGTGTGTGTGTGTGTGTGTGTGTGTGTCTTACCCCTCTTCCCCCAGGAAGGTGACGTAGAGTTTGTTTCTCTGCAGCTCTTTGCGTGAATACGCCATCACTTGGTTAAACGTTCCTTCCAGCAGGTGTTCTCTTCTGATCAGCAACCTGCAACAACCAGGACAGATCAAACATGGAGAGTCAGCCAACAACCCCCTCAGGACAATGACAGGGAAGTTTGTAAAATCTTTACAGGATTTGGATCTTCATATGTCACAAATTTAAAAAATTTGGTGATGAATTCCAAAATGGGATTACAATTAAATCTTTCCAATTCTATTGCTATTATTATTTATAACCCAAATCTCAGTGAAACCAAAAACATCTCGAGAACATCACCCCAGTGTCCTCAACTATTTTGTTTTGACATGTAAAAATACACAGAAAAAAAATAAATCTATATATATTGATGATAATTGATGATAATTAAGTATCTATGTCAGAACTGCATCAGAAAATATACTAATACAATGTAAAATGAGATTACAGTTTAATAATATGGTTTTGGGGCTGTCAAACATTGAGTTTTGTTTTGATATTACAATAAATTGTTCCCTTTGTGTCATTTCCAGCCAATCTTACTTGATCTTTCCAGGTCCCTGACCGTAGCCTTTCGCTTCGAGTTTCCTGTAGAAGTTTCGCAGTTTGGCTTCAAAGTCTCTGCGGTAAGGAGCTGGAGCCCTGGCTCTCTGTAAGCCTACACACACACACACACACACACACACACACACACACACACACACACACACACACACACACACACACACACACACACACACACACACACACACACACACACGCACGCAATAGAGAGTTTTTAAATACAAGACCGATTTTGTGATATTAAGGATATGAGGCTTCATGTAGGTCAAAATATCTGATACAGTATATCTGGAACATGAATTCTTATCAATAAATTGTGCAGATAAAAGGATACAATGTCTACGATATAATCATGACTTTTGTTTGTTATCAGCTGCCTTCCACATCAGCTGGAAGCATGAAACAAAGAAGCCCAAATTACTTTTTTTCCACCATAATTCCACAGGTCATCACAAAGTTTATGTATGTCAATCAAGACAAACAGGCAGAGCTAGATGTGATTGGCTGTTTGCTACTGCAGAGAAGGCGACAACCATGACTGTATATGACTGTATAGCAAAACAGAAAAGACCTTAAACAAACTATGTTTTCAAGACAAAAGCAGGACAGACACTGAGAAACTGGAGACTCCTGGCTCAACACAACATTCTTCCTTTTCTAAAGCAACAGACTGACACAACAAACACAATTTAACACAATAATTGTCATGATATGTGTTGTATAAAGTCTGATTAGTCCATTTGATATTTATTTGATATCGTGCACGCTTCATTTATCTTCAAGAGAAAAAAGGACCTGATGTTGTCTATTTTACTAAAAAGGAGAGGAAATGACTCCACTGTATTATTATGGACAGCACGCTTCAAATAAACAGCAATTCAAAAATTTGAGTTCATTTCACCTCTCACCAATGGCATTCAAATGCAGGAAAATCATGTCCTCTGATGGCTATATGTTTAACGTTCAAGCATTAGCCTCAAGTTTATGTCCTGATAGTAATCATTACTACCAGACTGCTTATCACTAGAATTTTCTTATTATGTAAGTATTAGGCCAGAGGACATCTCCCAGTCTGGCCTTGGCTTTACAGCAGAGCAGACTCATAAGTAGCTGCACACTGAAAATACACAAATCACACCTGCTAAACACTTGTTATTACTTTGAGTAACACAGAAGAAAACCCAACGCTCTGAGTCTGTTTCCATTTCTCTTTAATGGGTCTGACCATTTATTTATGAGTCAAGGACTTTTTTTTTTTTCTGCCATATTACATATTTTTCTCTCCTCACACTAATAAATAACAGCAACTACCAAACATAATAGAAACAAAATGTTTTTTTCAAGAGACTTTTTGACCTTTAATAGGCCTCGAGACATCACTGAACAGTCGAGATGATCTCACTAAACTTGCAAAGAAAAGAAGAGAAAAAAAAATCAAACGGTCAATAATGAATGGAGGGAACTCTGAAGGGACTTTCTTCCACTGAGACTGACTGATGTGCAGCAGTTCAGCTGAGCTCACTATGTTTTTACTGTTTTTCCAGGTCATGTTTCCACAAAGACAATAGTACAACTAATGAATGAAGCACAATTACAAACCAGGCTTCCCTGCTGTGACCCAATTTCCCTTTATAGAAACCTCCCATCAATAACAGGCACACCACAACACACACACACGCACGCACGCACACACACACACACACACACACACACACACACACACACACACACACACACACACACACACACACACACACACACACACACACACACACACACACACACACACACACACACAGGCACATGTGCAACCATACACACTTGCACACACACGCAAACTTGCGGCCTGCTTGAGGTCTGCTGGAGCTCATTAAGATAACATTAGTGCCCCCTAACACAGCGGGCTCTGTGAAACAGTAATGATTGCTGTAATGGGGTTTCTGCGTGTGACAATGTTGAGTCTCTGTCATCAACAGGGCTCCATAGTGGGTCTCTTGCATTTGAGAGTAACTATTCCTGTGATAACACACACAGCGGCTTCAGAAGCCAGGCAGAAAGCACACGTGTGGGTGAAGTGTGTGTGTATAGAAACACAGGTCGCTTGAAAAAGTTTTGAAAATCTCCACATATCTGCCATAAAAGAAGAACCACTAACTTCTACTACTGTTTGGTTCGTGTGTCACAGCTACCTGCCCTCTGACTAATGTGATAAATCATGCAGCAACATACAGTCATATGTGACCAAATATTGTTGGCATAATATACAGTATTACAAGTTCACAGAAGGGTTCACTGAGATAAAGCTACTTTTTAAGTACCACAAAGAATGGAATTATAAACCTGTTTTACAATTATAAATTCTGAATGTTTAACTTGGTAGTTAACAGAGGAGATTGCTGCTGGAGCAGCAGTAGTGACTGCTTCCCTAAAAAGGACTGAGCAGCCTCCTACAGTACAATCCACAGTCTCCCTTTTAGTTTATAGAGTAGGCGTGGAGGTAAAGGTGAGGTGAGCTTGAAAATTCTGGAAGAAAACTGTGCAAATGCACATGGAAACCTCAGGGTTTGCAGCCGTTCTCACCACATGCGTCTCCCTGTTGGTGATTGGCCAACTGGTCTGTAGGAACCTACAAACAATCTCTTGCTTTTCTGCATCCTTACAAAAAAAATTCTGGTATTAAGATAACCAACCAAAAAACCAACGTGTTGTACAACTGTGTCACACAGTAACTGTAAAAGACGGTTCACCGCTGACAGATAGTTGCAGAGAATTTCAAAGGTAGGCTGTAAAAACTACTGTTGTAAGGCATGTTTTCATCCACTGTCTGTAGGAAGTTTTTGATTTTAATTTAGCTTTAAGTCAGCTGTATGCTTCACACCCATCATCTCGCTGTAATTACACAGATCAGTCCGTTAACAGGTCCTACCAGGAGAGTTCTGTGGCGAGGAGGCGGGCGAACAGCGAGGGGAGAAGCTGAAGCCGGGGTGGATGGGATGAGGCGGAACGTAAGACATGATTTCCTCTTCAAATAGACTGTAAAAAAACAAAGCAAACAAGACGTTCTTTTCTATACAATACAAAGTCCAAACATGACATAAGGGTATGATTAGTTAAAAAAAAATACAGTGGATGCTGGATGGATGGCGGGTTTAGGGTTGAAGTTCTTTACCTTAACAGGATGACCAGGTCGGCATCACATGACAGCTTCTCCACCCCCTGAGTCCCTTCTGTCCGGATGTAGTGAATCTTCTCCCTGAACAGTCCAGAAGAAAGTGTCATTCATTTTCATTTAAGTACATATTTGGGTTCAGCACTAAGATCCATTCTGGAGCCGAGACGTATGCATCTGTCTCTGTTTTTCTGCATGACCTTTCCTTGTCTTTACTTTACTCCCTCAGGTGTATTCTCAAGTGCTGTTTTGCAGTGACACATTTGAACTTTTCCTTGAATGTTGAAACCATTGTGGGATGGGATCAGATTATTTTAGCATGAATTCAAAAGATAAGCTATAATCAAATCTACCTAGTGCGCCATGTAGCAGGATGACATCATCAAAACTCTCCAATGGAGTTACCCAAAGTCTACATGACTCGCACTTTCACTCAACTTTGTTCATTTGTATTAAATCGGTTAAAAAAGCAACAACAACAACAAAAAATTGGGATCAAATAAAGTAAGTTACAGGTGAAAGTCATCTACAAACAAAGTTTTCCGGCCCTATCACTTTTTTTTGTGTTGGCCATTTTTCATGAATTTCCCAACAATCTACACCTAATAACACAGAATGAAAACGTGAACACACGGTTTTAGAAATGTGAGTCTTTTACTGAAGCATCTCCAATGTTGCGTTGGCTTTTGGTCATTTGGTTGCATCAGTTCCAATCTGTCTCCCTGCTCCCTGCATAGCATGATGCTACCACCACCATGCTTCCTTTTTAAGCACAGCGTTAGCGGGTGATGAGCGTTCACCAGACATACTGCAGTGCTCGATAATAATAATAATAATAATAATAATGATGATAACGATAATTGATCATAATGTGTGCAAAAAGTACAAGTAAATGGGTGTGGATACTTTCTGAAATAACTGCAGTTATGTTTTTACACATTCATGATAAAACAGACAGATGGTGGAGTCACATTAACAATACACAAATGTAGCAGTGTTTTAATCTGCCTTTAATATGCAATGAAGAGACCGGACTGAACACAAAGAAGAAACGCAGCAGTAAACATAGTGAATCTTTGAATGAGTGGCTGTTGAAATGTCACATTGGCAGCAGGTGGAAGACTTTTTTGCATTTCAATATTTTTGAATCAGTGTGTGAGGAAGACGCTCTACCTCAGCGCGTGGTTTCTGCTCAGGCTGGGCTGTCGCTCCTGCAACATGTCGAATATGTTTGGCTGTCGAAGGAACGCCACTATCTTGTCATTGTAGGCTGGTGAGAGAGAGACAGGAAGATACGATAAAAGTCCAGAAAACAGATATCTGTAGCAACTAGCGATCAGCGGTAGCCTCAAAGTGACAATAAGAAAATTCAAACAGGGCCTACATGGAGCGGTCAGTGGCTGTGAGTCAGAGTGATGCTGGCTTCTTATGGCGGCTACCAGGCTGTTTCCAGGCCTGGCCATCAGAGAAGCCCCGCGACTCCTGGACACGTCAGAGGCCTGGAAACAAACAGCAACAGGAAAGGCTTTCACCGACAGACAGCTGCTGCTCAAACTGAACTAACACTCATGGTTTTAGATTTTCAGAAGTGACCAGCAGATGTTTTTGGTTTCTCATCTGTAAGACTCGACAAAAGGAGACATTTTAGAAATATAGCCTCAGTATCTGGACACCTACATATAGCATTGTGGTAAATATACTTATTCACTTATCTAATTTCTTAAATTTAAGTCTACACAAAAAGCACTCACAAAATAGACATTACTGCTCATTGTTACATTTGTTTTTAGGCACAAGTACCAAATCAAATGAGATGCAGCTTAATTTATAGTAAAGAGATATTATTGTGGTAATAATCTTAATTCACTTTTAGCAAGAAAAAGTTGAATAATTCCCTTAATGCATGCTGCTGGTGAACGTATCCTGGAAGTCTTTTTCAAGTTCTCCATCTGAACTGATATTGAAAGTGAGTAAACATGGAACAGTTGTGGAAGTGCGCTATTGGCCTAAAGCTGCCAAATCTGGTACACCAGCTCTTATTATTGCTTAGCAGCATCTGGACAGCCTCTCAGTTACAGTAAAGGTTCTGCTTTATACAACCGCTCTGCAGAGCAAAGCAAGAGATTAGAGTTCAGAGTTCTCTATCAGGAAGGAATATCTACATACTGTAGATGTAACTAGAGAGTAACTTCGAAGTGACAGATGTGGGTTGCAGTACCTCCCCGGCGCTGTAGCTGCGTAGTCTCTGCAGGTGCTGTCTGTGGGCGAGGTGGCCGGGTAGCCGGCCGTTCTGCAGAGGGATCCGAGGGTCGATGAAGGTTGTGGCTCGACTGTTGTGATCTACAAAAAAAGACTAAAAAAACAAACAAAATAATGGACTAAAATAAAAACATTCTAAATTGTATATAGATTTTAAATGTTGTACCCAGACAGAATTTATTGGATGATACACCCAGCACACACTCATACCCGAATCTGTTGCTGGTAAGTATCACAGACCCAGCATGCAATGGGCCCTTCCCGTTTGCATTCATTTAAATCATTGGGCAAGTAATGAATTAGAGCTCCCATGGCTCCATAAAGCTGTTATCATTTCCTTTAGCCTTTCTGGTGAAGGGGTGTGCATGAGAATGACATTACATGACATGATACTTGAACATGAAAGTGTCTTCATGAGTCATTTTAATGCAAAGTCGACAGTGTTTGAGATGTCTTTATCATGACAACTAATTAATCTCAACTATGACTTTTTCTAAGTCTCATGAATATATATTTTGTTTTTTATGACAGGTTATGTTATCTTAGTTAAACGTGTCATAACAAAAACATCCATCCATAACAATTTCAAATTAAAAGTCATATAATTGACCAATTGACACAAGGGTGATAAACTTTTACAGTCCAAAGTTCCAAATTCACTTTGAAATGCACTTTTCAAATGAAACATCATAAACTTTGAATTAGGGAGTCTTTACAAAAACATATTAACGGTATAAAACTTCAGACAGGTGTGATGGCCTGACTTTCTCCGGTGGTCATACAGCTTAACACATTCAAAGATCAGTACAGGACTGTCTGTGTTCTCACCTTGCATCATTTTGCTTTTCTAGCATTTCAGAGCACTGCTGACATCCATTAAGGGTTGTCCTCCGTGTGTAAGGTGTCCTACCTTGCCCTGGGGGTCGGTCTTGATCTCCCATCCCCTCGGCAGCTCCACCTGTGTGTCTGCAAACTTGTTGAGGAAGACCACCAGGTCTCTGTTATGCTGGTAGCGCTCAAAGTTTCTGGCGTCACGACGCACCTTCAGGATCATGTGCTTCACACAGCTGCTGCTGGTGAACATCCGGTAAGCTGCCTGTGGAGAGAAAGGCCATTTACAAGTTTACTTATATGTTTACTTATATATTAATGATAAGGTCATGCTGTAGAAAAACAACTGTAAAGCTCTAATTCAGCACAATATATGGCATATAGGTGATTAAATGTGTGTGTGTGTGTGTACAGTACTCACGTAGTTGCTGTGCAACACAGTGAAAAATTCTGGGTGTGTAATGAACTTGACAGCAGGTGACTGGAGGAGATGGCTGATCTTCTGGTGATTGACAGGGGAGGCGGGGCCTGCAGACAGACAACAGGTGAGTTAGCAGGTGTGTTTGATGAGTGACAAAAACTTAACATTAAAATGGATTCAATTTCAATTCAATTTTATTTATATAGCGCCAAATCACAACAGAGGTTATTTCATGGCACTTAACACATTAAAGTCCTTACAGCAAGATGTTACAATATTATACAGAGAAACCCAACAAACGGATGATAGCACAACAGTCACAGGGAGCGCACTGGGGTATATAAAGATACAGAGGCAACAATAACCTCATGACATCAAGGCGGCCGTTGGACCAACAATGTGATATTTTATAGAAACTGCCAGCAGTGGAATGTAACTAAGTACGTTGTACATTTATTCAAGTATTGTATTTCAGTAAAAGTTTGAAGTGCTTGCCCTTTACCATTGTATCTTCTTTTTTAATGGCATCGTGAATTTTAAAACCTATAACGAGCTTATAAAATGTGATGCTTTGTCATTGAATGAATTACAGAACAGGAAATACAAATAAAGGTGAAATGATGTCAATTAGCTGACGGAAAACACATTTTTCATTTAAAATGCCACATTTCATAGTAACAGTTTGTCAAATGTGAGGATTCAGTGTTTTTTTCTTTTAACTATTTTAATTATTCTAATTTTTTATAATCTAAACGTTTGCACTCTTGGTTGGACCAAACAAACATGGACGTTTTTATATAATTATCGATTAGTCAATAATCAGCAAAACAATGAAAATATTCATCCTTAATAAAAAATACTCAACATCCAGCAAAATCCTGCCTAGTCATTAAATGTCATTATATGATATATAAAAAGCATAACAGTCACACAGGGACGTTTTCTACATTGAGTACTTATAGTTTTAATATTGTACATTTTCTTGAAACTATTTATTTTGTATTTTTACAGAGTGGTTTTAACACTTTGAATTCATTAAGGATCTAAATATTCTGTTCACCACTGGACACTTTATAGACAGTATTAAAGGAGCTTTATTTGGACAGATTTTGATTTTATTATTTTGATTTCACAATATGTGGGCAGAAAACTGATATGATTGCTTTTTTAAAATAGAATTTTATCCCGTCTCATTTTTCATGTAAGATATTTAAGTATTGTGGCAGTTAAACCATAAAAACAGGCTTATAAAGCATCTGATCAGCTTCTCTCTCATAAAGAAGAACATCAATAAAACAATGGAGCACAAGCTTTAAAGGTTGGTCTGATAACATTATATTATGGGATTTGATCTGACAGTAAACTGTCCGTCTTCACTGCAGCTTTTAGTCTCCTCCTCCTGCTGCCAAATCATCTCCTCCACTTACCAGATGAGGCACAATGGACATGCCATTTACTCCAACAGGAGTATTTGTGAAAAGGCCAACACTAAAAGGTTTGGACTGTGGTATTATATGTATGAATATTTTAAATCATGTGGTGCGATTTTAAATCACTGCAGGGTGATAAAGTACTGAATCAGAAAATAGAGCTGCAAACAGAAAAGGTAGAAGCTACATTAAGCCTACAAACAGTTAACTCAGTAATCCAGAGAGCTCGTACACTGTTGGACACACAGCTGGACCGATCTCTTTAATGTGTTGTTGGTATGAAGGAGTGCAGGTGGTGTGACTTTAAACAGAGACGAGGCTCAGTGCTGTACCTGTCTGAGGAGGGTCGGAGTCAGCCTCGGTGCTGCTGCTGCGCTCTAACCTCGGACCCCCACCCTCCTCCTCTGTGGCCATGGTCCTCTGGATGTTCTGGTACCTGCAGGATCAACGGCACGTTGTCAGAATAAAATATGACACGTAGAGTTCTCTCACTTCTGAAGTGTTAAGCATCTAAATCACATCTAACTGTTTTCAAACCTGGGATAACTTTAAATAGATTACAGTTATGTGTAATGTAAATATCCTGCATATTTTGTCATGATCTTTGTTGTTGTTGTGCATTGCACTGCAGTTCAAAATGACAGAGTAACTGGTTTGAGTTCCCTTTTCAGGCACCAGATGTCAGCCTAACTCCACTTTAGGAATTATAGGAGTTTACAATACTGTAATGAGTGAGACTAAACTACTTTCCAGGTCAAAAAAGACTATTTGGTTGACAAAAACACAGCCAAACCTAACTTAATCAAATGTACAGTAAATAGTACATTGGATGCCTTTTGATATTTGCTCAGTAGTTAAGTATTTTAGCCAAAAATATCTGTTTACTGGTTCCAGGCACTTCACTGGACAATATTTATTTGTATTCTTATTTTATTTAATAAATACATGCACTGTATTTTATTTGGTGATGTTCAACAGTTAGATCAAAACTTTTCAAGCCAACATTGATCACAAAAATAATAATCATATCAGAAAAGTAGAAATTTGAATACTGTACAATTCCACACTAACAGGGCAAATCAAGCTGCTCAGAAAGATGACGTTGTTTGGTAAATAATTTATCTTTACTCAACTACTTCCATTTTATACCACCTTATTAAAGGAAAATATTTCCTTCTCTTTACTCAGCAGATATTTTCCAGATGAAGTCTCTAGTAACTTTTGAGATGAGGATTTTACGACTGTACACAGAAAACCCATAACCACTTCATAATAGATGATACATTGTTCAAGAATGAACAACCCAAATGTATATACATTGATTGAATTTAGCTGACTAATTTGACTTTTGTTGATAATTATTTTTTATGGAAGTACACATATTTTAAATTCATTGATATGAAGGAATAAATTGGGAGATAAATGAAGCAGTTCCTGTAATTTCTGCTGTCCAACACTATGAACTGATTCCATTGGAGCTGTTTCTGTGTATTCCAGCCTGACCTCCGGTTGAGCTGCTCCATCTGCTGCGTGGATCCTGAGCGGGGGATGCCGTGGTTACACTTGCCGCCGTGGCTCGGCCTCTGCCAGGTGGTGGTCCGGTTGACGTGGTCCACATAGAAAACTCTGCCGTGGCTGTCGATACGAGCCTCCCAGTCTGCGGCCACAGAAAGGTGGTGGAGAATTAGACAAATGTATTAACCAAAGTACAGTTTGGGTCCAGTGTTGAGGATGAAATGGAATTGTATTCCAGTTATCTGGATGCCACTGGCCCTCAAGACTCTTGTTGTGAATCAATACTCATACTGTTCACTAAACAATCAATAGCCTCTGTGGAA
This sequence comes from Brachyistius frenatus, assembly GCF_029030835.1. Classification (NCBI taxonomy): domain Eukaryota; kingdom Metazoa; phylum Chordata; class Actinopteri; family Embiotocidae; genus Brachyistius; species Brachyistius frenatus. Next base: position 4,652,934 of record NW_027210624.1, read on the forward strand.
CCTTTACGTTGATTAGTTTAAAAAATAATTTGATACAAAATCTGAGGAGCTCTTCCACTTGTACATAAATACAGATACAGTACATTATTAATATTAACAAAAAGAGTCCACAAAACAATTCATGACATACTTGCAACGGAAATTGATATACTGAGGTACATACAATAGTAGTGTTACTCATCTCAGTAACCTGTAATTTAATCAACTTTATGTATGACTGAAATATTAAATAAATCCTTACTTTCATGTTCATTCACTCTGCAGCTATATTATGTTGCTAATACACAGTCACTGGGTTTCTTCTTTTAAGAGAGGGAGGGATTTTTCAGATTTCTTCTACTTTGATGTTGTACATCACACAACCGAACCTGATTGGATAACTAATCCCTTCAGGCTGGGTTTGATGCCTTTGAGGTCTTTTCTGACAAGGGATTGGTAATAATTCAAGGTAATAGAGCAAAACATTATTTATTCTTTTTGTTCAAAAATGTAAATCTTAAATACAGCGAGGGAAAACAGCAACTAAAGTACAGCAAATGTAAGTCAGCCCACACATTGTGTGCACTGGTGAAAAGTGCAAACTAGGACATTTCATTTAAAGATCAGTGGTAGAGCAACACAAATTCTTTGAGGGGAAAAAAAAGTAAATTATTTTTGGATTTATTTTTGGATCTTACTAATCAGAAAGAAAGAAAGAAAGAAAGAGCGAAAGAACTTTACATGAATGCAATGACATTGTTGGATTTGGTTGACTTCACTGTAGCTCTGCTCCTGTTCAAATGTGGAGTGAAGGAGGGCGTCCTTAAGGTAGAAAAGCAGCTTTTTTAAGAGCTGATCAAATCCAAAGCAAACATTCAGGAAAGTGTGATGACTGCTGTGATACCGTTTAGTCTGGGCTCATTGTGTGCTGTGGGGAGATCTGAATTCATAAAATGTAACAGCATGCAGAAGCAGAGTTTGGAAGGTGCTGTGATTTTGGCAGTCTCATGAGTGATCTGGCTCCTAAATGGTCAGAGTGTGAATGCAGCAGACAAGAGCTACAGCTTCTCTCAGCTCTGACTAACTGCTGTGGGAGGAGGAAGAAGATGAAGACTGTCCCCTCAGGACAGAAAAAACCTCTGTGATGTTTGTCACGACTGCTCTGTCTGCCCCCACACACACACACACACACACACACACACACACACACACACACACACACACACACACACACACACACACACACACACACACACACACACACACACACACACACACACACACACACACACACACACACACACACACAGGTTTTGCCGCCCAGTTCCCTTCAGTCTGGTTTGATGTGACCTTACAAAGATGCTCCCCTGTTCCTCTCAGATTGAATGATTGCAATCAGCTCAAACACAGAGCGCGGCTGAGTGTCACTGAATGTAAATGAAGTCCTTTGACTGTGTGTTGTAAGTGTGTATCCAGTCCATGGTGTCAGATGCTTGAACACAGACTAAATACGCACCGTGAGCTCCACATACTCAAGGTCAGAGAGGACATAATTCATATTCTGTAGGAGATTATTTCTGCAATTGACACAAGAATGTGAGATTTCTGAATTGTGCAATAAATAAATTTGATCTTGTTACTTGACATGTTTGAGCTCCACAGATGCTGTGCTGGAGGGGCGGTGATCTGAGTGGTGAAATGTCAGTATAACACGAATACAGATGAGCAGGAGTTTGTGACTTCACATCTGGTTTGTAGCCAATTGTGTTTAAATGCCGCTTATACAAGTAGAAAAAAATAAATGTTTTATATATATATATATATATATATATATATATAACATTTGATGGACATTTAGTACTATTTTCTAACATTTAATGGACTAAATGATTAAAAAGAAAAAAAAATCAACAGACAAACTGACAATTGGAAATTGACACTAAGAGCATTATACATAGTGACATTTGTTAATATGTGCAGACAGGCAGGTGTAAACCTGCATACCATCCGTGTACCTGGTACATGAGTATATTCATGAGGGAGCAGATCACAGCTGTGTCCTGCCGGGCAAACACCACAGTATTGTCCTTCATAACTTCTGAATCTGCATAAACATGGCCCCATTCAGGATTAATATTAAATCATTATGCTGAGATCATTGCAGAACAAAGTCTGTTAGTTTCTCTAAAAACTGTTGGTGTTCAAATTTTGTTCAGAGTCTGACCTTCTGCACATCCTGATATTCTGTCTCTGGCTGTTAAACAGTAATGTTAACTTCTGAGCGTTACGTCTATCAGCACATTCACTTGTGAGTTACACATTTTGGGAAATCTGATTATTAATATTTCCCAGAGTGAGATGAAAGGATAGATACTGCTCTCAGATCAGTGTGTTGAGGGCAGAGCTGCTGTCACAATGTGGTAAGTTAAACTAAGTATAAAGACTGGGAGCAGGGGGAACCTCTAGCCTGGCTCTAAACTGAAGAAAACCCCTCTAAAACTCACTAATTAACACTATGGGCAAGTTACCTGAAAACTGTAATCAGTTACACATTACACAGTAATCCCATTACTTTACAACTTACTGAGCAGCAAAGTTATGTTACATTAGTTTACCTTTGTGAGTCAGCTGAACTCCACTATATCCTTCATATGACATGTGAGACAATGGAAATAGAAATTAGTTTTGACTAGCACGCAGTTCAACAGTTTGGAGTTGGTTTAGACTGGGTGATGTTCACGCAGCTCTTCAGAAGTGATAAACCTCAGCTGGACAGCCAAGAAGAATAGAAATATAGGTTTTATTTATATTGTTTGGCTGACCTCCAAATGCCAAAGTAAGTTTGAGTAACTTTGATGTAATTGATAGATTTAATGTTAAAATTCCTTGCAACTCTTTACTGAAAAAGAGTCCCCGCGCTGCATTCCTACCCAACGCTGCCAATTATCACTTTGGGCCAGATTTACTAAGATCTCAAATAGTTCCAAAAGTTTGCACATTTATTTTGCACCTGTTTTTCAGGTGCTTTAATGAAGCGTCACTTATGTTTAAATGAGGTGCTTGCTTGTGTTAAAAGTGATTCCAGCCGGTAAAAAACAGAGCGCCCGCAAAAGGAAAAAGAAATCTGACTGCATTAAAATCAAAAAAATCTAAATATAACAAGAGCAAAAAGCTATATGGGTATCAGTGAGGAAGTCAATGCTGTGGGAAAAACAAAAAGATGGCAAGATATTAGATGAAAAAAACAGCTAAATAATAAAACGTCAGCAAATAAAACAGGAGGGACGGTGGATGATACGCTTCTAACAAACACTGAGCAGCAGGTCCAGCTCTTTCTTTGATGAGCAGCTGACTTTGTTTCATTCAGTGCCTCGCGAGTGGAAGGGAACCTCATGAAGTCACCAGTGAATTCTGCGGGACACATTCAGGACCTTGGACAGCTCACCTAAAAAACGGGACTGGGAGGGAGATCCAAGCAGAGATACGCTGGAACGACCCAGAGGCAGGACAATGCTGAGTCGTAAGAAGTTCTGTCATTGCTGGTGTTGCGTGGCTCTTCTTTGTTTTTGGCTGTCAATCATCATTCAGTTCATTCAATAACTCAGAAATGTCATCATTGAACAAACAATACGTCTGAATAATTTTGGCCTCTGACATCTCAGAAATGTTTTGAGAAAATTTGGTAAGAGCAGTAAGTAAGTAAGAACAGATGTCTCTCCTAATGTTCATATGTAATGATTAATACGTGCCTTTCAGTCGTAGTAAAATAAACACACACTCACTTCTCCTGTTTCTCCTTTCAGGTTTAGTAAATATCGTTGCGGGTGCTAAATGTATGTATTTGTATTTCCCCTCCCAGTATTTTGCACGTTCAAGTAGAAATGCCCAATATTACATATGCAGGCAGGCAAACACACAAAATGGACAGCGTGTGTTAAACTGCACATTTAAAAGAATCCTCACTGCACATCGTTAGTAGATCAGCTTGGACATTTATTTGCAGGTGAAGTGAAGTTTGCACGTGATTTTACACATGTGAACCTTTAGTAAATCAGGCCCTTAGTATCTTGTGGTTTTAAGTGTTAAGAGTTATAAGGGGACCTTTTCACTTTTCCACTTGTAGAAAAATGCAAAACAACCAGATAGAGGTGTTGTTGAGGTGTCTGTATTTTAGAAGGTGATAAACCACTGCTGTATAAATCAAAAGAATCAGACAGCTAACTGTGCATCAATGTATGACAAAAAAAAAAGAGTTAACAAACTGTGTAACGGAAACGACACTCTGATTAGGGCACTCAGTTGAATGATGATGTAACAGCTGAGTGAAGTTTGAGCCTTTCTGGGAGCTGACCTTCCTGCTCTTAATAAGCTGAGACCAGCAAGACATCCAAACCCAACACTGAGAGCAAATCCACTGTGAAGCACGCAGCAGAAAGTCAAATAAAGCTTTACATTTAAAGCTCAAAGAGAGTGCAGGCAGGGAGAGTGTGATGAGGATGACAGCAAACACAGAGGAGATGGAACATGTTTGGAAAGCAAACACGGGCAGCATGCGCACACAGACAGCCACAATAAGTGCACACCAAGGATGAGACTCCAGAGTAAGACTGGGAGCTGTAGTTCTTACTTGGAGGTAAGGCTTGGTCAGTGGCAGCAGGAAAATGGTTTAGGTCATGGCTGGGTCGCTGGACTGGAAGATGGCCAACAGGAGGGGGGAAGCCTGAGCCTACAGGACACCAGAGAGACAGTACGGGAGAAATCACCATCCTGTCGGCATCTCCATGATCTGCCACACTAAAAGCCTGTATCTCCTGGAATTCTGTTCATACAGCGGATGACTTCAAATGTCACACACTCTGTAGCGTCAAGGAAAGCCGAGGGTGTGAAGGCTGTAGGTGTGCCGTGTAGATTAGTTGATTAATGAATCAAGAGAAAATGTATTACCAATTAGTTTGCTATTGGATTTGCTGCTTTGTTTTATCTGACATGTTTTACTTGTATATCATCTTGATGTTTTATAAGCCCGTACAATTAATTGGTTGAACAATCATTAATGAAAATATTCATTGGTTTCCTGTTTACAGATCCAGCAGCAACAAGAGCACGGATTTAGATCGCCATCTATGGCCACCTGGTAAACCACAGTATTTAATGCTCCACTGTGTTCCACTGCAAAATCTAAGACTTGATCACCACTGTTGATGCACAGTTGGCACTGTGCATCCTGGGAGATCGATCAGGAGTGGACAGTTCACACCTAGCATCATCATGCGAGTGACCAGATCTCACTTCCCCTCTCTATATGCAAATTAATATGTGTATCAAGTACGTTGTAAATAAACAAGCAAATAAACAAATGAACAGAAACGGAAGGAGAAAATCGAAGAGACAGGCATTTAGTCTCATTTTAATGCAGCATCTATTAGAAATTAATGTTGTATTTTACATTTGTAAAAGTCTTAACGCTTAAGTTTATAATTTACAACCTTCAGACTTCAGATTATTGAATTATTACAGCAGGTGTGAGAGGATCGGGCTCTGCGCTGCGGTGGATAAATGAACCGTGGGAGGGAGCGGCGGATCTTCCACATCTGTGCTTGGCATAATGACACAGGATTATTTTTCAAATAACAAAAAAATAAATGTAAGAGGAGCAGACAGTCGCCTTCAGGTGTAGAAAGTGTTGTAGAAGAGAACAGAAACAAACATAATGTAACAAACCTACTGGTGACAGTTACACGTGGAAGAACCGCGTCAGATACGAGCACAGGATGTCACATGTCTCTGAGTACTGCTTCCTGTCTTTCTATTTCTAATGCAGATGACATCAGTTGATCAGGATGTGTTCACACGGCTAAAACAATGTGTTCATATGTGTCTGAGAGCACCTCTGAATGTGGCCTGAGCAGATCTCAATGCATCCTTTGCATTTACATCTGTACTTTGATCTCACCCAGGTTGAATGGTAATGATCAGCCTATATGAATATTCCCTTAAACAATACACAGGGTGCTGTGAAGCATTGTTTATACAGAAAATACTGATTGAGTGCAGGCACTAAACATAAATCCAGAGTTTTGCAGAACTGTCAAAAAAGTTGACGTCAAACATGATATTACACTTATTTCCCTCTGATCTGCATACTCGTTGGCTACCAGCAATCTCTTTTGAACTTATCGCCGACAGCTTTCATATCAGCTTTTAAAAATTATCTTACGGACTGAATGTATGATCGGGATGAGGAAAAATATGCGTTAATGCAAAATGGAAATACACACAACATGCTTTGAGACGGGGATGTGTGGAAGATCAGCTGGAGCCAGTTTGGTGGAAATGTAATCCATACAATGCCATCACATTAATGAGGAAGCATCCCACCCCACTGGGAAGACACAATATCACCGAAGCAGAGACACCGTGGTAGCAGTTGTTAAATGTCTCGTAAATGAGTGGATACATGATTGCAAAAGGCTGCAACATCAGTGTTCTCACAGCAGGTTGGACGGTGGGAGAAAAAACACACAACAGACAGAACCGCATCACGATGACTGAAATACCTTCCAGACAAAAAGCTGAAGCAACGCTGGCTTCACAATATCTACAACATAACTGCAGCAAAAGTATTTATTCTACCTCATATCAGAGAATATAGAAGACACAACACATGACTGCAGCCCTTGAGGTTATAGCAGCAGCATCTTCCACACTTACCCGAGTTATCTGCCAAAAATGTGAACTTGTTACAATATGGAAAACAAAACAGAATGTACATAATTACTCAGTGTACATGCAAAGCAAAAGTAGATGGTTTCATATGATCTGGACAGATTAAGATCAGTGGGGCAGTTTGATAACCTCTTGGTCAAAAGAGATAGGTTGTAAATCTGGTCACCTTCACCCACTGTTGCCTCACAGCTGCACATTCATATGTGCACAACTCAATTTGGTGTACTTAAATATGACAATTTACGTACCAACCGTTGTCAGTCTGCAGGGAAAACAACTGTCAGTGATCTAGAAAGATAATCACAACATTCAATGCTGCTCCACACATTACTTCAGTATCACCGTGTAAAACTATCTAGTTCTGACTTCATCCAATCAATTACAGACATTTGCTTTCTTATATAAACCAAACCATCCGACACTTGTGTTCATCCCACTTGTTTGGGCCATTTTATAGAAGGAACTTCCGGCCCATTCACTGAACTGTTAGTGAGCAGTTTTCCTGGGTTTGGCCCCATTTGAGAGGTGGCACTGATCCATGTTCTCAAGGAACTCACAGGTTGATCAGGGTCTGTGCTTGCTGAGCAGAGTGTGTGACGTGCCACAAACACAACTAGCAGAAACTATCATTTGAGAACGCTGGAGAAGATTTTTGGGGAAAATTACAGAGAAATGATGTCTTCCCCACTGTCAGCTTTTAAAAGCATGTCTCATCCTTTCCCGTTGATAAAATTAAGTGGAAAGCTGAGCTCATCACCTTTACCCTAAAATCTTACAAAGGTTCATTTATTGAGGTTATGGGAAGCTTCACGTAACCTTGGTATTTATAGTGTTGTTCTAACTTAGTAATCATAAGAGCCCTTGAGGTTCACTGAAAGGTTTGTGTTGCTATAAATACGGGCCCTGAATAAAACATGTATGACCGGGAAATGAGATTAGGAGTAAACCAAAGTTGTATATTTAGTGTGTATTCAATTTAATATGATTATTTTCTATGGGAAAACGTGTCGTTGCATTTGATCTTTTTTAATGACATGAATGGCAACTGAAATTATGTGACGATTTAAATTCCGGCCTGTGACATGATGCCATCACAGATTCACTTCATCATTAAGCTCCGACTGACTCCTGTTTTTGAGTTGCTGTGCAGAACAGAGCCGACAGGGTCGACACGAACTCCAACAGCTTTACACAAAAATAACTTTTCACAGCAACACCCTTATCTTTAAATAGCTGCAGCGCCACTCTTACCACAACATTACTCGTGCACTTCCTTGTTTACTCTGCTGCAAATTGGTCTGTGACCGAGTTCACATCACGCTAGAGGAGATGGAAAACCTTCATCTCATCTTCTCAACACCCACACCCAAAATCATTTGCACTTATGATTCAAAAAAGGACTTGTAAACTCAGCACAGCGCCCATAATTTGATCGGAGTTATTTCTATTTGTGTGAATGCATCACATCTGTCTATCAGGCCTGGATGACCTTCATGGCTTCGTCAGACTCTACAAAAAAATCTCAAATGGCACCAAAAAAAAGCACTAACCCAAGTCTTAAATATACATAAAGGGTTTCCAATAATCACACACTGTTGTGATCATTAATATTTAATCAAAAAGCAACATATCAGATCAGATGTATATGAAAATACCAAAGTAGAAGGAAAAAATAAATAATCCTCTCTGGCTGCACTGTGTGAGTGTGTTTTGATGGGACCAGGAGGGGGAAAATGAACAAACCTGGCAGGAAGTCTGGCATGGCTGTGATTCTATTTCAGAGGAGTGGAACTTCATTTTGTTTCTGCAAAACTGTGTGTGTCTGTGTGCTTGCTTGTGTGTGTGTGTGTGTGTGTGTGTGTGTGTGTGTGTGTGTGTGTGTGTGTGTGTGTGTGTGTGTGTGTGTGTGTGTGTGTGTGTGTGTGTGTGTGTGTGTGTGTGTGTGTGTGTGTGTGTGTGTGTGTGTGTCTGTGACCTACTTTTTTTTTTATCAGAGTGCATAACAGTCCTCATTTAAAATGTACAAATATAAACATATCAAGGCCAGTCAATCTCAGTTTCCTGCAGGTCATATACAGCAGCTAAAACCAGAGACAGTAACAACAAATGTTACTGATATTCTGGAAGTAATTTGCTCCTGCCCCCCCCCCCCCACACACACACACACACACACACACATACACACACACACACTCCCCCCAAACAGTAAACGAAACATTTCTCGGTTTTCGTCGAGTTTTCATCAGTGTTTCGGTGGCACCCTCAAACTGAGCCTTGTCAGAGGCGTTATAAACAATTTACAGAAATGTTTGTGAAGGTTTGAGCTTGCCTCTTTAGCCTACACCTACGCTGCAGAGTTAGAGACAGTCAAAGCTCGTGACCAAACACAAACACGCTGGAGGGTGTCCTTTTATATTCTGGCTGTCAACTATCTGTAAGTGGCCTCGACATAGACGCTATTAGGTTGTTTGAGATACAATGAACTATGTCGAAATAAATTGACCAAATGTTTAATTTCTTTGTTTGTCAATATCCGACACATTCAGAATTATTACCACTTGTAAAAGTTCTATTTTAAAAGGCCAGTTTTGTGTTTCTCTGAAATATAGTGCAGTGCTAACAGTGTTACTCATTACATTCTTTGTCAGCTATCATAAATGTCTGACAACTCGGGGCTTGAACTAACAACTACTTGTCAACAAGAAGAATATTTCCCCAGCACCAATTCCATCGGTAGTACAACAGAGTCATTTGGAGTTGAGGGTAAAAGTATTGAATGATATTTGTGTGGCAATGCTGTTTCAATACACGGACGCCAAGTATTGACAGTTTGACTGTGAGTCAATTGCTATCAAGCTACCAATTGATAAAACTTTAAACTTCCTGCAGATTTTTCACATTAAAAACCCAAAATGCAAATGAGGATTCAAGCCATTGAAAGTTGTAGATTATTTGGAATGTGAAACACCTGTCTTAGAATTGTTGAATTTGACTGATAATAAATTATCAGATTGACAATCGTGGAAGCATGGCATGACCCTTATTGTTTTTATCAAATAAACTTAGGTGATATTCTAAGTTTACATATAACATATGGCCACTATTTGAGAAGTATCTGTCTATATGGCTGTAGTCAGTTAAATCATTTTACAAGTTCCAATCAATTAGTGACTTGCTCAAGATCATTAAGTTTGGCAGTTTGCAACGTTATTTCCTTTTTTAATCTTTAAATAATGATTTAAGAATTGAACTTACAAAAAAAGTATATCAAAAGTTAAGTTTTTGTTGCCATTTTTTGAAAGTTGACAATACAAAACAGGCCAGGTATAAATACACATGAAGACTCCTTGCGGTTGTTGTGTATTTTGCTGTTGTGTAGTATGTGCCTTAACATTTAGGTTAGGTTAAGTTAGGTTAGGTTAGGTTAGGTAGTTACTTTATTAATCCCCGAGGGGAAATGTTTTCGCTACAGCAGCATACAGGAAGCAATAAGATAATAATAGAATAATAGAAAGCAATACAATAGCAGTAAGATAGCAGCAATTTAGCTACTGGGACTTGTATTCAGATTTATAATCTTATCATATTCCACCTCACATTTACATTTACTTCATTATTTATAGTTTCCATTTTGTGATTGGCCAGACTCTTGTCAGTGTTTGCACTTTACACACAATCCAAGCAGTTGGTCAGAAAACAAAGCCTGCTGCTGCTGTATGAGCCCGGGATGTAAATCCAACGCTGATGTGTTGCTTTCTGAACTTCTGCTAAATTTCTCTGCTCTTATCTGAAAGGATGTCAGTGAGTTTTAACCCAGAATGAAGCTGAGACTTCAGCAGACCACCGATAAAAAGATCATGTTTAATCTCACCGATGCTGTTCCTGTCACTGGGCCCGGCCACAGCTGGCTCCCCCTGCTCTCCTCTCCTGGCCTCCTTCCACCTGCCCGTCCTCCTCTCCTCTCCTGCCCCTTCCAGCTCCTGGCCCTCAGGGCTGTGACCCACGTCAGGTACTGACTCAAAGGCGCTCTCCTCATCTTCATCTTCGTCCTGGGAGGAGAACACGGTGCTGCCGGAGAGTCGGTTGCTGTCCACTGAGGAGAGGCGGGTATGGCTGCAGAAGCGGTTCCTCCCCTCGTAGCCTGAGTTGCTGTAGCACGATGTGCTGTAACAGGAGGTGCTGTAGCAGGAGGTGCTGTAGCAGGAGGTGTCACAAAACTCACACTCGTTTTCACCCGGAGCTCTGTGGGTGCTGCCGCCGACTCTCCTCCCTTCTCCGTGACTGGAATCCCCCTCCTCACTCTCCAGGCAGGAGGGAGAGATCCTCCTGCCTGCTGCATGCCCGACTCCAACTCCCTCTCCTTCCAGGAGCTGGTTCAGCTCAGAGAGGCGCTCAATGGAAAGGCTGCGAGGCAGAGAACGCCGGCAGCAGGGGCCTGGACACTCAGGAACCTGCGAGAACACACATAAATCAGTTATCATTACATTAAAGGGGAGAAGTTGGTCGGCCTGACATATTTGGATTTCAAAATCATACATCGTGGTAGAATTACCACAAAATCCTCCACCGCTTTCTAAAAGAAATAATAAAAGTAACATTTTGTTTGTTTGAGTTTTTAAAGTCAATTTACAGGCTGTAAAACGTTCAATCACAAAACAAAAAAAGGATTTAAACCTTTAAAAGAGTAGAAAACAACAGCAACACAATGGCCACGTCTGAGGAAAGAAAAATAACCTAAATTGTGATGTACAACAACAACTTTCTATTGGTGGAACTCTAAAAATTGTTTTTGGAACAGCAGATAAAAAAAAAATATATATATATATATATATATATAATTATATTTTTGTCATACATAAATAGTCAACAGCCAGGTTTGGTCAGGATTCTTACTAGACACTGGGAGACACAGAGAGGGAAGAAGCAGAGGTCTGGGAGGACACATGTCTGGCCAGAGCTAGGAAGAAGGACTTGGAAGGAGCCACTGATCAAAGGGAAGTAATGGATATCTGACTAGGAAACACTGGAAACAAAGACATTTAAGTTTGATCAATATTGTAATTCTTTTGAGTTTATTAAACCTTATTCTCCTTTTAACTTGGGTCTTTGACAAGAAAATAAAGCTGGCTTTTGTTTTGAAACCTTGTGTTTTTGCTTGTTCTCTCAGTCATACTGCACTGCCTCCCCTTACGCTGCCATAGCGTGGCATCACAATATATGACTTATTGTTAAAAAGGTACACTTTCAGTGATTGAAAACTTTTTCAGTTTTCAGTTTCCTACTCCCCATCTGTTTGTTTGCCAGTTTCTATGGTACAAGCATCAACTAATTCAGTAACAAGCTATGTGCCCTATGTTATTTACAAGCTCATCACTGTCCCTACCTGAGAGGGAGACAGGGTCGTATCTTCATCTTCCTCGTCCTCCTGCCCTTCCTCCTCTTTAGACGTTTTAAGCGTGGGCGATGTGGCGTTGGTGTCCAGAGTAGTGCTGCTGTTGTCTCCCTCTCCGGTCTGCTCATCCTCCTGGCTGGGTGCTCTCTGCTGGGCCGAAGGGAGGCTGTGGAGGAGGTGGTGAATCCGGATGTAGTGGGATCGCGGTGTCTCTAGCTCGCCGCAGGCCGACGCAATTACCGTCTCCAGCTCTGACACTGGGAGAGAACAGGGGCGGTTTTTACGGCGCGAGGGAGCATTGGAGTTGTAATTTGAGAAGATGGTCGGGCAGGAATAGGGAGCACAGCTTCTTTCTCCTCCCTCTGTTGCCTCCTGTGGCCCTTCAGCCGGGTCTGCTGGGGCGTCTTGGGTTACAGTGTTTTCCTCTGAGGGAGCCTCCACCGCGGTGGCCCCATCTTGTGTCACTACGGCAACAGGGTTGGGAGAGTCTGTCTCGGGTTGTGTTTCATCACCGACCTCGTTTCCTTCTAATGTCACCTCCTCTTCTGTCTGTGTTGCAGACTCCTCTCTCAGCTCCTCTCGTCCTTCCTCCTGCTGCCCTTCCTCCCTTCCCTCCTCATCTCCCCCCACGTTGCTGCTCTCCTGCTGTTCAGTGGCGGCCCCCTCCCCTTCCTCCTCCTCCTGCTCCACCTGAGGCTCAGCGGTCGGGGGTTCCTCCCTCACTGTGCTCTCCTCTTCCGCGGTTCCTTGCTCCACCTGTGTTGTTGCCTCGCCCTTCTCGTTCTCAGGAGGTTGGACTTCCTCCGGCGGGGAGGCTGATGCTTCTGAGGTCTCAGCATCAGGAGGGGCATCCAGTGGGAGATCAGGCATGTCGGGACCCACACTCAGTGTGTCATCGTCAGGTGCCTCATTTGCATGGTTTACATCGGCTACGTTTTCCACCTCCGGGCAGGCTGCCTCTATGACTAGAGAGACCTCCTCATCATCTGAGAGAGGAAGAAGAAATGTTTGTATCATTGTTCAGCAAATTCACTTTTGACAGTTGCTGCCTTCAAACTGTTTGTTTTACAAGGGCACCGTCGCTGCATCGTGACGAGCGTTGCCCAAGACAGTTATGATTAAGTTAACAAAATACGTGTAGTGTTTTTTTCCCCCCTATAGTAGAATGATAAGTGGATGCAGCTAGACATGACCTGAGGACATTCATTCGACTTCACTCAGCTCACTGTGGAGACGCTACAGATGTTATACTCCTTTTTTGAAAACCTGGAAACAGACTTTAAGTGTAAAATCTGTGAAGTTTCCCTTTAAAAATGGCAGAGCTAAATTAATTCCCTACTTTGTCTTTTGCATGGTCTCATCATGACATTCTAAGCAGCCAGACGTTTGCATAACAAATACATTTTTGGATTAAATGTAATTAATACTTCTGTAACTTTACAGATATTGTTCGGACTGTTTTTTAAATATGCTGCTCGGAGGTTTTGTTTTTAATTTGGAAAAAGGCACATTAATATAGTTTTGGCTTTGCCAGATAAATAATGAGGCGCTCCTTTAAAAATACATTGAATATTATTGTCAACAATATATTTTATTCCTTTTTCTGTTAATGTGTGAACACAAATTATTGTTCTTTTCATGCTGGTCTTTGTAGCACTGAAAGGCAAAAAGCATGAAATACAGAGATTCACCTTTGTGATATTTTAGTTTATCCAATAGTTGACCTCCCTTTTTCCCCAAACTCACAAGTTCCATTTGAAGGCAGCAACTAGAATAGTAGGTATATCTTAATAATCCCAAATCATTACTCAAAGAAAACTAAGTAAAGAAAACCAATATCTGCAGACTACAGTATTTAATAACTGGAAGTCAAATGTCTAACACCAGGTGACATATAGCAAGAACCCTCCTCCCAAACTGTTTCCTGTTGACATTGCACTGGCATACTGAAGAGATATTAATTTATATAAATAAAAAATAAATACAGGGGGAGATAAATTTTTTTTTTAAAAAAGCACTGTTGTTGAAGCCTTGAGCGTTTCAACAAGGATCAACAGTGATCATGTGAACAGCGAGGGGAGATAGCAGGTAGCATGTGTGTCTATGCTGTGAGATGGGATGATGCCTTGTGTACCTGGGTGAATAGACGAGCTCAGCTCAAAGCGGAACTGCAGCTGGCCACAGACATGATCTGTGGGCAACCTGCGACCCAGCGAGTAACTCACTACTCGATCTCTGTGGACAAAAGACAGACAGACAGAGGACAAATTAAAGAGGGCTGAGAGACTCAGCAAGAAAATGACAGAAGTGAAATTGCAGAAGTAGTAATCATATTTTTTGATCAGAAAGAGCAAGCATAAATGGAAATATCGGCCCTAGTGAAGAAAGAGATGCTAAAATCAGACGGTCACGTGAGATTTAAAGTGTCTCCATCCGCCCACATCATCCACCTCATCATCTGTCTGTGTGAGTCACACACAAAATGTCCCCGGCCCTTACGGACCTGAATCATCAGGCACAAACAGCCAAACTGCGGCTGATGACAGATGTGCTGCTCTCAACTTCAAACAGTAAAAACCTCTGGATGAGTGTGTATGCTGTGTGTGTGTGTTTTACCCAATGGCATGTTTTTCCAGTAGCCTCTGAACAGGGACCGACAGCTTCCCCAGGAAGCGCTTGATGATCGGTCGACTCTTGGCAAACTTATCCTTCACCTCGATTTCCAGGACGTCGGTGGGCAGAGACACAAAGTTAAACCTCTGTGGGAACAGACAGATACAGAGGAGATGACATGTTAAGAGTCAGAACGCTCTGTGATATTTGTGAGTGCACAACAAGGTCATTAAGATCTCAGATGTTTTGGCCAAACATCTCTCCTACAAGCCATCCAAAAAAATATCAGAATAATCTGGAGAAGATATGTTTGGTGGGTAGCCTAATGTGTAACATATGGAAATATTTAACAAAACACATTATGTTTATACTGGATGTGTCTGGAAAGCATTTCATCAATGTTTGACTAAATAATTCAATTATTTAGTCATTAGTATTGCGTTTTTTTTTCTTTTCTCCCAACAATATCCACATCCAGCTGCTAAAGAATGATAAACATTTTTATGATTATGTTTCAGCACATCAAAGCACTTGGATAAGACGAGTGAAAGACTGCGGTTGTGGTTAAATATTGAACAGCTCTGTTGCTGTGTGTTCAGACCGAACGTGAAGGGAATGTTAGAGGCAGCACAAAAAGTCAGTGGAAAGACACCATTAAAGGCAGATTGGGCCAAAGCCAAAGACACAGAGCAGAAAAACACTTCAGCTTTATGAATCTGCCTCATGAACTTACAGTGAAAAAAAAAGAGGAAAAAGAACAGAGGAAAACAACAGGAGGAACTGGAGCTGTTGTGGAGTAAAGAGGCAGACGTAAACATACTTAGGTAAAATTTCTGCAGACAAGCAGACCAGCTTCCAGTGAAGGTAAAGTCATAGTGGGGGTTTAGAGGGAAAAAAAACTGTCCATCTGTCAAATATAAGTGAATCACAAAAGTCAAATATTTGCTTTGCGGATGCGGATGGTGATTCTGGTCTGTAAACTTTGAGTATCTTCTACGGGGGGTCCGATCAATCGGCCACCGATCATGATCGGCACAGTATTAGCCATAAGAAGTTTGATCGGTGGTCGCTAAAAAGGCCCATCAGAGGAGCTGATCACATGACATAAAAGCTAAAATGGCTTCTCTGGTCTGTAAGTACATCCAAGTGTCTGAAAAAGTTTTTATTTTTCGTATTAATAAAAAAAAGATACTGCTTTCTAATATTCTGGCCGTCGGACGGCAGCAGCAGAACGTTGATGCAGAGGAGCAAGCGGCTCTGAGCTGCAGAGGAAGCACCACGAGCTGCTCCTTGCATGCTCCGTCTGCTGAATTGCTGGATGAAGATGGGGAACATCAGCAGCAGATGTTCTTCTACCTACCGCAGCCAGATGTCATGTGAAGCAGACAGCTGCCTGTTTTTTGGCAGGACAAAATAAAAGTGACTTTCCCGGTCATGCACAAGCAACAGGAGACTGCACATGGAATATGTTGCACATGCTGCATAAACATTTGTCAATTAATGATAGTTTATAATTTCTTCATTTTTAATACAACAGTGTTGTTAAGAATATTTGAATAAGTAAATACACAATAACGAGAACGTTTCAAATAGGCCCTGTGATCAAAGATCGGCCTGAAAAATCCTGATCAGAGCACCTTTAGTATCTTCCAGAACCCAGTGGATTCTGTCTTCATACAGTCTCTAAATTTAAATTCTTTCAACTTTGGTGAGAAGAACCTTTTGAAATGAGGTTAGGCATTCCTGTGGCAGCCCACTGGGACTGAACTGATGGCTGAAATATTCAGGTTTTTGAAGGCACTAACAAAGAAACTAAAGCAGTGTGATTGATACCTAATAATCCTATATATCAGATCGGTAAACCAAAGTATATGAAGGATTTGAATTTTTCCAGATGAAAAGTTCAATTAATCTCAAAGTCATACCACTAACAACCATATAGTCATACCGCCAGCATGACCAAAGAAACCAGCACAAACAAAAGACAAGGTGGACGCTTCCAGCTTCCACATCTCATTTCTGTAAATTACACACTCAACCACAACTGGCTTGCAAACTGTTCACAAATTCCAGCAGGAATGTTCAAGAGTTACACAGATAAACATTTCCCTTTCGGCAGATGAATTAAAAAAGCGAAGTCTGCAGATACATCATTCTGCACAATGAAGCTCACACATCACAGTCGAGAAGCAGAAAAGCAGATTTTTGACTGGGAGGTCAAAACATGTTTTTTTTCCCGAGCCACCAGTTTTACAAAGACTGCAGATTACCATGAGATTAAACTGAGTTTGAAATTCATAACTATTGAGAAAATCCACAAAATATTCAATAAAATGTGCACAAAGGCCTGCATGTCTCTCTGGCTTCATTCACTTGCCACATCGGTCTATTGAACGAACACTAGAGTAAAAATGACTTTGTAGCCTTCTTAATTTAGGGTTTATTTTTCAATTGGAGATGTATGTGGTGTTAATATGAAATAAATAATCCCCCTCTCCTATTCCCTGTCCTAACTGCTGCCTGTCAGAGGGGATCTGATTGCTATCCAAGCTTTTTAAATGTTGCTTCAGAGCTTGGAACTTCAATTGTCCAAATCCTCCAAAGTGTTTTCCCTCCATTACCAAAATACAATTCAGAGGAAAACACTGAGCACAGCTTAAAGCCCTTGGAGAAATGCTTCAAAATTGCTGGCATTCAAACTCTGAACACTGGCACAAACCTATCAGCAGCTTTGTTCCAAAAATATTCACAATGGTCCTCCCCTTCTAAACCATACTGTGGATTTGTGAATATGATTCATGTCT
The DNA here is from genome assembly GCF_029030835.1 of Brachyistius frenatus. Lineage (NCBI taxonomy): Eukaryota > Metazoa > Chordata > Actinopteri > Embiotocidae > Brachyistius > Brachyistius frenatus. The sequence continues at coordinate 4,670,448 of NW_027210624.1, forward strand.
CCAGATAAAGATCCCGCTTTCCTTGTCTCTTTATCGTCACATTCATCACTGCTCTGATGGTGAAAAACAACTTGCGTGTCCATGCCTTCCCACCAGTTTAAAACTGCAGCACATCAGGATTGTAGATGTTACTGCAAAGGAGGAAATATGTTATAATAGCTTTCCTCCTTTGTTTTTGACAGGATTTAGAATATCTACAACTTAAAAAGATGAAGCCTCCTAAATCTTTCCAGTTGGATCAATTCTTTCAGTGCTGATGTAGAGGGCGCCACAAACCCTCAATAAAATAAGGTTCAACCTGGCTCAAAGGCATATTTGTGGATGATCCGTGGAGGATTTATGCTGTTCAACTCATGCTTGCAGTATTGAAAGCTAATATAATTGCTGCTGTACTGACAATACAGAGTTGTAAACTTCTCTCTTATAGTTTCATAAAAATTGGAGACAAAACATTCTGACAACCTGCTTAAAACACTTAAAGCTCTGATCTGTTGAATTGTGACCTCTATGTGACCTTTGAGGAGACCTGTAGTTTCTGGCAACAAGACATTAGCAGCACTTATTTAGTTCTCTTTTCCTTTAAGTTGTGAGCTGCAGCCTTCAAACTTGTCCAAACTCCTGATTCACATAAAATCCTCATAAATCACTTTGTGTAGTGTTACATGTCATGTGTGTGTGTGTGTGTGTGTGTGTGTGTGTGTGTGTGTGTGTGTGTGTGTGTGTGTGTGTGTGTGTGTGTGTGTGTGTGTGAGCATTCTATGTTTTGAGAATGAATGTACATTTTTTGCATCTACTTTAATCAAAAGGTTTTTTTATGGCAACATACATGCGTAAACATCTGAGTGTGGACTTTTAAGGAGTTCTTTAGCTCATCAGAAGGATTCTGCTGTGGAACAGAACAAGCCTGAAGCAGAGGTGGAGAAAGGCATGACCTTCGCTCAGGTTTCTATGCTGAACTCTGTCTCTCTGTCATTATAATTTGGCTTTCCTGTCTCTTTAGGGCTGAACAGCTTTATTTAATATTGACATATGCTGTATTTCAACAATACAAATCTAAATTCAACAGTACAAACAGAATAGATAGAAAATGGGTTTGGGTTAAGTTCTGTGACTGATGGATGTGTGTAATTTCCAGCGTTGCTGGAGGTTTTGAGGACCATATGAAACCTGAAGGAAGACCAAGAGACTGGGTTAAAAAATACTTTACCTCCTCTGAATGTTTGGTCATTTATTTTGCAGTTTTACATATTCTACAAAAAAATACAGAATAAAGACCCCAAGCAATAATAAGATGGGAAATCCAAGTTCCCTTTGTAGTAAAGACACAAGCAAATACGATGTAATTTGTCATCTGTTAACTTTTATCAACACTAATCAGTTAGGGCTAGAAACCTTCTGAATAACATAATCCTGACCCATAGGCTTAATCAAAGAACCTGTTTCTGGTACTTCATACAGCAACTCAAAATGGTGCCAACAAAAAGTACAATTTTGGACATACCAGGAAAAACAGTCGCCTTAATTTTAATCCTACATTTTTTCCATCATAATTCTTTGGAATAAGAAATGCTTGTGATGAACAGTGTCCAGGAGTTATTTTAAACTGGTCGAGAGAAGTTAGGCTCTAAAATGGTTGCACAGAGACGGGTGAGTTTTGAGTAGAACTCTAAGTTCTGGAATGACTGCAGCATCAACCAGGGATAGCAGAGCTGTACTGGAAGCAACATCAATTATTTAGAAAAAAAGAAGATTCAAGTCAATGCTGTTTTAATTAGCAATATCTTCATTTTGCATTTTTGAGGCTGGAAATGACTTTGTTTCTAATTTGTTTTCATACATCATTTTGGCAATTCCTCTTTTTCTTCTTTCTCCACTTTCAGCAGACTTTCTTTCTGGATTTGATTTAGTTCATATTTCAACAAAGTCTCTGAATCTCCATCTACTTCAAGCTTCAACTTGATCCTATGTGTTTTTCAGCTGCAAATGATCAGATAGAATCTGAAGGGCGGACACCAAGATTTAATTGAATGTGTGTGTGTGTGTGTGTGTGTGTGTGTGTGTGTGTGTGTGTGTGTGTGTGTGTGTGTGTGTGTGTGTGTGTGTGTGTGTGTGTGTGTGTGTGTGTGTGTGTGTGTGTGTGTGTGTGTGTGTGTGTGTGTGTGTGTTTATCAGCTGTGGCTGTAGTAAATTGTAGCTGCTGTCTTCTGCTAACCTTGCAGCTGAGCAGTACTTCAGCTGCTGTTGCAGTCTGTGTTTGAATCATATTGGCTGTTTCCTGATGCCTTCAGATTAGAAAATGTGTTCCTGTATGTCCTGTGATATTTCATTTTCAGCCGCAGAGGTGGGGAACAAATGAAAACAGATCGATGAGGGCGGATGCAATGGATGAAACAAAGGTAGGAAAGCATAAAAAAGTCAAAAAGTGTATTGGTTGCATGGAATGAAGTCAGAAGATGAGAAGAGGAGGATGAGAAAGGCTGGGCTGGGGAAATTTGTGTGCAGAGTGAAAAAGGAGGAGGAGTGAATAATTTACAAGGTGAGCCAGGAGGAAGCGAACACAGCGAAAGTGTGTATTTGTGGGTGAAGAGTGCGGGACAAACCCAATAAAGATAGCGAGATTGTATGAGAGAGAGAGAGAGAGAGAGAGTAAGGAGGAGGGATTATGTGTTGTTGCAGCAGAAGTATGCCATATTAATCACCAAGAAAAAAAGTGAAATAAAGATGAAGAACAGGAGGAAGACGCCACAAATAGGGAAAAGCAGGAGAAGTTTAAGGGATTAAGCAAAATATAACTAGAAGTGAGTAAAAAGCAGTGTACAGATCATGTGATTGATGTGTATTTTCAGACCAGAAATAGTTAATCAGAGACCAGACTTAAAGAGAAATGCCTCCAATATAGTTCTGTACTTTCACACAAAGAAAGTTTCAAATCAAAGCAGCAGAGGGAAAAATATTCTGACTTTTAGATTGTAGTATTGGTTTAACCTTTAAAAACACAGGTTCATACATTTCCCACAATGTAACCTGACAGTGTGTCTTCATTAGACTCTTCCTGTCTTCATATTAAAAACTCATGGTGAGCTAACCTGGATGACATCACTTTGCCATCGTGGGGGTTATTTTGTCACAGAAGACATTTCACAGCTGTTTTCACAGGATGAGTCCAACTTTTATGATCTTTATTTATAAAATCAGTATTTTATACTATACCCATGAGGCTGTCAGGATGCTGAACTCTCTCCCCCTTGCGACATAAAGTCGGAACTTTTGCATTATGGACCCGTATTTGCACAACATGATACATATACAGTATATCCTGCAGTTAAGCATCGCTGTGGTTGTTGTCTGTTTTTGTTGCTATGTATTTATACTTTTCTTGTTTTATCTTTATATTTTATACACCGTGGGACTGTGAGAAACAATATTTAGATCTCTCTGTATGTCTTGTACATATGGTGAATTGACAATAAAGTTGACTTTGACTTAAATGAATTCCGTTTATGTAAAAACATACAACTTTGTTTTATCGTTCGTACCTTTGCTTACCTTTGTCTCGACTTTCACACTTACATGTTAGCACAGTTACTTGTGCAGCATGTGAATTTTAACAGGGTAGTGTTTTCTCATTTGCACACTGCCATCCTACACTTACTGGAAATTACCATGACATTTGGATGTCTCAGTCACAAACATATCTGCTGGCTTTGTTTGGTTATTTTACCTAAATGTGTTGGGCACAATAAACGTGTTGATGGCTTCTATCCTGCAGCAGTATAGTGGTACTCAGTGAGAAATGAACAATTTTGCGAGGACATGTAAAGCTTCCATTGGTGGTGTTTGCTGCTAATGATAATGTGCAGTGTACTCATACTGCATTGGTATTGCCATACATGTCAGTGTGAACGTACTTATACTCTAAAAGTAGCCAGTCTAAGTAAGTATGTGAACTGAGACACAGTCCATGAAACTCAAGTACTTCCTGTCTTGCAACTGTAGCTTAGAAAAGTTGGGACTGAGTAAGGACTGAACATGAAACATTTAGGCTAAAAATCTACTGGTCCTTTCAGAATGAGTTCAGTTGAGTAGCTGGAAGTCCTTTCAACCCTCAAACCATGTTCAGAGACACAGATGATCATGTCAGATTTTACTGACCCTGTTTTGGGTTCCTGGTTGACAGCACTGCACTTATATAATGCTGTTGGATTCAGGATGGACAGTTAAAAAAAATGCAGCAGAACCAAATATCTTTGTTTGATCAAGCAAAAATCATATATTAAATTTATATACTTTTTTTCTTGATACGTTTTGTTTGTAATAGTACTTCCGAACACCTCAGTTGCTAGAAGGCCATTAGTAGTATATTTGTAACGAATAAATATGACTTGATTATATTATTCACTGTAATATACTTGTATAACATAATTGATTTCATATAGGACAGAATATATGAAATTAAATAGGACAATTGTATGTATGCTGTGTCACACAAAGAAGCTAAACATAGCACGATGCTTCTTTTTTTTTCTTTTGTAATTATGCTTGCATGCTTGTACATTATTGCATGCTGTGGGCACTGAGCACATTTCAATAGCAGGACAACTAAGAATTGAACTTTAGGAATGTAAAGCCAATAAAGCTGCCAGATGTCAATGTCTTTGTTTCTTCTGCTTCGCTGGACAGATACAAATTTTTACCATCACGACATCGCAGGTCCACTGTATCTGTTCCTTTCTGACTTGAGATGAAAACAAACATCCCTTCATTCAAATGAGCAGGCCCGTATTATTAAGTGAGAGAGATATTCAGGATCACAGCCGCCTTCTTTATTATTAGAAGGTGCACAAACAGTAAGCTCAGTTCTCCACTGAGGCCCGGTGACATTATCACGGCACCACTGCTGCTAGCCGGGCTTGGGTCAGCCTCTCCGATAATGGGACTTCATCTCAGCACCACACGCTATCCATGCAGCAGTACGGGCTATCACGTGGCACACAATGAGACACAGTATCAGTTTGCATGCCTCTCCACATGAAAAAATATTGATCGTTACGTGGTAATAAAGGTCATTTTAATCAGGTTCATATTATCATCTATCTATATTATCTAGAGTACTTTTATAAAAGGTGTTAGTTTGGTGTGGAAAAATAAGGGTCACTGGGAGGCCAAATCCTTTTTCATAGCTGCATTTGGTCTTTTTTACAACTAATTTAGATTTTCTTTTAAAACATTTCATCTATAAAATGTACACAGTATGTTGAAAAGCACCTTTTAAAAACGTTTTTCTCTATACTTCTGTAAAATGCATATTGTACTCAAACACTGTTGAGTATTGACAGTAAAGGGCTGACTTATATGCAGCTGCTATTTTCACATTAATATGCATAAGATGTGTAATGTGCGTAGAGTTTTATCCCCTGAGCAAATCATTTGGAAAAATGAAAATGAAATCATTTCATTTTACATACAAGACAATAAGTAATCATCTGAAGCCATCAACATGTGTGGGCATGCATTTTCCAAATTTTACATTTCACAATGAATTAATGAACTAATGTATTCAAATTAAAATGCACCATAAACATCTTTTATGCAACAGAAGAGTTAAATTCTGCTGATTATGAACAATCAATTGAGTAGCATTAATCACGGTCAACACTGATAAACCTTACCTCTTTTCTACTCTATTAAATGTACACTTTCCAGACATCTATTGGAGTCATTTGTTTGCCGTTGTAAATTGTATTATGACTTGATTTGATCACCTGTATTTTATCATAGAGTCAGAATAATCTCTCAAATCTGTGCAGTGATGGACTGCAGTATGCTGACTGAGCTCGCATGCTGTGGAGATCCATTAGAGTTATAGAGTGCATCACTGCCAAGCAAGCTGAGCTTCACTCAACATGGGAGCAGTTTGGAAAAGGAAAGAGGGCTTAGAGCTGAGTGGACGCTGCCAAGAGGGACACAGCATTAAATCAGTGTGTGGAGCCTCCCGAGGGACATAATAAAAGGTAGTGACTGTGCTGTCGAGCGTTCGGATGAATAAAAAACAGCTCCAGATTACGCACAAATCACTGAGTCACTTCCAGCGTTGTTCTGGTTCAACACGTCCATTTCATAACAAATCCCATTTCAGTGCAAAGAAATTTACGAATTACAGAAGAGGTCAATCATATTTGTTGTTTATGTGTAACTTTAATACTCTGAACAAACAAAATAGTGTCTCCTAGGACACGTGATGACAACACACATGGCTAACTGCAGCCAACCCTGACAAAACACGGCACAGCAGCCAAAGTAAAAGTGGCTTTTTTAGGCTACTGGCAACTTCGGGTTTGTTCCTTCTGTGATTTTTCAAATTGGCTGAATGAGGAGGAGGAGGAGAGCAGGGACATAGTGACATAACATTAGAAAGACAACCACTACCGAGACATACAATTGATAAGCACGAGTTTACAGTAAGTGACTGCAGAGAAACATGATGCCTATTTTCTAGTAGCTGCATTTATCAGAACTTTCAAAATGAATCGAATCAGCAGAGAATATATGTTATGTGAAAAGGGTCACCGGGAACAATACATCCACAGAGAGCCGTGGACCAACTTTGCTCCATGAAGTTTTAACTGTCCATGTTAGTCCTGTTGTTTTAGTTTTACAGTTCAGTCTCACTGCTTTCATAGATCTGGTCCCAGCAGCAGGAGACAGCCGTGCTCAGCAGAAAAACAACGTCAACAGACACACAGCTGGAGGAACTCATACAGATGTGAGCCAGAAATTACAGCTGACAAAGACCATAAAAGAACAAATTACAAATGGTGCTCCATGTTAGACAGATGTGAGACGTTAGCCCCCCCCCTAAAAAAAAAAAAGAAAACTAGAGAATAATGATATACAAGACGTTGTTCCTGTTCCTGTTTCTTTTTTTTTTTTTTAACAGATTATGAATGGTGCCTCAGAAATCAGTGCTTGGTCAGTTTTTACGCACTCTTACACATAGATCTAAAATCATTTTCCATTTTGATGCCGATGAGACAGCTCTATATTAAGTCAGATATATCTTAAAAAATCAGAATGGTCTTAAATTGTTATTCATGAATGGATTTCAAGTCGACCTCTAGCCTAAGTGATATTTAGAATAAGTAGTCCATGTATTGGACTGTAACCTCCTTTTCCATTTTCCGTTAAACATGTCTGTCCACATCCTGCTGTTGTTGTGTTTCAAGGATTTGTACTGTGTGATTCACAGCTCCTTGTGTCTCTAAACTGGTTTCTGTTTTCATTAGACTTGATTGAAAATTGCACTGATCACTTTTAAACTCTAACATATTTTGAGCCAAGTTTTATTGTGAGCTGTAAACCACCTAAAGATAGCTCATGCGAACAAAGAAGGCATTTGACTCCAGAAACATCTGTATTGTTTTGGGTATATTTTCTTTTTCAGAACATTCATAGCTTTCAAAAATCACATCAATTACATTGAACATCATAAATATTGCAAATTTCTTTGCAAAATAGTGGAAACTTCCAAGATTGGTATTCAATTGAGTCACATAATAATGCATAATGCACAACATGCAGACATGTAAGAGGCTGGAAACATCGTGTTTTTGACATTTTTGCTTGGAAAATGACTGAAAATATTAATCAGTAATAGTGATTCATTTTCTGTTGATCAACTAATCAATCAATTAACTCATTATTTCAGTGTTAATCCAGGAAAGACTATGAGGAAAATGTGACCAATATATCATCTTACTATTAGAATTTATCCTTAGCTTGTGGTGTTCATTGCATAAAGAAACATAATTCATATTGAACTAAAATCTTTTTTGCCACTGGTAATCTGTTGAGAGGTTTTGATGAATAGAAACCATTAATTTGGAAGTTAGGAAATAAATACGGATTTTGAATTATGTAGACTCGTTTTTTTCTTCTGGAGCACACTCAGGCTGAAATGACAGCATCCCTTTATGACAGTGATTATGATGAACTGGAAAGTCTGGAGCAAGAATATTGCATTACGTTTCAGGGGCTGACATTAGTGATGGCTATGTCTCACCTTAAATGCTGCACTAATGACACTGAGCAGGAAATATATAAACTATTAATCTCAAGTAAAAAGAGAAAAACAGTTTGAGTGAGCCAAGATAAGTGAATTAAAGTAGCACTGACAGAGGAGGGCAGGATATTATCAAAAATCCCTGGAATAAATTCATTCTAATAATAATGCTGACCAACCAGGAAAGCTGACCGACGACTGGTAAAATTTAAATGGTTGTTTTGAAGCGCTGTTTTTTCAGTTAAAAATAATCTCTGAAAACATTTGAAAATCAAATTTTAGTCCTCTACACAGCTGAATCAAAAGCTTGTATGTAAACACCGAAAGCAGTTGAGCTAAAATTTGAAAAGTTGGGGATGAAAGCGGTTGAAATGTGAGTCAAGCTCGAAGCCACGAAGGCAGCTGAAGCACAAGAAATTAGTAAAAATAGATATCAATCGTTGACATGTCTGTAAATACAACCAGCTCAGCTTCTCGAAATCCAAGTCAGCTGAGATTAAAATGGCTGAGCCTGCAGTTCAGTCCAAAGTCATCCGAATTGTTGTCACGTGAATGTTGGTCTCAGCTGTATCATTTGAGCTAAGTTAATTTTTTGAAAGAAAATGCGCTCTTCAAACCCGTTGGCAGGCTGTACTGTTCAGAAGGGGAGGCGGAACCTCTGGAGGTTAACTTTGTTAGCGGCAGGTTTTCTGAGTGGTGAGAAGACTGCAGACTATCGTGATGCGTTTCCTCTTGCAGCAGGAAAAAAAACCACTATATTTTGAGTGTGCAGGAAATAACATTATGTAAAAAAAAAAGAAGTTAAACGCTGAATCTTTAGGAGCATTAACATGTATGATACTGAATGAGTCGATGCTCTGGTGAATTCTTACGTGTTATGTTTATATATTATGTTGTATTAGATTACTATTACCGCTAATCTATTGTGCTCATTATAGGATTGATTCTAGATGTACTTTCCAGAAACATGTTTTTTTCAAGAAAAAAATCCTAAATGAGAAAATCAATTGGCAGATTTTTTTTTTTTTTCCACAAAGCAAATATAATTTTCATGGATTACATTGATCCTCTTACTCTGCTGCTGAAACCAAAGAGGAACCCAATCATCCATTCTCTACTGTATGCTGTGCAGTCTGTTGTGCTGGGTTTATATTAGGAGCTTGTCAATTGTTTGATGATAAGATAATATGTCCTGCATAAATATCCTGTTATATTATTAATGTTCTTACCCCTAAATTTTTCAACACCAGAACATCCTATGAGTGGTGCAACACTACCTTCAAAAATGCCATGAAACATTTCTGTTATTTTAGTTTATTTAGCTGTTCCACTAATAACTTGATAATATACTTGATTCTTCATTTCTCTCTTTTTTTGATAATTAAAATGTTGAGACCATTTGGTCCTTTTGTGTCTCTTTGCCGTCATTTGCGGTCTGTTTTTATTGGTCTTGAATCTCCTGGTGCTCCTATTACAACTCCCTCTTGCTATCTTTAGTCTCTTTACAGCTGTTTAGCATCTAAAAGTGGTCCTTTCGTGTCTCTTTGCTGTCATTTTTCATCTCATTGTTCTTTGTCTGCAGTGATTTTCCATCTGTATTCATTTTGTATCTCTTTTAACGTGCATCCATCCCTCTGTCATGGCTGGTTTGCATCTCTTTCTGTTTTGCATCGAGTCAGTTTCTGTCGCTTTGTGGTCACTTGATTGACTTATAGAGCATCACTTTTAAACGGAGGCTCTGGACTGGGGCCCCATGACTTTCATGCTGGCACTGGAAAATTAAAAAGCTCCAGGATTGATGTCTTCAGTCATAAATTGTCTTCTGTGTTATCCGATGTTTTAGACTCTCAAACTAAACCCACACAATGAAGACGGTGGCTGCGGTAATGTTGCTAATGCTATGTGATCAGGAACGAGAGAGAGAGATGTTCTGCTTAAACGCAGTTTGTAAATGTGAACTGGATCTGCTGTATCACTGCATTATACTCACAGCTGCAGCATTAAAAACTCAACGAAAATGTTGACTAAAACTGACAAAAATCAAATGACCCCAATTTGACTCAACTTAATAATCATTTTTAACTCAAACTAAATCAAAATTCCAAACTTGACACTGGACATATGATTAACAATCTTTAATATTAATATTGATAATAATAATAATAATTCATAATTTGGTTTAATCTAGGGCAATTCAACCGTGAACCCCTAAATTTTAGCTAAAGAACAATGACTGTGTTAATACCATCAGACATTCACTGAGGAGAGGACCTGTATCTGTGTGTGTGAACCAACACAGTCTGGTATGAACAGGTACAAGCTGCCTTTCTACTAACCTTGAGCTCCACGAGGAAAACATCACTCTGTGACAAGCTGTAGCCTCCAAAGGCCTAAAAGAAAACATGACTAAAAACACCTCACAGGACAGAAACCATAATAGCATGAATAAAAAAAATCAAAAGACTCAAATTCATGTGGGTATATGTGTGAAAAAATTACAAGACTAAAACCTCCAGGTATCCTGTTTTCTAGCTCTTTTTTGAGTCAGAGATGGTCTTTGTGTATAGATTAGGGAACACGTGCATCCAGAGAGGTGAACTTCCTGGATGCTATGTTCAAAGTGAAACTGTTCTCTATTTGCTCAATAACATCAGGTGACTGTCAGCAGTTTAAAGCCTCACAGAACTGTATTTGGCAGGTGTGTGGACATGATCATGGATGAAACTATACAAATACTGATAATACCATTTCAACGATTGAAATGATTGAGGAGAGAGTAATTGTTTAGAGCTGTGTGTGTGTGTGAAGCTGTGTGTGTGTGTGTGTGTGTGTGTGTGTGTGTGTGTGTGTGTGTGTGTGTGTGTGTGTGTGTGTGTGTGTGTGTGTGTGTGTGTGTGTGTGTGTGTGTGTGTGTGTGTGTGTGTGTGTGTGTGTGTGTGTGTGTGTCCACCTCTGAGCTCCACTGAGGGTTGACTGTGTTGCAGACCACTCTGGAGCGTTTCTCCTGGCCGTGGTGAGGCAGCGAGGGGAAGATGCTGTGCTTTCCGGGCTGGATGGAGAGCTTCAGGTACGGGTCGGGGTTGAAGAACATCCCCTTCTTCAATCCAACTGCCTGGAGGTCTGAAACATGAGGAGGAAAAAAACAGTGAGTGAGAGGGTTACGTGAAAGGACACAGACGTGTTTGTTCTCTGCCATGACGACTCAAACAGCTTCAAACTGATTATGAAAGTGACACAATGCAGGATTTACATTGGTAAGTTGCAGCTGTAGGGTTTATCTCTATGATTCAGATAAAGCTGCAGTATGCATTAAGGAAAAAAGACTTGCACTGAGGCTAAGCAACAACATCAAAGTACAAACACAAAGTATTTCAAAGTCTTAAAAGAACTGGTCAAAGAGAGAAACAGTTTTCTATTGAATTAGGTATTATAGTGGGGGAGTTGACGTTCTATTTCTCGTAGAAACATGTTTTGTCATTCAGTATATCCTTAGAACCAGTGTTTTTACTCCCAATTTATAAAGATATCTGTCAGACAAAGCTGAAGATGAATACAAATACACTTTGAAAACATATTTCTATCTGAGGCTTTTGAAAATAAAAGAAAGAAAAGTTTAACAACCTGGTAAAATATTCTTCAAATGACATCTAACTCATGAAAAAAAATCCTGAATTCAGTCCTAATAATTGATGCCGTTAACCTGATTTCGCTTCACCACAGAGTTCTGCTGACTTCAGCGCTTGTTTCTTTTGTCCTGACATGCAGTGTGTGCCTTTCTAAACCTACATCGCAATAAAGTGTGTAAAAAAGCAAAAGAGTCTTTCTGAAGAGACTCTAAATAAATAAAGTATTCTGTATTTCTCTGCCATCATTTCATCCCCGGCAGCACTGAGCATGCTTTGAAGCAAAACAAAAGACCTGAAAAGATTTTGCTCTTAAAAAAGCCAATGTGCAGGGCACAACTGCACGTTATTTACAAACTAAAGGTTTTTGACAGTTATATTGTAATGTGGTTGTTTATCACTTTGTTTTTTGCTTGTTGTGAGTATTTTGTAATTGTACAGTCTCTCAGGTTCACGTTGCATGATTTTACTCTCTGAAATAAATCAAATTAAAATTGAAGTTAGTGCAACGTTATTTCAGTATAGTAACTGTCAAAGATCGTCACCTTCAACTATACATCTTCTTCTGGGTAAACTAGCGTTGATTTGAGCATACCAATGCTTGCAGACAATGAAGGCTTACAGTGACAGACATTGCTCAGAGAGCTGCAGGTGAAGGAAGGGGTCAGATGAGGACACCGCATGTGAAAACATCGGTTACAGGACTTAAATGCAGGAAAAAGCAATGCAGGGATTGATGGGAAAGGAAACGACAGGTGTTGGTCGCCTACCCGACAAGGAAAAGTTAATGAGTCTCCTGTTTCCCATTCCATGGTTGACTTCAGGACTGACCACTGGCTTTAACACCTGCAGACACAGAAGGACATGAAACATGAAGAGCTGTTCATAAATAAAGAGAACACCAAAACACATTTAAAGCATTCTGCTCTTCCACAACTGTATCTTCTTGTGGTATGAAACGTTTATGATGGGGAAAGTGGGCCACTGCAGCTAAACAACATAGCAGGTTTAAAAACAAATAATATATATATATATATGTATATATATATATGAAAGTAGGAATGGCCCAAACGTCCAGTTTAACACTTGTTTTTTTTAAGCTCCATTTTCAGCCAGTCTGACAGCGTCCTGTGATCAATACTCTGTCTTCATTATCCTGACATTGATTTTTTTTTTTATCCAGGAAGAGGAGGGGCATGGGGGATGGGAGGAAAGAGGAGGAAATGGAGAAGAGTGTACATATTGCAGTGTTGTGTCAGATCCAGCATGCAGTGGAAATGTTTTGCTTGACGTCCCTTACACAGTAAAACCCAGTGAAAAGGGAGCAGGGAAAAAGAACAACTGACAGGATGGCAAAGATGCCTTCAGGTTTACCTACTGAATTATTCAAGTAGAGTTTTTACATTATCTGGATTCTTTTCTCTGTATTGGGGCAACATGGCCACAAAATAATATCACGATATTTCAGGGGTATTTCAGTAATAACAATATTCCTGACTATACAACAAAATACTACAAATGTTTTGTTCAGTAATGTCAAAAATACACTGTTGCAACAATATAAGTGTTATAGTTGTATATGTCAGCATTAAGTTAACTGTTTGCCTCTAAATAGAAAACTAACATGTTACTGTCGTTTGTTATAAATCTGATCTTTTGAAACCAAACCACTTTCACAACACTGAAGTCGCTTCTCTTTATGGAACTTAGACCCCAAACAACTTTTAAATTGTCATGTTGGCACCCTTATTAATGAGTTAGAGCAGCCACGCAGCCTGCATGAGACGCATACCTCACTAGTCATTCCTCGCACCTCCAGCACATTAGAGAAAACAGCTGTTTAGCATGGACACAGTTCAAAAAATATACAGCAAAAAAATATCTCTGATCACATCTGTATTTTAAAATCAGATCAGAAATCCAATGTGGGCGGTAATAATATCATGGCCATAATTTATCAGCTGAAGGGCAGCAACGCATGTGTCTGTGCTTGTGTGTCATGCTTTAAAAAAGTGACATTACTGCTTTTTGGTCTTCACTTGTTGGATCTAAAATAAGAAAATTATTGATGGCATTTATCAAAGGAAACCTCACTGATTTAATGATGGGACCGGCGGTCGCTGTGCCGCAGCCGACACACTGCCCGTGTGGACAGACACGCAGACACACACACACACACACACACACACACACACACACACACACACACACACACACATATGCGAGCAGCAGCTGTGCAGCGAGGTGGAGGTAACGCACACGGCATGCAGGAGGCGTGTCCTCCACTCATTCTTCCACTGCGCAGCCGCTTTCAGCCTAGGGAACTAGGGAAGGATGTAAATATGAAGCATTTATTATGTTGTCTGTGTTTACAACCTTCATATAGTGTGTTCATATACTAATGTTAGCTAACTAGCTCCGATCAGAAAGTCTAACCGAGGCAGGTACTTGGACAAATAAGAACTCTGGGCTGATGATGGTGTCAGATGAATCAAAGTGATTCCAATTCATCCGGAGTGGAACAGTGTATCACATTTAAGGGATTCACACAGGCCAGTTAGGCGACACCGCTTTTATCACTAAAAACTAGGTTAAGAGTAAACTGACAAACCCGTATGAAATGTGCACGTGCTACTCATTTATTACCCATGTGCACAACTTTGTGAGTCAATACGGTTTTAAAAATGGTTACACAGTCCATGTAATTATCCATGAGCATTAAAAAAACAAATCCCACTTAAGCATCTGTTCAAAAGTAACAAACAGTTATTACTTCTCGTGCTGTCAAAACTTATACTCACAGAAGAATAAAAGCCTTCTGTGAGAGATACGAGTCTGGCTGGAGAAAGCTGCTGTGAACAAGGTGGTATTTTCTGCTTAGTTTCTCACTCCAGAGAAATTGCAAACCTAGTTGGTGACTTTAAGACTGGATTTTTCCCAAACACCTGTGATAGATGTGTGTAATGGATACAGAATTCACAGAGTGTGACTAACAGACAAGTGGCAGTACCATAGTTGATATCAGACAGCAGGTCAGTGCTTATCTTCAGAAAAAACATTTGAATGACAAAAATAGTGACTTATTTTTAGCCTTGCAGCGTCATTCATCATCAAGCAAATCACCAGGCTGTTTTTAACACTCTGCCTCCAGCACCATGAGACACACTTTTGTGGTTATAACTGAAATGTCAACAACTGTTGGATGGATTGCCATAAAGTTTGAATGGGATATTAATGGAACCCAAAAGCATGAAAGACGTGATCCCCTGACGTTTCTGGCACAACTAGCAGGGTAACAATTTTCGTACGGTATCTTGACGACTATTCGACTGACTGCCATGAAATGTGCATGACATTCACATCAGCCTCAGCAATGTGAACAAGCTAACACACCAAACTATGGTGAACATGGTCACCCGTTACAGTACCAACAAAGAGAGGACCAAATGCATGACACCGAAGACAAAAGGTAGAACAAAAAAAAGAAAGCTTCACTTACAAGCTGCAGTAAAACTAAAAACTAAAAACACCTTGAACTTCCCACCAACAGTCGTAAACTGACTGCACCACAGACCTGTCAATCAAACAGACACGCCCCCAAAAAACACATCTTTTTGAGGCTTATTTTCTATTTATTGATGGGATTATTTTCAGGTGGACCGCCAGAAAGCTAATAAGAAGAAGTGATTTAAGAGATGAAGTTAGAAGACATTTTCCTCCGTCCTTAAAAATACTGCAGTTTTTCCACACAAAAACTCTGAATTACCTCCGAATTATGCAACTGGCTGCAAAGAACAATAACAAGTAAATGGACAGTGAAAATAACAAGATAGAGGGATAAGGGAAATGACAGATGTTGGGACCAATTCATTTTAATGAGATGCTAATCTGCCTTTTCTGAGTACAGTCACAGAAGGAAGTGTCAGCACGGGTCCCCTCAATGATTCTAATCTCACAGATAAACCAAAAGACAACGTCATCCGTCTGCGGCAGACTTTACTGTATATAACCTACCAGCAGCTGCAGAAAGTAGAGAAGACACTTTAAAACATATCAGAGGGACAGTATATCAATTATTCAAGCAACCTTTAGGTGCTTTAATAATCTTAAATGATGTAAGAGGAGAGGGATTTTACACAACCAACCTCCCACCTCCCTCTCCACCCCCCTCCACCCTCAACCGTGACACAATTGAAAGAGGCAGCTCACATTTACAAAGTGGATCCACATCTAATTAGAGGTCAGATCCACCAAGACTCCAGACTCTGTGAGGGTGTGTAAGATATTCTAATACACCCCAGTGCCTTTTAAGACAGAGAGGCAGAGTGATGTAACTCGGTTAGTGAGGATACACAGAGAGACACAGTAGGGAAGAAGAGGTTGTGCCAGCTCAGTGTTGAGAGGAGGTCTGGGGGTGGTGTGTGAAACACCATCACCCAATGTCAACCACTCAGCAGCGGTTGTGGGACGGGTGCTTTATGCTCTTAAGCGGAGATAACAGCAACTTTATCTGACAGCGGCTTTCATACATGGGGATGCAGTGAAATGAAAGTCCTGTTTCCCACCTACAAGCTGAACTGTACTGTGCAAGAAAGCCAGTAAACTCATTTTGATGTTCTGTGTTTTTGATATTTAAGTCTTAATTTAAGTCTGACATATCAAAACAGATCCAAGGAGTCAATCAAATGATGGAAACCAAAATTCTAAACTTTGATGTGACCCACAGCCAGGTTGGGTCTGGCTTGAATGCAGATTACAAAATAAATTTGAGTGAGATGTGCTGTTTCCATTTGCGCTTGTGTTCACGTTGAAGTAAGATAATCCACTCCTGACATTAGCTTGGTAGTTAATGCCAAGAGCGGTATTGATCTTCTCATCTAAAGCCTCGATCATACAACGGGACGGAGGGAGCGAGGATTTACACAGGGATGATGCACACATTAGCACTCCTATACACATAAAGATTGTGAGTCTGCAAATGCACTTAATGCGCACACAAACATCTACACAAAAGCCTTACAGCCACGTAGATGCAGAAACGTATCAGTTGTTCTTAATGACTTAAAAATGGGATACATTTAAATATGTCTTGATTGTCTTGATATTTCATTGTGTCATGACCAGATTGAAGCCTCCCTGCGTCCGATGCAGCAAATCAGCTCTACAATAGAACCTCCCTGTTTTATGACAATTACGTTTCTTGTAAGATTTCATCTTTTGGTCTGTGAACGTAGAGAACATGTGACCGACCTAAAAAAACTCAAGTTTTATCTCATCTGGCCAAAGGACATCCTTCTAGAGGCAAGTTAGCACATCAATATGCATTTTAAGAAATTCCAATCTGTTTTTTTCATGTTTTTCTTTCAACAGTGGAGACCTGCTGGGTCTTCTTCCAAGGAGCACCACTGCTGCTCAGAGAGCACAGCATGGTGCAATCAGACACTGATGTACGTTGTACGGTGCCTCTTTGAAGGTTTTCACGACTGCATTCCCACTGATGCTACCAGCTCTTCTCTACTCGCTTCTGGTATCGGGTACATATCTGGATTTTGTTTTCCACAGACGATTGCACCCCCTGAAGGAGCCATTATGGCAACACTGCATGAAACTGCCATCATCTTCAACAACAACAAAATCACCTTTCACTTTTACCGTCGAACATTCCACAGACCTAAATTGTTAATAAAGTTAAGTTTGAGCACCGTTACTCTTCTTAAGACTTCAGTAGTATGTGCACAACACCCTCGGGGACCAGCTTTGCTCTGAACACCCACCCACTTTATTGTTTTGAGGGAGGCAGTGCTTGGGGGTTCAGTGTTCGACACCAGACAGGTTTCATTACTACCACTTGTAAAGCTTTTTAATGTCTACAGAAACATTTATCTACCTGCGTAACACATTGCTTCCAGTAATGGAGGGACAGGACACACTTTACTGTCTATAGAGAGAGCGTGGCCATCACACTGTGGAAGCTTGTGATCTGCCGTGATTTTAATCTCACCTTTTAATATCGGCTCAGCTCGCTCGGAACATTGACGGAGGCGACACTAAAACTACTACCAGGCACCAGGTACCATCCACGGACGATGGAAAACCAACAAAGAAAGCAAGTAGAACCAAACCAAGCCGGTACCTTTAATGGAAAAGGGGCTTTGGTCTACCATTCACACCATAAAACCTTCTGTTCAGTCAGGGGTTCATTCTCCTTGCCATTTTAGAGTATATTTGTAGAAGATACAATTATTTATTTATTTTCACCCTTTCTTTGCTTTACTCTGTGACATACCAAATCCATTTAGATATACATATGTAACATACATAACTAATTTAATGTCAGCACTTTCCAGGAGGTGTTCCAATTTCTAATAGGTTTCATATATTGTTTCTTCCTGAATATACATATGATATGCATGTATGTGTAATTATACATTTCAAAAAACTAACATACATACATAATCATACATATTCATATAGGCTAGACACATATGTCAATATATGAAATTATTCCAATATATAATGTCATATATTGTTTCTGCATATGTAATACATGTTTTTGCTTCACATGTACATTCATCATAGTGACATTTAAGATGTACATATGTTACTTGCATGCGACAAATGACAGAAAGCTAAAAAACTATTTCACAAAAGGTTGAACCATTTCTTTAAAGTTTCCTCGGCTCTAAATTAATCGAATGATTTAGGAGATTTGGTGCATCAGAATGAACAACAATATATCACGAGTCGCAGACTAAAGTGAATGAGATACAAAGCAAACTCCATACCCCATTAGTTAGCACAGCATCATATTTTTCAAGAAGCTATTAACCCACTGCATTTTATCATGTATCGCATTACACACTAATAAACTAGATTCTGAGACTCATTACTTGACTCAAATTTGGTTTATAAGCCATACGATATGACACGTGTCTCTCAAGCTGCTGCAAGGAAACTAAATAGATGACTGAATGTCAGAAAAAGACATGGACAGAGTGAATATTTAGGATTACCCAGGCTATCCAGCTGAGCCTTGTCCTCCTCCCGCTCCTCCTCTCACGGTGACTGGGAGACAGCAGTCCCAGTTGGAGACACATGCCGTCCATCACACACAGCCACAAACAAACACTGATTCCTCTTTGTCTGCAGCATCTGACAGTGTTTTATTAGCTACAACAAACAAAAAGTCAACGCCGACAAATCTCTCTCCGCTGCTGTCCTGTCCGTCCATCTCCTCTCTTCTTGTGCTCTCCTCCTCCTCCTCTTCTTCTTCTTCTTCTTCTTCTTCTTCTTCTTCTTCTTCTTCTTCTTCTTCTTCTTCTTCTTCTTCTTCTTCTTCTTCTTCTTCTTCTTCTTCCTTTGTAGTGTGAGACTCCAGAAGTTTGACCCAGTGCTTCCCACCTCTCGCCGTTAAAAGCCTGAATGACTACCTGGACTGGACTAGTTTCTGCTATCTCCAGTCGCTCCCTCCCACCCCGGCTTCCTTCCTATGGTGGTTATTTTTATTCCTTTGTCCTCAGGAAGCAGGTACAGATCAAGTTCTGGGTCCATCAGCATTTCCAGCGGCCCACGGCAGCAGAATAGGAAGGCAAGCATGGAAATTCAATCACCCGGCTGGACACCCTCTCTGGATATCAGGGGGATGACTGACTGAGGCTTCAGAAGGACGGTGACATGTGTGATAAACTGATATGGAAATTGCCTTACTGCTGGTAAAAAGTATTCTTCTGATGATTTTAATGTGATCACTATTTAATTGGCACTGAGCCCTGCTTATATACGGCACCAGTTACCCCTTGAAGGTTGCAGATAATGAGGCCATAGGTTTAGATATCAGAGATGATTAAAGATTCAGGCTGAAGGGGGAAAACTAAACTAAACTTGCCTTTTTTTTAGAGCCGAAGTTAGAATGCTAACTGAAATAAATGTATGGATGCCTATTATTAATGGATGGAGGAGCTGCAATTTATGAGATGGAGTTGTTTAATGAGTTGTTTGCTCACCATCTCGTCTGTTGGTTGATCTCATCTGTCACTGTGCTGTGGGTTAAAAATGAAGCCCCATGTTTTTTATTTCCCCCATAAGGCACCATTAAAAGTAAGCTGACTTAGCTACCAGCAGCTCGAGTTTTCAGCGTCATCATGGACAACGATCTATGAATTACTCTGATGCCGAAGAAAAACGTACAAATGTATTATTGTCAGCTAAGTTCCTGAGTTCCAGTATGAGGACAATATTTTTACTGTGATTTAAATGAGGATTTATTGAAGTTTTTAACCTTCAGACATTGGAGCTAATGATATTAGCCCGAGAGAGTGTAACTCACACTTCATTTAAAAATGTGGGTTTTTGACGCAAATCAATGCATTGACGGTCTATTACAGCTGCTGCTGCAGCTACTGCATCTGCCTATCATGTGGGTAAGCAGACAATCATATGACATAAACTACAGTAATTAATTTCTAACTTTCTAAAAAATGAACTGAATTACTGTTGTTTGCCTCATGTCTCTCCCTCACCAGCCTTTCATTAGTGCGGCCCTTTTCAAAACTACTTTATCAGCTAGCAAGATACGATAAAATGCTCAGAAATGATTGCACTGCGTTGCAGAGTCTGTTGCCCCCTACAGAACACTGATGTCGTTACGTTGCATTCACCATTTAATTACTAAATATTAAAATGAAAAAATGTACTTAAAAAAAGGAGCGTTTATCCTGGTGGTCAGTAGTAAGTGAAAAGGTGCACATCGGGTTTGACAAGCACTGCCTTCAGTGAAGGTGATTACCACTACATGACTTCACCTGAGGGAATTATGGCTCCATCAAACTCATATGGCAACATCCCACAACAAGCAGAAACCACAACTATAACAAAAAGGTTAATGTAGAAGGTTAATATTTTCACTTGTAGCATTTACTGTCTCCACAAATCAAAGCTAATTGATAGACTGTAACCACATTTTGTATATCTATAACCTCTTGGGGTTAATTTACTGTATTGCACATATTTCTAGTGTTGTGAAACTGCGCAAGCAGCTTTTGGTTCTTTCAGCAGACAGTTTATCTGATGCAAACTTACAATGTGTTTCTAAATTTTATTTACCGCACAGGTACATGTCACCGCCACTTATCTTACGTCAGTCTTGTGCCTGTGTACACAGCAGCACCAACAAAACGTGCAGCATGGAAGTAAAATGAAATGAGACGTCTGATAGGATATTGAGGATATTCACAACTCTAGCTTTTCAATGTGACTTAAATTTGACAGTGACGATGACACATAATACAATGTAATGTAATATAATACTGTCTCTCATTGAAACAGAAGGGGAGGGACCATCAACCTATTTTCAAACTGCTGAAATTGGTGAAGAAGAAGAAGCTGCAGCTGTTGCTGCACAAATGGAAAATTGTACAAGGCCACGTAAAAATGTTTATATTTCACGAAGTACATTGTTGTTGGCCATGAGTATGTTTAATTTAGAGGGCATGGAAACTTCTTTCATTTTAGGTAAAATAACTAAAAGATATGTTGGTAGGTGGTGCCTACAAATGTTGAGGTCGTCAATTCTACTAAGTCCACAACAGCCATGTTTGATTTGACACAACGCTACATGGTCCAAAATAATTTAGTACATTAGTACCAAATGAATTAGCACTAAATTGAGACACAAGACTGAAATAGTGCTCTAACTAATCTGCTAAAGTGTCTAACTTCTGGTGTTTTTGAAAGTTACCAAACAGTTTCAGGTCCCTGACATCCTCTTTCTGGACTGACTGACCATGTGTTGCTGGGAAAATAAAGATTAGATTGTAAACAAATCTTTGACCGAAAAGCTGTGCTGGGAAAAATCTTCAGAAGTTCACAAGACTTTTTGTGCCCAAGATTATATAACCTCGGATGTCACTGTTGTTCAGGCAGAGCACTGAAACTGTGCTCATGTCAGCCGATCAGTATCAGCTTTCACATCGTCATTAGCTTACTGACGGATCATACACTCAGCTCCCAGCTGACTAGAATAATCCAAACCATTGTTCTAGTCTGAATTTAAAATCTGTCACATTACTACTGCATTGCCAACACCTCCTCCACCACCCCTTTCTCCTTGTCATGTCATTGAAGCTTTAGTTATCTTGCTAAGCTCAATGTCCACATGCATTCCTGTACCCGAGGCTGTAACTCTCAGTGGAATCCTCAGACACTTTGAGAGCTCCCTCCAAGAGCAGAGGCTATTTCTGCCAAATCTAACTGTTACAGCATTTGCAGTCAGTGGTCACTTCTTTGAATGAAGTATATTCGGTGGATGCTGGTATAACACTGTACTTTCATCATGTGTTACTGCAGTTTAGCAAGTTCTTGATGCCTGGAAAGCTTGAGTGACATGAGCCGAACTTCCATTCCAAGCAAGGCAAAAAATACAGAGTGACTGATGAATCTCTACAAAGCTGCATGTGTCAGTATAAAGACCTGAGGTGTGGTGAGACTTACAGGTGCAGGGCCCTTCTTGATGGTTACGCTGGGTGTTGTTGCCCTCAGTGCTCCAGTGACACCATGGTAGTACCTGAAGCAGACCTGAGTCTCCGCTGTGGACGACACACAGGATATAAATGACGACGGAAGGAAAACGAAGCTAGAATTTGTTTCCTTTTATCAACATTCCCACTCTCCATCTTGTCGCTTGTTTACTTGGTTTTAAACTGCACCTGCTACGAAACAAAAAATGGGACTGATTGGGTGGTAATGATTGGTAAATACTGGTGCGGATACATTTTTAAATCATGTTTTGTTAGAACTGTACAGATGTTATGACATTTCCTTGGTGGACTTTGAATAATGAATGAACCCAAATGAAACTTGAAATTGCACATGTATATTAATCAGTGATGGCAACATAACATTACATAAAACATGTTCTCTATTTTTATAATTAAATAAGTTGAAACAAGATATTTTAGCAGCAGATTTTATGTTAGGGGACATATAAATCCTTTATTACTTAATTCAATTTCCTGAGTAATCTGTGACAGCTGACAGGTGAAATGAATTACTTCTGCACTCTATCAGAAAACAGGAGGTTTGGGGGACACAAGCAGATTAAGGTCATAGTAAAGCCCCATGTTTTTCTGCTAGTTTGGCCAGACAGATGCTTTAACAAGAAGTGAGCACAGCAACACACCATGCAAGCTGACCGGATGGAACAATGTAACAGAGGAAAAGACACAAAATATTGTCCTTTCAGTAGTTTGGTAACATTTACTTGTACATTATTTAACCAGTTAAAGTGGTCAGTTCAAGCACTCACTAAGAAATATGTAGAAAACCTGGGGAGATTTAAGGATCCTATTAAATGCTTGTGACCAAATGACAAAAATATAAATTGACAAAAGATCTATAGTAAGAAGTGTTGGTGTAGGACTGGTTTTAGTCCGTATAGGTTAGAATCAGTGTAGAAAGTAAAAGACAGGAATCATTACATGATATTTGTTCTAATTAGCATCCCTGTCCACTCCAATAGGAAGGATATAATGCTCTTTGACCAAATACAAATCATTTTATTGACGATATGATAAACACTACGTGACCCATTTAGAGTAGAAATCGAAGGAAAACTCAGTTTTAGATGGATGAAATGCAGTTTTCATATTACAAATGGGCTTTTGGTTCCTTATTTATCAGGCGCTTCAGAGTGAGACATCTGCTTTTAGGATTAAAAGTCCAACAAAAAAATGTCAAGTCTAACAGGCTGTGGTTCCCTGATGCCAGGATATGGTGTTTAAGCAAAGGGAGTTTTAGAGTGAAAATCTGTTTTGAGAACACTTAACAAGCTTACAAAGAGATCATTTTCACAACAACAAAATCATCTTAGAGTGTGATCTTGCGCATGTCCAGAGGAGACCATGTGTGCTCACAACATTACATATAGCAGGCACGTTGTAGCTGTGCTTAAGTGAAGATTCTGTCAGAACCAACAATTTGACCAATCACAGTTCAGACTGTGATTACACTAATGGACCTCAGAAATTAATGTGCGTGACGACAGTCCTCAGTGAGAACTCATTTCATATATCTCTTGTATTTATCATGTTTTTGTCTTGTCAGTTAATAACATCATCAGAGACATGTTCATAAGATGCATTACCCAGAACTGGGTGACATTAATAGCAGCAATGACTAATCGACAGAAATGGATTCAACTATTTGTTAATCCTTTCAGCTCCACAAATGTGAAGCCAAAGGTCAAGGAGAAAAATGTTAACAACGGAAACAGAAGGCACGTTTTAATAAATGAAAAAGCAGCTGGCTTTTTATCTGACATTAATACCGCTGTCGACAGGACGACCTCAACCTAAATTAGGCTGTACTCCTTTTCCAATTCAATTGCATGTATATAAGGTGATATGTCTGTAGTAGTAGCATCACTTTTCTTTCAGGGTATTTGGTAGTGGTATATACCAGCTGTACTATTTGTATCAGTTTTAATATATGGTTACAATGCTGTTTTGAGGGCCTCTCCTTGCTGACAAGAATACATTTTTGAGGGGAAGTGGAACACTTGACTCAGTTTAACAAAACACCTCCACTCATATAAAGCAAAAGCTTTTGGAACAGGCACCTGCACCTGTGATATACAGGTTGGTCCTACTGAGTGGAAACACCTGCCTGGTTTCTGTTTTTGCATCTGCGTGGTCTCTCACTCACATACACAATTCTCCATCTCCCTAAAGGCAGGAATTGTAAACCATTTGTGACTGTCTTCCTGTGCCCGCTCTTTCCCTCCCTCCCTCCATTCCTCCCTCCCTCCCTCCCTCTTATGATGAGGCTCTGTAAAAAGGCCTGTTACTTTTGCAGAGAATGTGACAGCACTAAGTGGGCTCACAGGCTCAGTCCGCTTTATTCTTTGAGACAGAATACAAAAACTGAGCAGTAAAACTGGAGAAAACATTAAGATAACTAATATCTTGATACATTTTTTTACAGTTATTTTTCTGGAAATTAAGTAGCAATAATAATGGTCCAATGTAGGCAGTGCATCAGGCTGTAACACGTTCAAAAGAGGATCAAAAGGTTCAGATCCTGCTGCTGTCGTGCAGCAGCTTGATGTGCACGAAGCAAAAAGCTTTAACCTTTGTGAGTAAGTATTCTAAGTTACAGCCATTGTTGTGATCACTGGTCTGCCTCACCTGCAATTCATCTACCTACCTGAAACTTGAGCAGAAAGCACACGTCAAAGTTTGGGACAAATTACTGGGAAAGAAGTCACAGAGAGCCGAATCCGGAAAGTAGAGGGGTGGGAAGCAACAATTGTGTTGAGTGCGAGAGACTTGTGCGTTTTCGATGCGCTGTGAGTGGGCACATTGTCATGTTGGAGGACCACAGTGCCATCCCGCCACGGTTCAGGTTGTTTGCACCAAATGTTAAAGGTTAAAGCCATTTATAATTTCTTTCACTGCTTTTCTGTTGTTTCTGACACTCAAAGAAAAAAAAGTAAGGGCTGGTTTAATTTTACACACACAAAAATGGACGCTGGGTACACAAGACAGCTAATAAAATTTGGATGGAAGGGAACAATCGGCTTAACAGCATCACATTAGCGGTTTATGGAAGACTTTAACTCAAATGGATTTTAATGAGAAACTTATTTCCTTGGAGGAAAACTGTTTTCTGCTCAAAAATAAAATAAAAAGAGACGTGTTATGATACTTACAGTCACTGAAGTGGGAGCTGGAATCAATTTTCCAAACTATCTGTCCCTTGTGAGATCCATTGATGCCCCGGTTTTTATAGTCCAGAAAGTTCTCTGACAGAGTTTCATCTGGAAAGTAAGATAAAACTGTTAAAACCAACCAATGAATTTCTTCTATCTCATATATCTCTTATATTGTTAACATACTAGCAATCGATAATTAAAACACATTTACTAAGTGCAACTGAGACTGCTGGCAGTATTATTAGTTCTGGAAATATTAAGCTATAAACTAAAATGCTGGACAAACTGAGATTTGGACTTAATGATGGTGCTCAATGAGAAGTCAGGGGATCAAAGAAATTACAAATCAGCCTCTGGGGATGATGAATGTCAGCAGCAAATTGTTAAGATTTTAAAGATAAAATCAAAAAATGCTTCGAGGTGGCATTACAGGAAAACTTCCGCTCTTCATTCCTTTATTTTGTATTTCCTATAGACTGATCTGGCAGCTCAGGCGTTTGCCCCCCGTTGCTCTCCCCTGGTTGAGACTGTGGCCGGCGGGTCCAATGGTTTGTCTTGCAAGACGGGGGTCACAGTCAAAAACCTTTTCTAGTCTGGGCCTCGTTCCCCACCAGATAACCGTGTGTCCCCCACCTCCTCCACCTAAATGACACCCTGAGGGCAGCCTCCTTCAAGGGCTGACAGACTTGACGTTGGGATGTGTGTTTGAGGCACGCATTATTTTTCATAATGCAAAAAAAATAGAAATAAAAAAATAAAGAATAAAATATTAAATAAATTGAATTACTTGAATAACCTCATCCCAACGTCTGTGATCTAGAAATACGAAATTTGTATGGTCAGATTTCGAGATTTGAGATTTATACTGCCAAATCATAATGTGATGACCATCACAACAACACTGATACATTACAGACAGGTTATTATTCATTCTGTATAGTTTTCTCTTACTTTACATGCAGCTATACATACATCATCAGTTATTATAACAAGTCTTACCTCATTGCAGAGTGAAAAAAAAGAACGATGGCTAAACATGATCTAAATACTTTAAGACAAAACATATGTACTTTTTACTTTGGATGTAGCTTGTATGGGATTATTTTAGGGGCTAATGTCATTAAATATGGTTTAAACTAAAACATTCAAAGTCATCAAGTCATATCTCACTGACCAACAAGATACATTCCGATCCAGTCTCCAGCATCCACTTCCTCTTTGATGTCCCATGTGATCACCAGGTCTTCAGACTGGCTGATGGTGTAGTAGGAGCAGCTGATGGTGAGGGTGGAGCGGGCATCAGGGGAGACCAGGTCAGTGTCGCTGGTGGAGCGCGACAGACCCAACATGAAGGCCTCCTGGTTCAGACCATTGACAGCGTAGGTCTCCGGACCATAGCTGTGACGAACTGCATCCTTGCAGCGCTGGCGGGTCTGGCTGCTGCGGGTCGGGGAGGCCATGGCCGCCAGGCCCAGGATCCGATTCTGGTACAAGTTCTGCAACAAAATGCACAGCATGATGCTTTCAGCCAAATAAAAAGGTGAAAGGTGAAGGTGATTCAACGAGAAAGCACACACATGAATTCATGTTTCTGTTCTCTTATTTACCAGCTTTGTCATCTCAGAGATCTTTGTACAGCATGTGTGTTGCATAATTTGTATTGTATGTGGTTGAGGAAGGACTCGTTTTTAACAAGTGATGTTTATGAATTGGGTAATTGGTAATAATAATACATGCTTAATGTACCAATATTAGGGAATAAAAATGTCCACTAATCCAACAACATACACAATGATGCTACTACATCTGTAATATCATCATGAATGTTGTTGGATGCATATCTGTGGTAGATTAATCTCTGATTGGTCATCAAGGCTCTAATTTCTAAAGAGGTTGTTGTAGTATGTGAAGTATGTGTTGTTTAAAATAAGTGAAATATATCAAAATATACTCAGCAATATGAGTTCCAATGCATTGATGATGTATTTGAGTTTATGTTACTAATTTAAATGGACATGCATGTCAGTGTGTAAAAGAAGACTGAATTTAAACATTACTTTCTTTCCTTTCATGTGTACGTTTCCTGCTAAAAGCACAGCAGCTTGTGTTGGCCAACACAACACCAGTGTGTGAATCTGAATGAAGCAGCTTGCTTTTTAACTGTGACCAGCAGCTGAAAAGCAAGCTGCTAAATTAGTCCGATAACCAATGATAGAGAAGCTTTACAAATACAAAAGTGGAAAAGCTCATTCACAACAATCGAGACTTGTTTGGGGGGTTGAGGGGGGGGGGGGTTATATTTTAAATATTCTATTATTTCTAAAACTGTGTTACTACAACCTAAAACAACAGTGGACCAGTCTCACCTGGCTGGAACCTCCTCTGTTTATTAAGGTCAGTATCTGTGATTCAGCTTAACCACAAACTGGATATGATGCACATCAAGTGCACATTCTCTATTTTGTGACATAATAGAAATTCTATTTTACATATTTACTTAAAGGTATATAAAAAAATAAATAAATAAAAAATAATCCTGTAGGGAATCCTATAGGGATATTAGCCGAGGCCGAGAATAAGAACGTAAGAGAACAAGTCCTCGTGCGGTCCTGCTGAAGAATAAAGCACATCTCTCACTGTCTTCATGACACATGTTTGGCATAACCAATACAAAATGTAATTTGTTAAATTTGTTATTTTATAGATACAAACTTGGTTAAATAAACCACTTAATGTAATGAAATACTAAGAGCATGTGGTGGAACAGCCAAAGTGTGTGTCATACTCCCGTGACTGCACTGGAGGATGTTTGACGCTCGAAGACACTCGTGCAGACATTTTTACCAAAAATGATAAAGTCCACAGAGAGGAAGTTGTATGTGGTCGGATGGAACAAACACAAGACTTTCCCCCACCAAACCGCTTTTCAAGTCTGTGAGAAAGCAAAAGTCAACAATAATTTCTTTGAAGTAGCATAAGTAATTTACTTATATAATGATTAAATGGTAAGTACTTGATCACCTTTTGGTCTCAAAGTGCTTTAACATGGTTTTCTCATTCACACACTAATGAGACAGATCACCATGCAAGGTGCTGCCATCAGGAGCACATTCACACACCAGTGGTATACCATCAGGAGCAACTTAGGGTTTGGTGTCTTGCTCAAGGACACTTGGGCATGTGGACAGGAGGAGCTGGGGATTGAACCACCCACCTTCTGATTAGTGTGCAACCCACTCTACTGTCTGAGCCACAGCCTCCCAGTTATTACATTACATATTTAACATATGCGTTATGCACCGTTTCTGACCTGATGTTACCTAAATTAGTTATTTGAACCCAAACCGTGATCTTTTTGGTGCCTAAACCTAATCACGTGGCTTTGGATGGTACAAACCTAAAGCACCTAACTTTTCACGCCCTGGTGAGTCAAAATGATTGACTTCTAATCATCTAGTGGACTGGCAGGTGTATAAGACCCTTTGGAGTGAACATATTTCCTTATTCTCAGAAGTGGTCTCGAGTTTGTCCTCCAGTTTCCGTCAGCAGAAAATGTTCCAGCCAATTTATTTCAATGCAAAGCAGATGTCCTGATCTCTCCCTTTACAACTGTTTAACCTAGAAAAGTGTCTCTTACACAAAATCAACATGCGGCAAAGAGATGTTAAAAAACTGTATAAAGCAACAAAATCCAAGGTTTACTGTCTGTCATTGGATTTTACATCCAACACAGAAAACCTTTCTGAAGCTGGTGTCATAAATCACATCATGTTAACATGATGAAACTTGTTCACAGCAATTTGTAGAGATATTATTTGGACATTCGCGCAAACACACAAATGGACTGTACAAACCCAAAAGGAACATGCAAGTGTGCAAGCATCAAAACATGTTTTGGACCAATGCACACAAAAGCTATTAAGTGGGCAAAAAGCCATCATTAAGGCAGTTTAGTGAGGTGGTGGGTGATGAGAGTGACACCGAAGCGACTGGTCGTTTGAGGGAAGGAGACGTCCATCCAAAGCAATTTAGTTTTTCGTTTTAACATTAAATATTTAAATAAAGAATGTGAGTCCAGGAATGTTTGCAGAGTAATTCATGTGGAATGGATGGTTGAATTGGAGCAGAGGGCGGCACATACAGTAAATTCCCTTTGTCAGTTTGTTGATGATAGTAAGTGGATCTGTTCAATTTGGAGGTTTCACTGTCATCTGGGTCAACTCTGGCTCTGAGGTACAGAACCCTGGTGTCTGCTCTACAACCGTCCGGCATTAGCTCTCTGAGATGATCAATTGGTTTAAAACAAATTGTACATATATTTAAGGCTTTGGGATGGCCTGGAATTGCATGACTGAGTGCTTTGTAAAATCTCTCAGTCCATATAACAACATACATTTCGGCATTATAACATTTGGGATTTTTGTGGATCCGTTTGTTCAACAAAATGCCACAAAATTTGATGTGCTGAATGTTGTTTTGAACACTATTTTGGAAATGTTTCAGCAATATTAAATGTACTTCTATTGAGTTTTATTTATATGGCACCAAATCACATCACAAGCCATCACAGCAGAGCACCTAACATAGTAATGTCTGTACAATGTTACAGTAGACATGCAGTGCATTTGTATGGCAACAGCTGCTCTATGTGGTCGTTTCCATGCCTTCCACACAGAATTGTAATTAACTGCAAAAGGTCCCTTAAATAGTGACTCTCCAGTCATAGATCAGCAATCGTAACTACGCGTAGCAGGCTGGTCAAACTTTTATGTTTTTTTTTAATATTTTCTAATATTTTTTTATACAGCAGCATAACAAAGAATAGACCTTAAGTTTGTCTCCTCTAACATAAGCTGCTAATGTTATCATGCTAACAGACGTTTCTAGAACTCAAATTCATTCAGGTGTTATCTCAAAAGCCAAAGAGCATAATGTGTTATTAGATAATCTATTGGGATTGCAGGTTAAATTAGAAAAATTCAGGAGTTCAGAACTGGAACATCTTTGATCACTCAATCACTCATTCAGTGACATTATCATTGTGGTCCAGCCCAAAAGTGAAATATTGGTTGGTGATGGTATTTAGAAATGACTTCAGTGAGCAACATTCAGGTATTGCCAGTAAGACCCTGTAAATGTGAACCTTCCTGAGCCTGTAAACATGCTTTTAAGGTGTGGTGTGACCCAGTGAGAGTTCAGTGTCTGTTCAGTGTAGAAGCTTTGATCATTTCAAGATGCAGCCTCATTACCAGAAAGCCCAAACATGAGAGAGAGAGTTTACCATCATGCGAACTCAGATCAGATCAGATCAGATCAGAGGATGCTCCAGTTAGAAAGCAGCTTCGGCGTACAACTCAGCCGGCCCTGACAGATCGGTCTAAATGCTGAAGCCTTTTGTGCATGAAAATTGGTGATGAAGCACAGTTATCTGCACGCACAGCGCTACTTATTAATGTATTGGCTTGTGCCACCATGACATATTAATATCAGTGAAAAGCCAGCATTATTAGGAAGTTATTACAATACTTTTTTTTTTAATTGTTTTTCTACTGTTAATTTATTATGGTTTGTTTTTTTTAAGTTCAAAAATGCAATACAGTCACATTATTTTTAGTCAAGCAAATGATCACATTTAAAGGCACCGAACGTTAAAACTAAATATGCTGTACATATATGTTTGTATTAGCACCAACCGTTCAACATCCCATAATCTACTGACAAACTGTAGGCTGGGTGGAGGTAAGCAGGCAAATGTAGGAGGTGGTGGGTGATGGTGGATGATGGTGGGTGATGGTGGGTGGGAGGGAGGGGGCACTGACCTTGAAACTATAGAGCTGCATCAGCATAATGACCAGTCAACCCAAAGCAGACCAAAACCTGAGGGAAGTGGGAGGAGAAGGGCGGCGTGTTACAAACCACAGAAACAAAAACCAGAGGCAACAAATGTAGCTGGTGGAAGAGTGGCATCTGTGTGGCCTCATGTTAAAGGAAAAAAACAAAAACAAAACGTCATCATCATCCTTTCATACTTCATCTTTGCCAGATAAAAATATGAATAATTGAGCGGAAGGAGGAGCACAGATGGACAAACAAGAGGAAACAGGACGAAACAGAGAGACAGAGACAATGGTGAAACGAGGACAACACAGATACAACAAACACAGCATCTCATGATGTTTAACTTCAAATATATTCATCACAAGCAACAAAAACAACATCTCATCAGTTTGCATGTGCATCTATGGATGGTCACATGGTTTGTGTTGCTGCAGTTTAAAGGCAAGCCTGCAAAAGGAAGCAAATATTAGCAAACAATGTGGTCCGATGAATGCTGTTGTTTGTGTCCTGAATTCACTGCAGTACTCTTCAACACCTCACTGAGTGTTTATCAGAGGACCTCCGGTGATTTAATGAATCGTGCTCAAAAGATGTAATGAGGCTAATGGAGGAGTAAGGGACATGTTGATCAAGTGCACGTCCGTGCAGTGCTGAGAGGAACGCTCATCAGGAGGATGATGTGAAAAAAGGTCAACCCAGAATGTCCAGAGTAAAAGCAGAGCTCTCAGGTGAAAAGCTAAGCAACAGCTGTTTTTCGTATTGGCACAGGCTGCCCACCGCCAACACCGACCTGCGATGGTTAAAGAGTGAAGTATTCAGTTTGTTAATGCCCTTCAGGTGAACAGAAGATACGACTATTCACATGGCCAGAAATCCTTTCCAAAACATTAAATGGGCAGGCAGCTCCCTGTTCTCATCCATGCCCCCACCAGCACTCAGCATCATTGAGCATGACTTCTCCCAAACCTTTACTCCTCTACGTTTTTTATCTACCAGGCAGCCACTTCACCCGTTTAGGTCGAGTCCCATTGCTGTGCTATCAGTGTTGTCGAAGGGCTTCTGTGGATCTACTGAAATGAGACTTCATAATAAACTCCCTGTTCTATTCTATTGCCCAATATAATAGGCTACAAGCATGTTTTTTGTTGACATATTGAAGGAAGGTCTGACCTCTGACCCTGGAGAGGAAGCCCTAATCTGAAATGGTAGAATCCATTTTCAGTTACCCCCTATCCTGATGTCGACATGTTCTTACCGCCCCCTCTGTATTATCTTACCATAGGGACTAACAATTAGCGCGCTGACATAGGAGGACAAATGTATCAACGCAAATCTTTGACATACAGTGAACCCTCGTTTATCGCGGGGGTTACGTTCCAAATAGAGACCGTGATAGGTGAAATCCGTGAAGTAGTAACCTTTTTTTTTTTTACAATTACTATACAATGAAATACTCCATAATACATTGAAACCAAAGAACAAAACCTTTTTACAAGCCCAAGCATTTGTTTAACAAATAAAAGTACTGTATAAATGTTTTTTTTTACAAATAACTACTGTACTGTAAAATAATAATTTGAATCATCAATACGAACTGAAGGCTTCAAATTGCTGAGATCGGCACCGCCCCACTGCGACCCGAGTCATTGGATTAGAACGGGAGGAAATGAAAAATGATTATGAAAACAAATACAAAGTACAGTCGGACAAATAGTGACTCGTGTATTTCACTGCTCTTCTGACTGAGCCGCTGCATCCTGACTCCGCTCTGCAGCGGTTCTTTCTTCTAAAGCCGGCGGTGCAGGTGTGGTTTTTCAAGAGAAGAACATAGTTATCGGTAGTTGTTGTCGCTCTTTTTTCTTCTGGGCAAAAAGATTCTTATAAACCGACATGCCACCATCGATTATTTTTAATTTGGCAAGCTGTTTTACGTACGTGTACATATTAAACCGCAACGTTATTTATATGCAAATTAGTAAGAGCACAAAGAAATACTATAGAAAGGTTTAAATCTCTACAGTCTTCATTAGTTACGCACTGGCGTATTAGTGTGGTGCCATAACTAGCTCCTCTAACACACATGTATCCTAATCTCCTGGGAAATATCCCCACTCGTTCTTCCTACTTGATCTGACACTCATGTAATGAATTGGTATAATCACATTGGAGATGGCATGATTGTCATTTCAGTGCACATGTAAAGCACACGAACCCTCCACTCTGCAGCTGTTCCATTTCCCACGTCTACTGAAAACTGATATGTACTTTCAATACTGTTTCATGAAAAAGGTACCTGAAGGTACACGGTCAGTTACTACAGCCTGGTACAATGAAATATCAGTTTTGCTGCCAATGGTGGACCGACTCTCCTGAGAGAAGTGGATCATTCAGTATGGCTCCTATTGTAGAGGGACGGATGGTGACAAACACTCAACACATGACATCTTCAATCTATCTTGAAGGTCCTTCTCCACTTAACCTCATGGTCAAGACTTCAAGAAGTCTGAGTGCTCTGAGATGAAATAGTTTTGTATATAACTGCCTCTGTTGGGTTGACATTCAGGTGAACCAATAAGATAAAACATGTTAACTAGGGAGCATTAGAGGGGCCTTTAGACGTATTTACAACCTTTGAACAGAACCAGGCTCATTGTTTGACTCTGCTTCTAGCCATTATGTACAGCTAACTATCTATATCTGTACAGTACTCTCAGAATGATTTTTCCCCAGCAGATCATGTCAAAGCTGGACAGCATCATTTACAACCCAGCAGCAATCAATACAGAATGGCCTCATGGCGATTAGCTAGCAGCAGAGGACTGTCAATGCAGTTCATCCAATATCAAATAATCTCCTGTAACGACAGCTGAGAGTTAAAACATCTTAAAAATGAAATAAGCATCTACATACCCTTCCTTAATTTAATATTGAGTAAAGAGATATTATGGCCTGTAGATAAAAGAAAGACTGTTTTATGTTTGTTTATATCCCCGTGTTTATGCACGTGTCAGCATAATACTCGTCATACAATCGACTGCTGCTAACTAATAACTGAAGGTGCTCCGATCGATCGGTCCGTATCAGCTCCAGAAAGTTTGACCGGCGGTCTCCAAAGAGCAGATCAGAGGATCCGATCACAGGACGTGGAACTCTTTGCTTGTAGCTGAATGGCCTCACGGGCAGCACCGGCCTGACAGTACATCAAGGTGTCTGAAAAAGGTTGTTTTTTTTCTTCTAATTAATAAAAAGGATAAAGAGAGGTATTTCCCTGACCAGAGCAGCAGAACGGCGACGCGAGTTAAGGAAAGAAGCACGAGCTGCTCTTCGCATGCTCCGTGTGCCGAGACACCAAAATTGCAAATGCACCCGGATCTGCGCTGCACCGGGTATGAAAATAGAGCCTTCGGTGTGCACCTTCCTTTAGAAAACTGCTGTTAAACATGTTCAGAAGTGCGATGGCAGGGATGGAAACTAGTCCATTACTATTCAAAGGGATTCGGTATCACTGCTACACAAACAGAAAGAGAGAGAAACTCACTGAAGCCTCTGACAAAGCTGATGAAGAGCCTGTATTTGGCTTTCATCTTTGAGATCTGTCTGGTGACAATGCCAGCCATTGATTGCTGATCTGTAGACGGACCATCTACCCTTAAATGAATGTCCATACTGTAGTTGTGGCAGACTTACAAGCTTTACCTGGCAGAATTTGCGCTGTACCTCATTTTCTTTTTCTTTTTTTTTTACAGGAGTTCCACACAAATATTTTTTCTCCAGCTGCAGTTCTCGTTGCACATTTCTCCCCCGTTTGCACCGTGGCAATTAATCTCACCGAGCCACACACACTCCACCGCCGAGCCACACACACTCCACCGCCGAGCCACACACACTCCACCGCCGAGCCACACACACTCCACCGCCGAGCCACACACACTCCACCGCCGAGCCACACACACTCCACCGCAGCCTCGTAGCACTGCATGCCATGTTGTTTCATGGCAGCTTAATGTAGCCTGATGGCTCTACTGCAGCAGAGAGGAGGAAGTTCCAGTGGGCTGGTCAGCTCGCTTATTTTGAACGCCTGATCTTTTTGCTTTTTTTTTTTTTTTTTCAAACTTGTAGTCTTCAGCACCGGCTGAAGCTAATTCCTAATAATATCTATATTATTAGGATCAGCCCATGTGGCTGTCACTGTTACTTTAATGAGAAAATGTGGGCGACAGATCCAAAACTGTGACTGTTTTGTCATGCCACACACACAAAAATAAATGTAGACGCCTGTTGTTATGCCATCCCTGGTCTTCCCTGCACGGCCCATGTATAGAATAAACATAAAATAAAGCAATAAAGTCCCTTGAGTTTGTGGATACTGCTGGGTATTTTGCACACAATTCCAAATTCACGCAGGTCTACTGTTGTTAAAATGTGGTAAAGTCCGAAAGACTCTGACAGAGTTCAAAAGAGCTGCTGTTTCACACCCACAGCAGAAAAGTTCTTACAGTATGAGCCTTGATACAGCGTACTGATGCTCGCCGCAATCTGTTATCATAACAACCACAATCTATCTAATCATGTATATCTAATCTCTAAAACAACTGTTCTTCAATTTTATTTTATTTTTAAACGAATGTTTCAGCTTCTGGCTTTCACAAAGACTAATAACAGCAGATTAAACACACATTCAAACATAAAACTCATGCCAACATTTTATCGCTCATCCAACATATATACAGGGGGGAGATTCCATCTCTGTCCGTGTCTCTCTCAGCAAAGTAGCACATATACTGCGAATCAATTCAAATTCTATAAACAGCTCTTTATGATGAAAACAGCCAGCAGCCTCTCCAAGCATTTATCTGAGCTTTTTCTGCATTATGACTGGAACAAGGCAAGATTTAAAGACACAGTTCTGTTGCTCAGTTTCACTGCTGATGTGGTGAAATTATACACATTATTAGATGCTCCACTTTAAAATATGAACTGTGTGCTGTAGGGTTGAAACAAAAAATAAATATCTTAATTATTGTAACAATTCATAGATTTTTTTGTTTGATTTATGTACAAATTTAGGGAACAATGCAACCCTCCCTGCCAGGAAGCAACATTTTGTCCTCCTCAGCATTAAAAACCCAATTATACAACATTTTCCATCATATTAGAGAAATAAATTCAGCAAATCCTCTCATTTAAGAAGCTGCAACCAGTGACTGTTAACTCAAGTATGAAAACAGTTGCAGATCCCTGTTCTCTTGATTAACTGACTAATTGTTAGCGCTCTACTCCATTATGATCATGTACCTTGCATTTATGATCGACTGTGTGCTTTCCTCTGGTTTGAAAGGGACAAACAGGCTTCTGTTTATGTTGTTACGTAATACGTAATTTGAACAAATGTATTTTGAAATTTGGTGACAGAAGCACCTACAGGTAAAGCACTTTAAAATCAACATAGAGATATCAAGGTAATATGAGATGGCAAAAATTCAAACAGCAATGATGAGCACTGACCATCAGGATTCCCTTTAATTACTCCCTCCGTATCACAAGATCCTAAACTACACTGATGATACCCTTGTTTGGTATGTTGTTGGTTTGATTGAAACCAGGTCTGAGAAATTATGATGGGCATTTTGACTGTTTTTTGACACTAATAAGCCATAATAATTAATAGAAACAAGAATGCACACATGAATTAACAGTGAAATAATCTGCAGCCAAAGCCCTTGTTTCTAAGCATCTAATCTTTATTCAGAAGTGGCAGGTTTTATATCATAATTGATAATAGTTTTGGTGAATGTCACAAATCTTTCTGTTAACAAACACCACACGTTTCTGTTTTGTCATGATTAACACATAAACAAGACTGTTGGTTCTGCATGTGTCTGATCAGTATCACAGAGCTACATCACTGTACAAGAGGCTGAGTCACTCAAAGAAAAACCTGCCTTCGTCAATGTCACACTGGTGCTCTTTTGCATTTTCACAATGCTCACAGAAATGAAATGGAAACACAATCGAAGCAGCGTCTGTGTGGGGTTGCAGTGGGATAGGGAATAGTCCACATGCTTCAAAGGGTAGCATGAATAGAAGTAAATAACGACAGAGGATCTGGTAATAGGCCTGTTGTCATAGGACTAATTATCATCAACTGCCTGAATTCACCTCTGGGATAGAGCCAGCCAATGCAAAGCTTCATCCAATTAAAGCAGCTATCAAGACCAACATTACACAAAATAAAAGCTGCATATATGAGGCAGTATGATCCTTAACTGGCACTAAACTATAGCAAGAGAAAACATATACATACTCATGACTGTGTTCAAAATAGCTTGTGGGAAATCACTAGCGTCCAGAAATAGAGCCGAACAACGAAATACCATAAACTAGTTTACCCTTCTTATTATTGGCAGAATTGATCTTGTGTTTCTAAAGCTTTTGGTAACACTTCACAATGAGAAGTAAAATGTAGCCTAAAAATCTCTACTATGTTAAATAATTTTAGATTTTTCTGCATTGTGGCAGTGGTTAGTGTTATGATGGTCACCTGGTAATAATTTACCATACTGACATCTTGACAACCACCATCCGTGGTGATAGGCAGCTCAAAGTCACATCTTTAAAAATGCTTCCGAAAATGTACATGTTCTTTGT
This sequence comes from Brachyistius frenatus, assembly GCF_029030835.1. NCBI lineage: Eukaryota > Metazoa > Chordata > Actinopteri > Embiotocidae > Brachyistius > Brachyistius frenatus. The sequence continues at coordinate 4,708,324 of NW_027210624.1, forward strand.
TTTTAAACCTTCCTCGATAAAACCATCTGCATGACGTCAAAACACAAAGGCAAACAAAAGGAAATACACCCGTTGCGTGTTGCTCTGGTTAGTAGCCTATTTAAGAGGATTTTGAGGATGGGAATCCCCCACAAAGAGGGAAGGGGGAAACCTCTCGTCACATACTCGTGGTAGGCTACTACATCCTGTATCAAGAGAAACTAGGGCGATGCTGTATGGCCCTGACATCTTTAGCGCAAACATATTACGCCAAACACCATTCAGGAAATCCATGAATTTAATGTTTCGCTGCTTACCGGAAAATGTAGATATTGAACATGAAAGATGACTCGGTGCATTCCCAGAATGGTACCCAATCTCTGATTCGGTTTATAACAAATAACTCACAATGACGTGATTTAGATAATCGATTTCATGTAATGTCAACTTAACAGAATGATGTTGCTCGCTGGCAACGGCAGAAAATTAAGCTAAAAGACAACCGTGTCTGGCCGAATGTAAACCACCTCTAAAAGGCAATTTCGTTGAAGTGCTGCTTGGTATATAATTGTGCTCCATGTTGCAGAAAGAAACCGAGGCAACCATATGTTTTTAAGTAATCTCGCATTGTGCCGCTACCGATAAATCACTCGGTGTTTACAGAATTCAGCGCATCGTTTCCTCCACACGGGAGAGAATGACACATAAGCGGGTTACACAGAATGGGCCGCTGCTGGAGACTGATAGGCTACATCAAGTTACCTCATACAGCAACAATGGAGACGACCTACCTGGGATGAAATAACCTGCCGGTGGATCATTCTCCAAAGGTAGGGGTGAGAACTCGAGGAGGTACACGTTTACTAATTTCCACGGAGCTCCATTTCGACGGTAAAGGGATGGGGAACACATAAACAGCGTAGCGAGCAAGGGCCGATTAGGCACGCGAGAGAGGCTCGAGTCACATCCTTTCCTCTTTCGCTGGACCAAAATAAAGCGAGCCAGCGTGCAACGTACATGTTCCGCCCACCTCTAAAATTAGGCATTACAAAACCAAAGCCCGTGTCAATTCTGGTCCATATTTTTCATGGAAAATACAGTTGATCTTACTAACATGACACAAATATGTCTGTGAGAAATAGCTTTATCTGTTCTTTTGTTTTTCTGTCACTGTAGTCATTGCAACGTTAAAATGGGATTTTATTTTTAACGTTTCATTTCCGGTCAAATTCGAGATAAATTTGACTAACTTGACAGAGCTGGGTACCAATGTCTCACAGCCAATCAGAAAGCGTTTTTTCCGCATCGCGTGCGCTGCCTCCTCGTCTCTGCCTACTAACGCGCACGTAAACATGTAGCCTACATACATGCGCGACGTGGCACGCGCTCACATCCCATCCTCCCTTCTCGTGCATCCTTCTCACTGAGCTGCAATTGATACACGATGCACTTCAGCTCGCCTTCGGAGAAATACTGTTCACCTCAGATGTTAATATGAACTTTTAATACCGTTCACTTCAGCATTCTGGTATTAGAAAACAGTTGGCTTCTCGGTGCTAGGCAGAGAAATATTATTGTTATAGGGGTAATATAGCCGACTTTCCGGGACCCCAAAATCTCCCAAACCTCCCCACCCATCCCCGTTTTTTTCCTGGATAAATTTATTCAATTTGTTATTTGTTATTTTGCTGGTTGGTTGTTTTCGGGATTTATTTATCAAATTTGATATTTGTTATTTTGCTTCAAATGCCCAGTGGATCATCCATTCCCAACCTTGCAAGGCTTTGCTTATTTATTTATTTTTACAACGTATATGTCAAGCCATCAACACACAAAACCTCAGATAATGTCTTATCTTTCCCTCACAGGAGTATAACTTAATGCTACAGCCAACAATTACTTTCATTATCAATACAATTATTTTATTGTATATTCAACTGACTGTTTAGTGTTTAATATCTCCAGGCTGTTGTAGCTGTTCAATATTTACCTTAAACCACTTTGACAGTATATTTAAATTACTGATGATTAAATGTCTCATTGTGTGAATATTTTGTGAAAGCATAGTCGTCCCCACAATATCCATATCAATATCGACAAAAATATTGTGATATTTGATTTTGTTGATAATACCCAGCCCTACATTCATATATCTAATCTATGACACTTCTATTATCCATTATTAAGATAAAAAATTGGATTTTACACTACAAGGCTAAACAGCGACAACCAGCATCTACAGAGACCTCGTGGAGACTCAATATGCATATTGAGTCTCCACGCAAGAGCAAGAGCTGTAGAACCAAAGAGGTGGTATGATGTAAAGACTCAGAGGAGGCAGGAGGAGAAATGAGTGAAGGACAAAAGCGCCAACATGGTATAATGGCAGAGAAAGTCCCGGAGAGGCAGAGTGAGTGATCAGTGGAGGGTTCTGTGATCAAGAGTGGTGCTTCTAAGAAAACTCCATCTGTTCAGTTGTCTTGAATGGAAGGATCATTCCCAAAGAGGATGAATGCAAAGACTCTGCTCTCTATACATTCAGTCAAGTGTCTTCCACACTATCTTAAGGCAGAGGAAAATACTTTCAAGCACCTCTGACTCGAGAAAGCAGAAACAATGTCCTCAGTTATATATTGTTATGATTCCGGCTGACACCTAAAAACCTGTGTGCTCTTAGATCTGAATGAAATGGAAGGGGTTGATGGTTGTTTTATCCTTCTACTGGCTCAGCCACTGTATCAGCCATTCTATTGCCTTTAAATGTGGCAGCAGCAGAGATGTAATCAAACACATTAAGGTCACAGGTCACAGGTGTGCAAAGGATTAAACAAACATTCTGCTGACTTTGTTAAACTTGTATGGATGAACTGCTGTAACACCACTGGAACACTGGAAGCTTTTACCCGCTCTGACACACACCGAGACACAACAAATAAAATACATTTAAAAAAGCTATTTGAATCCATCAGTGGTTCAGATTCAGTGTGGACAGTATTCCAAACATCATTGTTTTCATTCCAGCCTAAATGCTAACATTGAACAGATGCAATACATGGAGACAAATTAAAGTGTTGCATAATTCAGTATTTTCTACATTTTTGGACTTGTGTCAGCTGGAGCTGTTCTGAGCAGGGCCTGTTCAGGACACACACTGCTCCCTCAGATGTCTGGTAACAGGGTGGTACTCTGCTTGAGAAGACGAAAGTCAAATTTAGGGTTTTTTTTCAAATGTAACAGATGTGATTTAGATGATGTAAATAAATGACTCACAACAACAACAATGGTTATTTGAAAAATAGACTTTAATTGGCCTCTTTCATAAGGCATGCATGGGAACTCTTTAATTTTTGAAGTTTTCAACCACGCTTTTGTACCATGTAATAAAATGTCCGTTTTTCTCATGTATTATACATGCTGAAGCCAAATAGGTTTTCAGAATTTCTCTTTCTCCAACAGGTTTTTGTTCAAATAAACTCACGTAGACATGGAAAAGTCGTACCGAGGAAAAGTGGAGCCTTTATGTTGGCAGACTGTTTCTGGCCATTAGGATGGATGTTCCAAATACAAACGGAAACCATACACTTACATTTTAGAAGTAAGTTTGTACATATTTTAAGTGTAACAACAGCCGTCTACACTCTGTCACTTAGAAACCATGCCCAATGGGTGCATATTCAAAATGAGCTTGACATTACAAAACATAGCTGATTTCAGTTCAAATGTTGAACAGAGCCACCACAAAAAACACAACTTTCTTTATAAATTCTATAAATACTCTAATTTTAGTGGGTCACATTACTATGTAGTATTTTAGGGTTTTAACATTTTTCAAGATGAGGTCTTTGTCGTTTGCTTAAGAGCCTCTGAACTTCAAACTTTTACTGTTTATCTAATCACTGCTCTCTAACTTCGTAAACCCGAATACTGTAGCACTAAACAGTCAAGTGTTATCCTGTAGTTTATGAGCTCGGCAGGTTTATAAACCACTGTTGGGCTTTAAAAGTACAGTTTCCTGAGACTTTGCTTACAGAAGCAAACAGCTTTTCCATACTTGAATCCCCACCGCGTCGTTTTCCTTTAATCTGGACAAAAAGAAATAGACATTGCTTTTATTTACCTTCTGTTTACATGGTATTTTCATTGCATGTTTTAAAAGAGAGAAGGTAGGGAAAATACTTAGAGGTAAAGACATATTGAGATATATATATATATATATATATGGATATATATCTTATATATTAAGTCAATATATAAGATTTAGGCTCACAATGTGGTATTAAGTGCATAAATCCATGGACCCAGTCTAACCCTGCGTCGACAGTCCAGGCTTCTGCTGCTGGTGTCATGTTGTGGGGAACGTTTCCTTGGCCACTTAATACCAATCAATCATGGTTTGAATGCCACAGCCTGTCTGAGTATTGTGTTGCGGACTATGTGCATCCCTTTATATCCACAATTTACTCTCTTCTGTAACATGTTACCAAGCAAAAGTTGTCTCAAAATGGTTTCATGAACATGAGAATGAGGTCAGTAGACATCAGTGGTCTCCCCAACCACCAGATCTAAACCCAGGAGAACCCATTTGGGACGTGAATGATGTGTTGCAATCATGTCAACATGGAGCAGAATCTCAAAGGGAGGTCACTAACATGTAACACCAAGATCTGCTGCTGTTTGAGTGCAAAGGGAAGCACCACCCAGTATTATAAGGTGTTTCTAACAAGGTGTATATGCAGGCTTGCTGTCACTTGAAAAGCTTCATTAGTGTGTTAAGAGGCTAATTGTGTAAACCTGTGTCTCCCTCTCACTCTACAGGTTTAGAGGGTTGACGTAGTTTAATGTCACGACCAGGATCCTTGACAGTCTCACATCAGCCAAACACTGGTTTCTTTAGATAGAGTGGTCAGCCACTCCTGCAAAGACAAAAACTGATGGCATCACATGCTCATTATCTGGGTAGGAAACAAACAGAAATCTACAGAACAGAGCTAGATTCATTTTTCCAAAATCTTTTACCATCTTCCTTCAGATAGATTTCAATGCCATCCAGTTTGACCTCTTTGGGCATGGAACAAACCCCTCTGGAGTGGGATGAGTAGAGATCAGAGTGGCCTGTTCCTCTGGTGGCATCTAGTGGACAGAGGCTGGTGATGCATCTGCATTACATCACTTGAGTATCTACCCTTACAACGATTACAGAGGAATTGGTTAATGCGGCTGCTCTTCAGCGCAGAATATAAGCCGAGTGTTTCAGCAGAGATGGTGAAACACTCGCATGTGAAATGACTGTGCAAGGACTCAGTTTACATTCTGCCTATGCTCTTGTGTAGGAGGAAAAAGGGAGATGGAGGGGAGAAGAGAGTGGGAGACGGAGAATTTGCCACAGAGAATGTAAATGAGTAACCAACATTTACATCTTCCTGGGTTGGCTGCACTTGTAGTCCCCTGGTATCCCTCCGTCTCCCTTTCATCCCACCCCCTCACATTATCTGCCATTCCCTTTCATTCCGTTTCACTTTCACTCACTCACTGTCGTCTCCCATCCCTCTCTTCCCCTGCCTTAAATGTCACTTATTCCTCCTCCTTCTCCTTCATCCACTTCTTGATTTCTTTTTCCGAGTCCACCCGTCAGCAGCTCTCCATAAAGGTGGATTCATTGAAGTACAAGACGCAACAGCCGCCTATTCATCTTACCAATGACTGAGACATGAGCGGGAGGAAGAGGAAGAGAAAGGAGAGGAAGTCAGGATGACTTTTTTTATGATGTCCAGTAACCACACAATCAGAGCTGCTGAGGAATTCACAATACCGTACTTTCCTTGAGCTGTACAGTCATGCAGATTTGGAGGTGTTGAAATGGATTCAATTGGATTTTGATAGATAGAGTGAAACAGGAGGTTGGACTTTTGATATACTTTAAGAAATTTATGAAAAGACACGCAAAAGCAAAACAAGTTTATTAGTCTGACACCCTTCTACACAAAATACAGAGAGTTTTACATAAGATTTAAAAGGCCTCAGGACAAGACCGTAGGATAAGACATAAAATAAGGTTGTGAGTTATATAAAATGAAACATATACTTTTTTATATGTAGTCTTAGCTTCCTGCTATTCCTCAAAATAATTGATATATGTAGCAGGTGATGTCATGTTTTCCTGTTTGGTGGCACTATTCCATCGCTGATACTTAAAATGTTAGATGGTGAGGTGTAACAGGACCCAAACGCAGGCACACAGACTCAGGTATAAATTCAGAACACAGTCTTTATTGACACAGGGGTATGGTACCTAAAGTCAAAGTCTTCTTATTCCTCCCGAGTCGGTAGGGCAACTCAACCAACTCTCACCGGTACCAAGTACTAACCAGGCCCGACCCTGCTTAGCTTCGGCGATCAGCCGAGATTGGGAGCACTGACTGATCGCACGAACTGGAAGCAGAAACAGGGTACCAGTTCCTGTCTCTGAACGGCTCGTCAGGCCACTAACTTCCAGTCGGATCGACGACACCGTTCCCCCTGTTCCTGTCACCGGACGGATCTCCGACGCCAGACCACCAGTTTCCGGTTGGTTCAAAGACTCCGTCCCTCCCGTTCCTGTCTCCGGACGGGTCGCTGACATCGGGGCACTAACTTCCGGCCGGATCGACGACACCGTTCCTCCACTTCCTGGCAGTATCTGGCAGTATCTGGCAGTATGGACCGATGCCTCATGACTGCAGGGGCAGGGCAGATATAGTCCGGGGAGATGATTAATGGAATGAGCCACCTGCAGGTGGTGATTTGGGGAGAGTGGTAGCAGCTGCTGAGACCTGTGAGGGGTGTGGCCATGGGAGGTGACCGGAGGCAGGGGGAGGAGGACACAGAACACACGGGGACACAATAACAAACAGACAGGGGAAAGACAGAAAACATGAGGAGAGGTGATTGGGGACAAAACAGAGGAGCAAACAGTAGGAGCAACAGGAATCCTGACATAAAATCAATGTGGATAAGAACATGTTCCTGCATTCAGAAAAATCCCTGGATCTGAACCATGTAACAACAAACAGCAAATATATTAACACTGTCAGTAGTGTCATACAATTAGTTACCTTCATGCGGTATCCCTTCATAGCCACCATTAACATTAACAAGTGTTAACTCCAGAAGACTGAATGGTGATAAAGGGCTAAAGCCTATCTAACCAAGTGGTTTGGTTTGTGTGCCTAAACCTAACCAAGCACAGGTGAAAAAGACTGCCCCATAATTCTTAATATCTGTGCCATGTTCCCTGCTGACAGTAGGGCGGGTAATTCAGGAGACACTCCTGTGGGTCATACTCAGAGGTCGTTCTGGTTGAAGGAGTTGTTGACAATCTCTGGGAACTGCTTCAGCTCCCCACACATCACACACAAGTTCCACGTCAGCAGAAAGACTGAAGGAATGGCATGAGGAAAAAACTGGGAAGTGAATCTCAAGTGGCGTCCTTTATCTATAGCTTCATTCAGTTTGACTGGAACTAATGGTAGATAACACTGACCATGAATAACATGAAATAACACAGAAGAACTGGTTATGTTATTTGTGTATTTTAGCTCTATTTCTGTTCTCAACCTTTACACCTGTCTCTCTTATCTCCTGATGAAATAATCCAATGAAATGCCCATTTTGTTTTCTGAGAGTTCTAATTTTGAAAATCCTGATCTAAGTGAGGAGAAGAAGAATGTGGAGGTATTTGGGTTTAATAGCAGGGACATTACTTTGACTGCAGTTAAAGCAGCCAGATCTCAATCTGTTTACCTTTAAATTGACACTGTCCTCTGTATATTTTGCTTTGGGCTGGTGATGCAAAGCACTGTTGAGAGTAATTAAAATGCAATCTTTTCTTCCTTATTAGAGAGTCGGTTCTCCAGAGATTTTGTGGAACCATTGAGGTGCATTTGGGGATAAACCAAAACCTGACTAAAGATGTGGGCTTCAAAGTAAACAATTAAGATTTCTTTTTAAGGGTTTTAAAACAGTTAAAAACGGTCAATCATTCTGTCAAGTTGACATTACATTCAAGGGGTATTATATTAAAAAGAGTATTAAACCAAATAGTCCAAAAACAATATGCTGTTGTGACGTACAGTACATGAGTGATACCTTTTTAAAAAAAAAATATTTATGCACTGTAACTTACAAGAATACATATTTATTACTCTCTGTGGCAGGCATATGGAGATATATAGTGATGGTATGTGTAAGATAAGTGGTAGTACATAGAGAAGGTGTTTCCACCTCCACATTCGTCCTGTCAAGATCCGATCAGAAGTTGCCAGCTGTAAGCCGTGCGTTCCCACCTGGCATTTCATGCCTCTCCAGATGCGTCTCGCCTGACCACTTGTGATCGCATCTCACTTCCCTGCTCTGTATGTAAATGAGCACGTTATACACCACGGAAGTATACAAGTAAATAATCACAAGAACACAAACAGACAAGAGTAGTGTAAGCAACAGGCATTTGGCAAAATGAGACATCTTTGCTCACTGAGCCTCATTTTAATGCACCCTCTGTGAGACGTGTTTCATGTTTGTCTGAACTCTTGAGTTTCTAAGTCACAGCCTAAAGCGTGAGGACCTGATCGGCTCGTGTCAGATTACTTCATTGTTCCAGCACGTCTCCGCTGCTTTGAATCAATAAACTGCACGAGTACGCAATGGTTCTCTCACAGCTGTGTATCGGATGTGTGGCAGAAGTTACACGATCTGAGCAGATGTCATTGCGTCCTGGGAGCATTTCCACCTGCGATCCGATTTCGCCATGAAACATGTTGATGCGAGGTGGAAACGGGGTAATAGTCATAATATTGAAGTGTAATAACTATTAAATCTTCCTAAATTATGTTGTTATATAATTACAGTATTATTACATAGTATTTTATAATTATTTAAACATTGTTGAAGCTGCATTGATTGATCATTTTTGGCAACTCGAAGGCAGCAGAACAACGCTGATCCATTAGGCCTATCCACTGACAGATGTTAGCAAGGACATGTTAGAAAAGACATTTACACATCCAGCAGAAACATTCACAGGAAGTGAAGTTTTTTTTTACCTTCTGAAGTCCAACAACCAGCCTCCTTTTAGCCAGCTGAGAGAAGCATCTGACTCTTTATGCTTGATGGTCTTTTATTTTCACCAGCTTATCAACTCATTTTTCTGACATTTTTGCGAGGCAGACACAGCTGAGACTTTAACCTACTTCATCGTGACAATGTGTTCATGTTTGACAATTTCTTGTTGATAGTGGTTTGCGGGGTATTTTATTAAATTACTTTACAACCAATCAGTAGAGAGTGATGTATATCCCCAACATTATTTTACTTTACACAATTGCAGTTCTTAGTGCTTTTCACATTGATCAAGATATATGGGTTTGGAATTCTGGGAAGCATTTTTGATAATGTAAGTACACAACTCAACAAAATATACAAATAGGTGTGGTTGTTTTAAACATTTGTGGACATGTGTGAAAAAGCTATGTAACATACCTTTAATTATTCCACTGGGAGCCAATTCTTATGACTGTAACTGGGAAGTTAACTGATTAAGGAGATGACATTCCAGTTTGTGATGCTGTTGTAAAACTGATGGTTTTGTCTGTTCCTCCAAACAGGGAAATATAATACATTTTGCAGAACTGGAAACAGACTGTAGAAAAAAAAGAAAAAAGGAGGCAATCCTAAAAAATGAACATAATGCATTTGTAATTCACGTGTCGAGGTGTGTTTGACCCACTCATATTTCACAGAGTTATTTGGTCCATTGTTAATATTGAAAATGACAAGTGCAGCTTTAACACAACTGTATAATGTAAAAATGATGCAGATGGTTCCCTACAGGGGGCCATGGCTCACTGAATCAATGTATGTGAATTACAATAAAGGGTTATATAATAGGCTCGCCCTTCACCACATAATTGTTCATTCCTCCAGTAGAGATCCACAGACGTGGAGAATCCATAAAAAAGGAACATAAAAGCTGTTCTGGGACCTGTTGGTTTTTTACTTCCCATTTATTTAGTTAATTGTAAGGCCACACAACAAATTACATTCATAAACTTCATCAAGCAGTCTGTGACAGTTTTACTGTACAGAAACAGCCCGGCTATCCTGGAAAGTCTTTATCATCAAGCCCTGTTAAATAATGGGAGCATTCCTTTAAAAGCTGCCACACTTTAAAATTCACACAGGATACAACTGGAGAGAGAGGCACACACACATGAAAGGCACACAACAAAACAAAATGTCACAGAAAGAAACCACTTGTTATCTTGTTGAGATGAAATCATCTGCAGTTGTCCTTGGTGTTTTATCTTCTCCCAGCACTAGAGGGCAGTGTGGTCCTTCTCCACAGCCAGCACACTGCTGTTTTTTTCTCACTGTTTTTGAAGTATTGAAAGGGCTCACTGTATGTTCTCTATAACATCATGTGGTTGTATCTATCTCACTCTCTCACACCAGTGCACAATATTGTGTTTACATAAGAATTGAAAATGTGTGTGTGTGTGTGTGTGTGTGTGTGTGTGTGTGTGTGTGTGTGTGTGTGTGTGTGTGTGTGTGTGTGTGTGTGTGTGTGTGTGTGTGTGTGTGTGTGTGTGTGTGTGTGTGTGTGTTTGGTGATAGTTGCAGTATTGGTTTGCCCTGTCTGTACCGGTCAGTGGCAGCAAGGCGCAGCATCTGCTGGAACAAATGAAACATCTTCAAGTGCCACCAACCTTTCCTCTCCCTCCTCCCCCACCCTCTCCTCTGTGTTTGTCTTGCTCCTCCTCCAATGCTGCATGACACTGTGAATAGCTGACCACTAATACTGCAGCTGCTGCAATCACAGTTACTACAAGTACTGCTACTACAAGCACTATTCTTACCACCATTGTTAAAATGACTGCTGCTCCTAACACAACCACTGTTACTGGCACTATTGAACTGCTACTGCTGCTGCTGCTGCAACTGTTGCTTTTATTACTGTTAAGAACAACTGTTGCTAATACCACCAGTCATACCACTGTAGTACTTCTTCTCTCACCATTAGTAAACCACTAATGCGACTAATGTGACTGGTCTTGATGCCTCGTAACCACTATTACTGCTGCATGTGTGCAGTGAGGACTAACACTACTGCTACTGCCGGTACGACCACCACATCTACTGGTGCTGTCACTGCTGCTATACTCCAGCTGACTCTGCCAATGTTTCTACAACACTATTACCATCACTACTATCAATAGTGCTGTTGCAAGGTACTAAAACTATTGCTGCTGGTAGCACTAATAAATCGACAACTGCTGTTACTGCCATAATATTCCTTTTACCTCTGTTTCAAGTCCTCCAACATATTTACCATATTTAATAGTCTTCCTCAGCAATTAAATGTGCTAAAAGATTTGGAAAAAGTGGTAAGTGGACCTTGAGTTAAGATTATTTTATCAGACCAACAGATTCTAAGTTATGGAATAGCTTACACGCTACTGCTAATGTCACTAATAGTTGTACAGTAGTAGTTGTTGCTACCATGAAAAATGAGCATACTAAATGATCAAATATGTCAAAATGACTTACTATAAACAGATACATAGACAGATAGATAGACACAGAAATAGAGAAGATATAGAACACAGATATTCTTACACAAAACAGTTAACAAGGTCGGTAGAGAACATTGTTTTTACAAATATACACACAAGGGTAAATCAATAAGTTACGAGACTACTGCTCGTGCGCGTGCTCTGAGCACAGCACTGTGACGTGCACAGAGCAGGAGAACGATATAACCTTAATGAGTAACTGGTAGAAATTCTGTCACTTGATCATCTTCAGTTCCTGAGTTACAGGTGTTTTTGTGAGCAGTGGACCGGGTGCGTCTCTGATGAGCCTGGAGAGGTGTTCTTAGTGACATTCACGTTTCTACGGGGCAGAACGGCGGTGTCCAAAACTGAAAAAAGCACATCAGGTCAGGAGAACCAGGTGGGTTTTCTTTGACATTGGCGGGGCTGTGTGCCGTGAATTCATCCCAGGAGGGTCGCAGTGAAACCATGGAGCTCTGCCATAATATACTAAGACGTCTGATGAAAAACTTTCAGTTCAAATGACCCGAACTGTGGCGATGGCACTCAGGCTCTCCAACATGACAGCACGCCCGTGCAGAGTGCATTGAAAACGTACAAGTTTCTCTCCCACAACAACACAATCATCGCTCTTCACCACTCCTATTCACCGGATTTGGCTCTTTGAGATTTCTCTATTCTCCATAACTTTTTCACAAACTTTAATGTTCGCTCTGCTAAAGTTTCAGTGCGAAAAATATCGCAGACGCACCCGGTCCACTACTCACAAAAACGTGTGTAACTCAGGAACTGATGATGATCAAGTGACGAAATTTGTACCAGTTACTCATTAGGGTTATATCTTTCTCCTGCTCCGTGCACGTCACGGTGCTGTGCTCCAAGCGCGCGCACAGGCAATAGTTTTGGAACTTATTGATTTACCCTCGTACATTATATACATAAGTCTACAATACTACAACGACATACTATGGCAAAATAGAATTTATAATGTACTTCTATTTGTGAAAATTTTATGAAGAATGTTCATCGTGCGTTGCCACTCAGAGAATTAGTCTCTTGGTGCAGAGGGAAGTCATTACATACATATTGTTACCCTGGTGGGCAGGAATGACATCCTGTAGTGGTGAAGAAGTGGACGAAAAACACTCATCTCTCTGAGTGCTAGGTCATGAAGGCGATGCAAAGTGCTGTCCTTCTGCTGAGCAGCTACATGTATATTGTCAACAGCAGTGGCTGCGAGACAGGAATCGCATGGACAAACAGATTCCTTAAAGGAAGTGCATGTCATGAAGAACACTGAATGGACACAAGCCTGCAGAGGACAGAAGCGCCGGACCCATCCAGGGTGCTCACCGCAAGGTTTAGTTATACAAAAAGGTTTTCTGGCCTGTGTTTGTTGTGATGTATAAGCCTCTTGCAGAGGGACGTTGTTCGTGTGCGCCCTAAGCACCTAACAATGGTGAGTAGCGTTGATGGGAAGCAACAGGATTGATCTGTCATTGTTTCATTCAAAACAAGTTGTTCAGATCAATCAGATCGCTGTCGACCAGCAGGAAGAGCAACAGAGAGGCATCCAGTGAGTGGAGTAGTCAGCTCTACTACTGAAAGAAAATGTGAAATAAATAGATGAGTTCTGAAAATGTATTTTACTATACTGATTCAATTAAGATCCTGGTCCACTTTGCCTTTTTAGATAGCAAGGCCTGCAGATAGAAAATGTACACATGTAAAGATTTTCTGTTGGACAACCCAATTTGCAGAGTTAGTTGCAGAGGTGTTACATCATGATTCTGATTCATCAGCAGTTTGGAAAGCAGACGGATGAGCTGCTGATGCAGATGGACTGATAATACATGTGAAGTTGAACTTTTGTATAATACAGCTACTTGTTACCTCACAAAAAATGTAGTGCAGCGATGCAGCAGCACACTGCTATTTCTGCCCAGACAAGTGGCAGGGCAGCAAAATGTGGCCCCTTTCTAATCGACTGAGGAACTGCATACATCATATTATATTTTCAAAATGCTACATCTGTGGGTCAAGTATTACTGATGACTAGAATTACATAGTCTAAAAGGATGAACTTAAATATCTCAAGAATGGTAGAAAGTATCAATTTCAGTTTGTAACGTCAGTTATCTGCTTTGTATAAAAGGTAGTGATTTACATACGAGTGTGAGATGGCCATATTGTCCAGCTCCTTCAGTGCAGACTGCTGAAGAAACTCAAGGTTCTCCTCTGTCTATTAGCTCCAGCCACTGTCATGATTAAAAAGGATCAGACCACAGGTAGATAGCAATATCACTCCATTATTTATGGATGGTGTTGAGGCCCACAAGTCTCATCTTTTACCCAAGCCAATTCCAGCCCTCGAAAATACAATCCAGCGTGCAAAGTTTCCCATTGTACTTGAACAGTCCTTGAATTTATTTTTTTCTTTTAGCTCATGGGTAGATATAAAATTGAACCTTCTAGCAATGGGAACAATTGTATAGATCCACTTTGGTTTTATTAGCTCAGTATCAGACAGAACATGACAGCACCACCACGTTCTGACACCGATTATTTCCATTGGCTTGCACCATGCTGTGATGGCTTTTCACTGTGTTGAGCCAAGCACACGCTTGGCGAACTTGTGCGCAAAGTTTTGATCTCTGCCATGAAAAACAAAATGGCGAATTTTCATATATTGTGTGTTTGAATTCCCTGAATACACAAAAACAAGTTTGTGTTTGTAGATCTATGGAGGGAAGTCCTACATTGGAAACTCATCTCTAACCAACTCGAGCAGTTTTGAAAGTCAGGTAATTTGTAGGTTGGCAAGGGTTGTGTAGTGGAGCCTCTTGTGCTGTGTCTAAAAGGGCCATTGATCCTGTGTGCTTACAATTTACATGACAATCAAACATTCTTGCAAGTGGAGCTGTAATTACTATCAAAATATACTCAAAGATAAACTTTCCCAACAGCTAATGCATCATAATAAATCCCATGTTTTAGTGTTTTAATAGTGTTAAAATGATCTATGAATGATCCCTGGTGGTACATTAAAACATGCAGATTCACCATTTAGAGGCAGATATACAACTTAAACATGCAGCTTTGAACGAACTAGTTATGCAAGACACAGTAAACGACCCTAAGTTGATGTAACCAAGTAGTTGTCTCTCGTGAGCACACCGTAATAGATTTTTACATTTTCTCCCATATTCTAATTTATAACTCTTTCAGTATCAATTTAAACAATGTCCTATTTACAGAAGTCTCTTCCTGTACAACTTCTTAGAGCATTAATTTCCTGCAGTAACAAGGACGGACATACAGCCATAACATCCAATTAGTTGTATCAGCAGTGCCCACAGCCCATAACTTCAATTAGAGAGGTGTTGAATATTTCTCTAAATTAATGTGTTGAGGTGTGTTTCATTTGGAGATGGGAAAACATTGATGCTTGTCACCAATGATGATACAGTAATGGACACAGTCTGGGGAGGGGGTGGGGGGGCAATCAGCTCACCTCCCATGCATAGAGCGAACATAATGTCTACTTACGGCTAACACTGCCACTTAAACAATAATCGCAGCAATATACATGTACAGTTTAACACAAAATCAACATTAGATCCACAACCAGCGAGTCTGTTTGTTCTGCTTCACCCACATTCTACAGTCGCAGAGGAGAGAGAGGCAGAGAGGGAAAATGGCGTGGAGCTGTAATAGACATACGCTGCTCTTGTTTGTCCCAGCAGGGAGGAAGGCGAAACACAACAGTTACCCAACATGATCTTCTAAAACACAGCCGCATGATGGGGAACACGAAAAAACATCAGCTCCTTCACCAGGCTTCAGCTGACAGACTGTTGGGTCAAAATCAGCTTTTGCAGAGAAAAACTCTACATTTATGACTTCATACTTTCCATTTCAACATTATTCTTTTATACAGAAGCGTGTGTATAAACAGATGTGTTCAGTGAGGCTGTTTATTTGGCTAATTCAATCCAGACATATGCGACCTGGCTGTGATCGGACCACAGGTGGCCAGCAAAAGTACAGGTGGAAACACACTCAGGAAGCACTGAGCTCTGATCTGTTCAGACCACATTCGTAGGTGGAGCAAAATAAATGTCATTTATAACTTAGTTCATCATTCCCCACACCCCATCTAGCATTTGCAGCCTTCAAGGACACTGTGTTCTGTAAACTGAAGGTCACAGATGCTTTTTCCGCTTACTAATTGTGACAAAACTCCTTACCTTCTTTATCAATCAGATGGACCACTTCAGGGTTAACATCATACCGCCTGTCGCTGCTGCAGACCTCTGTTGCACCTGATTTCTGTCTAAATTTGTTGAGTTGCTTGAGGCTAATATCCCTGCATGCTCTTATGAATACTGAGTTGCACATGAGACCCTCATCCAGTCCCCTTGACATTATGCCCACAAGACTGTCCAGAGAGATAATAGGGGCCATACACTCAAATGTGCTCTCTATTATTAATATCTCTCTTTTTTTTTCAGACCATTTGAGGCATTCTGTGCTTCAGCTGCAGCTCAGGGAACCTGGCACGCAACCCAGAGACATAAAAAAAAAGAATCCAGACCAAATATCCTTCACAGCCTGCAGGTTGCCCTGAATATAGACCCTTATGCAACGAGCTATGAGGGCTAATTCAGTGGGCTGATTTCCAGTGAGTACTCAGATTTTGCACTTAAAGCGGTATCAGTGTAAAAATTAAAGTAAAGTAAAAGTCTGTGTTAAGTGAAAGTTCAAAAGTTCATGTTAAAAGTACCCCTTATTCAGATACCCTTGAACCCTTTTAGACTCATATTTTACTGGATTACACTTATAGATGTATTAATGAGTACATCACTAAAACGGCAGGTAAAGGTGGGGCTAATTTACATTAGCATTTGCATTAGCAATTACTGTATATACTGCTGGGTAGCTGAAGGTAAAGGCTAAAGACCCTCTGTAGATCTTGAGCTGTGTTTTGTATTATTAGTCAGAATATTTACCATAATATCTTATTTATAATTAAAATACAGTAAAGTAAAATGTGTATCACTTGTGTCTGAATTGTTGGAGTAAAGGTGAGTTCATCCAGTTTTTTTATTTCTATCTTAATTTCTTTTTTGTGTGTGCAGTGTAACAAAACCAAAGACGTGCGGCAGAATTATAGACGTCAGTAAGAACAAACATGCAGATCTATGTGAAATATTGTAATATAAGAGTAGTTGGAAAGTGTGTGGAGTCTTGTACTAATTACCCTGATATTAGTGGTTTTGCTGGTGTGGTGTATCCAACATCTCGACAACAGATATGCACAGTCAGAGTGACCACAACACCCGAGGATGAAACATTTCAAAATCTTCCTTTTACAATTCTCACTGATGCACAGAAGCTGCAGCATTTTGTATTTGATGTGCTTTTTGTGCCATTCAAATTATAGCACGCAGAGTTTAAGTACTTCACAAAGTAGAGGTGGAGTATTACTTTAGTGAAATAATCTGGTAGATTTGATTGGTGTCAGGGGTGCCATATTGTTGTGTAAACCATAATTCAATTCAATTTAGCCATGTTTTTACTGAGATTACAGATGTAAATGAGCCCAGCTGCAGTTCATCTGATTAACATAACGTTCTGCTAAATCAAGTCTGATCGTGCTGGACGCTTTTGACACGTGCTCGGAAAGTAACGAACCAACTTGGAGACACTTAAAGGAACGTAAGCCTGTATTCATCCTACAGGACAATGGATGTGTGTGAGGAAATATGAAATGGCCCCACATCCACACACACACACACACACACACACACACACACACACACACACACACACACACACACACACACACACACACACACACACACACACACACACACACACACACACACACACACACACACACACACATACTGTCATGCTTTATTTTCATTGTCATCAGTCATGTATGTGTCTATGTTCAGTTTCCAATGTTCTGCTGTCTCTTTATTGGATTTTCATTTCAATACGTTTTTGCTATCATTCAAGTTTAAGTTTGTTCACCGTGTTTTAACTTTGTCTTTACTTTGGATTCAGCTCTGTGCCTTGTCATTAGCTTGTTTTTGGACTCTTATTCTTCAGATTTTTTGTATTTAGCCTATTTGGGTCATTTTTTGTTGGATTTTTGAACTCTTGTTTTGTTAAATGAAACCTTCTCATATACATAATGCATTGTTGTACATTTGGCTAATACATGGCTAATGCTAAAACCCTTGTTCATGCTTTTGTCTCATCCAGCCTTGATTACTATAAGACACTTTTCTGGAGCTTATCAAAATTTGACATTACCCAAATACAACGAGAACAAAATACTGCAGCTAGGATATTAACCAACACAGCCTTTGAGGTAGTCTTCGTGACACTGAGCTATAATAAAGCTATAAAACTAGACTTTCAAAGCCAACTGTGGATTTTTCATCGGTGGTTCCATACTTTAATGTAAAAACGTGATGCTGCCTCTTTCTCTTGTTGTCAGCTTTCAGGATGTGGTCACCTTTTTTTGACGAAGCTTAAATTGGAATTGTTCCATAAAAAACGGGCCTGGGAGTACTGTGCTGACACTGAGTTTGAGCTCCACATTGTGGCTGGACAGAGGACCCACTGTGTGAGAAAGTGTTGTCGAAAGAGGGTACAAGATTATTAAAACATGAACTGTGCCTACTAGACTTTAGGGAAGCATTCAAGAGAAAATTTGAGAACACCGGGCTTTGAAGTTTAGTAGATGAACTATCTAAGCGTGTAATTTGATTATAGACTGTGCCTGTGTGAAACAAGTCCTGCGCTCCAAATCGCCTACTACTTCTATTTGCGTACTGCAGCTAACCTTACAAAGTATGTACTGTTGCATGTAGTATGTTTACAATTGGGACATACTACTTCATCATAAAATGCATCTTGAACTTTGACCCTCTTGGTCATATCTGTCGCAATCCATAATGTGACATTTGCAGTAAAAAGAAAAAGGATGAGATTTGTAATGAGCACATTTTTCTTTTAACGTCTCTTCTTCTCCTTCTTCCTGTTGTGGGCGGAGCATTAGCGCCACCAACTGTCTCAGCGGCTCGGCCGATGTGACATATCTTCCGCTGCAGAGGATTGTGGGTCAGAACAGCCAGAGTAGCATGCTGGTCTCAATGCTACAAAATACAACTGGATGTAGAACATCCTGGTACTTTTGGTATACTACGTTTAACATACTATGTATAAGGACATACTAATGATTTGAAACTTATTATATCATGTATGTATGTAATAACGGGAATTAACACAATGTTGGATCCATTATTACAATCTGTTGTGAACCAAGACGATATTTTCACTCACAAATGTTAATTCTTTTTTATTGTGCTTGCTGCTGATCAGTGCTATTCTCACTGAGGGAAACAAACACCCAATAGAATTATCATCTTTCTCCTTCTTTGCATTTCATAACATTCTCTGTGAATCTTGTGGTCTAGAACTCATGTAATGTCTGTGGGGCAGGAACTGAGGGATACTTGGCCTTATGCCATTTGGATTTGTCTCGTCTCAGCCGCTCTCCCTATAGGCTACAATCTTTATCAAACGTCCACATACTGCAGGATTGGTACAACTGCATGCTGTGTGCCACAGGTTTTTAGCAGACTTTCAGAGTTTCAGCTTATCTTTGAGCAGCATTACCACCCTGACACCCCGAAGGTGTCCCCTGAGCTCCATGTGCATCAATAGATTGATCTGGAATAGCCAGCGCCGTGGCTCCCGGATGTCATCTTTGAATGGATGTAACAGTGCAAAGAGGCTCTTAGAGAGTTTTCCAGGAAGAAACCTCATGTCCAGTGTCTGACTCGTCCTCCTCAGTTTTTTTTTTTCAAATAGTCCTTAATTGTTGGAGTTACACACGGCCTGTTTTTTACATTCTGTCAAAAATCTGACTTTTCCCACAATGCTTTGCCAGAACCACACAGACAAACCCTGCCTACACTTATCACCTGCAATTGATTGCATAATGTATTCTGCCAGAATAACATCTGCTGATTCAAACAGCACAACTAAAACTCTTTGCCTCTAAGCTATTTGACCCCCAAATTGCCGATAGAGATTCCAAGTTTGCAGAAATTTAAACGAAGAAACAAAGGACGAGATGAGGAAAAAATGTGCACTATATAATAATAGCAGAAACCCAATGTGGGCTCTAATTATATCATGGCCATAATAAAGGTGAAGGGCAGCATTTTCCCGGTTCTCTCAATCTCTGTCTCTACTTTGTGTCGGTGTATCTTGCACAGAATGAGGGTAAACAAAAATCACGTATCTGCTTTTTGGTTACAACTCATCACTTGTGGGACTTCAAACATTCAATACTGATGGCCATTAACAAGGGGAAACTAAATTAATCAATGAGAGGACTGGTAGTAGCAGGACTGCTGGAGGCATACACATGCAAACGAGCCGCAGCTGTGCAACATGGGAGACGTTGTGCGCACACCGTGCAGCCTGTGTGTCCGGAGCCTAAGGGTCAGCATCTGAACATATGTTTTTGTCTTTGTTAATCATAATGTTGATATTTTTTCTGTTGTATTTCATGCTATAACTTTGTTAACTTGCTTAGGCCCCATTGAAATCACTGATGCTAATCTAGTCAATGAGATATTCAGTTATCGGCTGCACTTCAGATGCTGTGCCTGTTGTCTTCTCATTTATTAACCTCGAGGAACACGCTGTAACATCAGGACTCAGTCACTTAGTAAAAGATGTTTGGTTGAGCGACTGTCAGAAAGCTGCCATTCATCTTCTGATTTATTTGTTCCTATTGTGCTCTCCTACCTAAAATCCTGCTGCTGTTTGCGTGTCACATCTGGTGTCATTATGTAAGTGCAAGTGTGGACCTCTTCGGTAAAATCCATCAACACAAAATTTTACATTCTCACATTTAAACTCACAAAGCACATTGTAAAATAGATTGAAATACTCTTCTTGTGAAAGCTGAGAAGATCTGTAACCATTTCAAAGGTTTTCTAAACATCTAACCTCTGTGTCTTCCTGGAATCCTTTTCCTAACCCAAACCTGGTAGTGTTTGTGGCTACCATCGTGCTTTTGTTGTTGTAAATGTAACCACATGTTTTTTTATGCCTGCATCAAATCTGCAACACTGACACAGCATGCTGTGGACTGGTGGGTATATTACATGCTTGGTGTGGTTGGCTCAGTATGAGCTAGAACATCCACATCTGCTGGTCCCCACTTGCCCAAAATTAAAATCATTTCATCAGAGGGTTTTAGACATGGTTTCCGACATAATGTAACCCGTCTACTATCCAAATCAGTAGATGAGGCCCTGAATTCTTTACTTAATTTAATTGTGTTCGGACAGCTAATTATCTCTGTATTATTAGTCTTGGCTCAATAAAGAAACCTGGTACCTCACAGATATAACTTAACAGACTGCTATAACAATATAGCTACTAAATGCATGTACTAACTCTTTAACCTTTGAAGAGAATAAACACACCCAGAAACCGTTTTAAAATTACATACAATAGTTTCCCACTTTAATCTAAGGCAAATGAATCAAAAATAAAAAAAGGAAAATAAGTGCCTAGTGCTCTACACTCACTGAGACTCTCAGCTGCTTCAAATCAAGATTGAAGACTTTTCTGTTTGCTGCTGCCTTTAATTGAACCAGATTCAAGGATGTTGATCAATTTCCTGCATTTCTGCATTTTACCACTGTATTTTATTGCTTAAACTGCACTGCAACTTTTATTCTATTTTTTAGCTTGTTTAGTGACTGTTTTTAATGTTTCAATCAATGCTCTTAATTGTCTTTAAATTTCCTTTTCTTTTTCCTTATGTTTTGATGCTTTCAGTGGTTTTATGTGAAGCACTTTGAATTGCCTTGTTGTTGAAATGTGCTATACAAATAAACTTGCCTTGCCTTGCCTTCCACACTTTTTTCACTATGACCATGATACACAAATACACATGCACACCCCAGTAAAAATACTTAACTAAGCAAATTAACCTTTAAAAATAACAAACGTTGCAGGCCTGGTTCGATGCTCGGGCTCGTGGAGACCAAAAACTTCACGGTCACTTCACTCAACTGAGCAAAAACAAATGAGAGAGTGGTACCTTTCCTGAAGTAATGCAGTTCAGCAGACAGGGTTACTGGTCCATAGGCCTCAATCCACAACAGGAGGATGCAGGGGGGTATCCAGCGTTGCCAGAGGAACTCTGAGCATTCCCGGGTAGCTCAAAGCGCTATCTGGTGGTCCTCTCTCAGTTCACCGTCACAGCAGTCCAGACAAAGCCACTGAGTGGAGCTGGGTTAGACAGCAGCAGGCTACCGTCCGTACACGTGTCTAATTAACTACTCGCTGAATTAACGAGCAGAATATAGGTCACAGCATATCAAACTTTGTGTGGAAGTTCACTGCTACTTCTCTAACAGGAAGTTCTCCAGATTATCTTGCTGATAATTCAAGATTTAAGGAACATTTTACACATTTTATCACACACAAATGAAATATGTAGTTTAACCTTACTTTTTAATAAACTGTATTTATTTATTGAATCAAACTATTTATTAACCCTTGATCTATGCATGTTTTTTACCTGGGCTACTGTAAGATTAATGTCCCATTCGCTTGCCGATCCCCTTTTGGGACATTTCAAACGGAGGTTCACGGTTGAATAGTTCAGAAAGAGTCCAAATAGGCATGCACACACACACACACACACACACACACACGCATGCACACACACACACACACACACACACACACACACACACACACACACACACACACACACACACACACACACACACACACACACACACACACACACACACAACCATAGGTCTTTCACTTTGTCAGGATACTCATCGACATAATTTATTATTTGGCCCCTAACCTTAACCTTATGAACCCTCGGCTATTATTCAGGCTAATTACACGACCTTCACTTTTAAGCTCTCATCTTGGTCATTATAGAGACTAGCCATCCATGCTATATCTTGTTTCTTTCAGAGCATTCCAGCCTATCCAAATCAGTCATCGTTTGATCTGTTGATACTTACATAAGTCTTTATATCACGGAAAAAGGATCCATCCATCCATTATCTATACCTGCTTTATCCTGAACAGGGTCAAGGGGGGGCTGGAGCCTATCCCAGCTCACTTTGGGCAAAGGCAGGGTACACCCTGGACAGGTCGCCAGTCCATCACGGGGCCAACACTTTTAGACAGACCGAAACAAAGACGGTTTACGCTCTCATTCACACCTAAGGGATATTTGTAGAATCATCAATTAACCTGACGTGCACGTTTTTGGACGGTGGGAGGAAGCCGCAGTACCTGGGGAGAACCCACACAGGCACATGGAGAACATGCAAACTCCACACAGAAAGGCCCAGACCCGGATTCAAACTTTTTCGCTGTGAGGCGACAATGCTAACCACTGCACCACTGTGCTGGAAAAGGATGTATTATGAAATTGTTATGGTTTTATATGTACAGTATCTCACCATATAATGCTGGCAGTAGATATATATTTTTTATAATTGTGTAGAGGAGATTGTATAAAATCTGGAAATATCTGAACTATGTTTGTGGGACAAACATGCAATTTGAATAAATATGTGCTCAGTGCCTGACGGAAATAAACGTCTTTGTTATACTCCAGTAAATATTGGACATCTTTTGACCACAACTTTTGTATCACTGCTTTGAAAAGCACACACATTATTTATCTTTTAAAAACGTATTTTATGGGCATTTTATGCCTTTATTTGGCGTTGACATTTGGGATGGACAGCATTAGAGGCATGGGAGAGCAGCTGAATGACATGCAGCCACCGTTTAGCTGACCAGGACGTGAACCAGAGATTTACACTCAAGGCATACGCTGATGTGATATGTGTTGTCAGGTAGGCCTGCAAAATGTCAGCACTATGTTGGAGACAATACAGGAATCAGCCGTAGTTTCAGAACTGGATTAGTTGAAAACACTTTGTTGTACACAGAAAAAAATAGTATCATTAAGAAGGGTATGTTCTGGTGTTTATTTTGATGTGTGGTTATTATGCTGCAGGGGTTTGACTTGTCTTTACAACATAAATATTTACTAATATGCAACATTCCCACTCTGTTTGTAAATGTGTTTCATGTTTAAGCAGTGACAAGTTCATGTGTATGCGTATGAGTATTGGTTGTGGAGATGCAGAGCTACATTTGATGCAACTTCAAAATCCATTTCCTCTTAAACACTTTGTTACAGACGAGACACGGGCATTTGTTGGAAAGCCAAAGTTGCCCAAGAGTTTCATAGGATATACAATATATATATAATTTGGACGCAATGAGTGACCCTCACCCTAACCCTCAACTAAACCTGATTCTAATCTAACCTTTTAACCCTAAAACTTAGTTTAGGCCATATCTCCATTAAAAAGTCATCCGTGGCCACCATTTTGGGAAGGTCAGGAAGGCCTTTTGGATATTTTGGGAAGGTCAAAAGTTGACAATTAAGAGTATAAATCATGTTTATGATAAAGTTTGCATGAATTATAACACTTAGAATCTTGAAAAAACATTCTCAGTATGAGCAACAGTCTTATTTGAAACGTGACATGACAATTTTCCCCTTACACTTCAGTAGTATGTCTGATACCATCTGAAATTAGACAGTCACATCTTTCTGATCATGCCAATAAACAATACCAGCAAAATAACAGCTAGAACCAGCAAACAATTTGAAATAGAACCTTATATTTAACAGCAACACAAATAATTCTAGGTTTCAGTTTAGCTTTCTTCATCAGAAACTAATGCTTATACAATCAAATATTCGGTATATCAGTGTCTGTCATATTCCCGATGGCAAATTTGTCAATTTTTTTCTCTTCTGACAGGAAGCTGATTTGTGAGATGAAGAGAATTTTGAGATACAGAGACTGAATATGATTAGAACTTGTTTTAAAAAGATCTGATTCCATGGCCTTTGTGTTTTGCCAAAGTTTCACTATTCAGAGTAAGAAACATTGTGACTGTTTCAACCATTGTGTAGTAAGAAAACATAATATAAAGGACATCATTTTTTTGTGTATGGTGTATTTTGTTTAAAGAGCCATCATGACGCATAAACAGTTGCATCACTTGTTAATAATCAGAAAAACTGTGGCACTCTGTCTCCAAAGGGCTAAACTGGAAAGGCTACCTGGTACTAATATGACTAAAATGAGTGAACATTATTGTACTTCATTTCTAATGCGAGACAAACCTAATAACCTTCTGCATTTTAGGTTATCCAAAGTTGTCGTTATTACTTCATGTGCTAAACTTTAGGACACTGCTTCTCTTGCACCATAATAAATCAGTGCTAAATAATGAAACATTTCTCCTGTCAGAAATAAAGACTGAGGATTACTGACTTTATTTCTGAACTGTATTTTTGAAAGTTGTCCCACAATCCACAGAAGGTCCACAGATGTCACACTTGCAAATGACAATTACAAAGTTTGCTCTTTCTACAGGTATTATTGCTCACAGTATAATACCTGAGCCAGCCACAGGGTTGTGTTTTTCTGTAGAAATACTCACAACTTTATCTGTCATAAGGAAATTCCAAACATGTGCCGGTATCTTTGCTGCCGTCTGGTCTGTTGGTTTCCAAGATTTTCGCCTCAAAGGTCATAAAAAACCTGTACCTAACTTCCTGCTTCTTTATTCCCTGACAAGGACAGAAACTTGCTTAGAAGACGTGAGCATCATAAGTGGGTGTTTTGCTGCTACACCTTGGATCATTGAGCTTTCTGGTGAAGCTTGGTTTGACGGTACATTGATCTGAAGCTTTAATCAGAAAGCCCACATCCATTCTTGCAACGCCAACTCACATCACTCTAAAATTGTTTAGTTGGTTTGTTTCTACAAGAGACAAGAACGGACTTTCTGATTTTGAAAAATCTTACCAAACAATGAATCCAGAACGGTGGGTGAGCCTGTGTGAGGGTTCCTGTCTGATCCTAGTATATAATACATATAGATATATACTGTACTGTATATACTGTACATACTGTGCATTTTATATTTATATTTGACTATTTTTTACTTTTCTATTATTCTATTATTATCTTATTGCTTCTGTATGCTGCTGTAGCGAAAAAATTTTCCCCTTGGGGATTAATAAAGTAACTACCTAACCTAACCTAACCTGTGTTTCCCTCTATTTTGTCCCCAATCACCTCTCCTCATGTGTGCTATCATTCCCATGTCTGTTTGTTATTGTTTTGCCACGTGTTTGAGTTTTGTTTTGTGTCACTCCACAGTACCCTCCTCCGAGCTCCACCTTCTGACTCGCCTCGCTCCATCAGCACAGCTGTGCCTCATTCCAATGATCACCACCAGCTGGTATATATTCTCCGGCCAGTCTCGCCACCGACGTCAGTCCGTCCGTTAACCTACCCGACATCCCGTCCCGTAAGTCTGTCTGTCTCCTTGCCTGATATTCCCGGTTCTGACTCCCTGTCTGTTTCCTGTTTCCTGCTCCTGCCGTTCAGCATCGAGCTACAGGCATTCACCTGAACGAAGAAGATTCCAGTTCGTTCCATGGAAATCAGCTGTTGAGATCTTGGCTTCGTAGAACCTCGGACGTCACACAGTCGACTCTGTTTTTCCGTCCAGCGTCGAGCCTCGGGTATCGCCTGTACGAAGGATTCCGGTTCATTCCTCGGAGATCAATCCTGTGTAGAGCTTCAAGTGTCACACAGTGACCCAACCTGTCTGCTGCACTCGGGATTTCCCCACAAAGCTCCGTCACCTTGCCACTCGCTGAGGAGGACCTCAGGATTCCCCCAGCAAAGCCACACTCCCGCTGCCTTCTGTCTGCCTGCCTGCCGGCCACGATCGCGGAAGGGAGAGAGAACTTGGACTTTCTGTTTTGTGGCCTGTTTGTTTTCTGCCTGGAGACAATAAAGAACCCTGGTTTGAGAAGGAATTCTGCTGTCCTGTATCTGCGTTTGGGTCCATTTACACACCACATCTTAACAGCCTGTGGCCGACCAATGAAAGCCTTGGAACAGGAAAGCTCTTCAACTGCCTGTCACAACACAAAGACACGAGGATGGGCCACATAAATGAGCTTTACTCACACAAGAAAGGATTACAAATCACATGGTCCATGCATGTGAAAACACATGGGGAAAATTCCTGGAAAAAAAACATGGTTAATTCCAAGCAGAAAATCACACAGAAGCACTTGACATGAGGAAAATGACTGAACAATCTGGTGACTAGTGGTAACTGAAGGGGAGTGGGCACTGACCGTGGGATTGCAAATGATGTGCAGCTGGGGCTGATTGGGGAACTGGGTGCAGGTGAGAATTCACATTTCTCCCGTTTTAGCTTTACTGGCTCCCTGTAAAATCAAGACAAGATTTTAGGAGCTGTCTCCTTACCTACAAAGCTCTCAATGACCAGGCTCTATCATATCTTGAAGGCCAAAACAGCCCTTTGCTCTCAGAGTTCATGTTGAATTGTTGGGTTTCTCTGTATAATATTGTAACGTCTTGCTGTAAGGACGTTAATGTGTTAAGTGCCATGAAATAGACAGAATGGAAGTTCTTGTACTTGGTCCCAAACACTTCAGAAACACTTTCTGTAATCACTTAGTTACTCTAGATGACGTTATCTTGGCCTCCAGCAAAACTGTGAGGAACCTTGGAGTCATCTTTGATGAGGATTTGTCCTTTAGACACCATATAAAGAAAATCTCCAGAACTGCCTTCTTTCATCTACGTAATATTAATAACATCAGGAAAATCCTTCCTCAGCGTGATGCAGAAAAACTCATTCATGCGTTTGTTACTTCTAGACTAGATTATTGTAATTCCTTGTTGTTAGGATGTCCAAATTACTCATTAAAACCCTGCAGCTGATCCAAAATGCTGCAGCAAGAGTACTGACGGGATTTAGCAAGAGAGATCATATTTCTCTAGTTTGATCTTCTCTTCACTGGCTTCC
The DNA here is from genome assembly GCF_029030835.1 of Brachyistius frenatus. Lineage (NCBI taxonomy): Eukaryota > Metazoa > Chordata > Actinopteri > Embiotocidae > Brachyistius > Brachyistius frenatus. The sequence goes on from NW_027210624.1 coordinate 4,735,926, forward strand.
TGTGAAATCAAGAATAGAATTTAAAATTCTCTTGATGACTTACAAAGCTCTACATGACCAGGCTCCATCATATCTTAGAGATCTTATAGAACCATATAATCCCAGCAGAGCACTTCTCTCTCAGTACACTGGTCTACTTGTGGTTCCTAGAGTTTCTAGAAGTAGAATGGGAGGCGGAGCTTCAGTTTTCAGGCTCCTCCCCTGTGGAACCAGCTCCCAGTTTGTGTTGGAGGGGCAGAAACCCTCTCTAGCTTTAAGATTAGACTCAAAACGTTCCTTCTTGATAAAGCCTATAGTTAGGGCTGGCTCAGGTAGACCTGAACCAACCCTTAGTTATGCTGTTAAAGGCCGAGGCTGCTGGAGGACCTCGTTACATGCTGAGCTTCTTTTCTTTCCTCCTACTCTTTAACTGACTCATACCTCACCATCCTTTTCTCTCCCATAGTTTTTTCTTATTGTCTGTTGTCTCCATTCAGTTCCCTCGCTCGCGTAGTTTCTCTTCTTTCTTTTGCAGATGTCCCGTCATGGAGCTGCATGTCTCTGCTCTGTGATTGTCATCTCCACCAACAGTTCTTCTCTTCTATCTCTATGCTGTCCTTTTCTCTCTCTGCTCTCCTCTCACCCGTACCGGTCGAGGCAGATGTTCTCCACCTCTGAGCCTGGTTCTGTCGGAGGTTTCTTCCTGTTAAAGGGAGTTTTTCTTCCCTCTGTTGGAGGTTTTTCTCCCTTAAAGAGGAGTTTTTTTCCCCCTCCTAGCTTATGTGGGAATTGTTGAATTGTTGGGTTTCTCTGTATAATATTGTAACGTCTTGCTGTAAGGACTTTAATGTGTTAAGTGCCATGAAATAACCTATGTTGTGACTTGGCGCTTTATAAATAAAGTTGAATTGAATTGAATTGAATTGAATTTTTAGTTGTGGTCACCAGAATTCCCCAAAACAGAATGAAAGGCAGAGCCTTTGGCTTTCAGGCCCCTCTTCTGTGGAACCAGCTCCCAGTTTGGGTTCAGGAAACCGATACCCTCTCTTTTAGGTCAGGTTTAAAACTTTGTTATTTGGTAAAGCTTACAGGCTGGCTCAGGTGACCCCAAACCATAGTTACGCTGTTATACGCCTCAGCTGCTGGGGGATGCACTAAGCACCTGTCCTCTCGCTCCTCTCTTTTACTCTCCATACATTTATATTTCAGTATTGCATGTCATTACCTTTGTTTCTTCTCTCTCGTGTAGTTTTAACTTTTTCCTCTCTGCACTCTCTTTCCCTGTACCATCCTGCTGGTGTCTCTGACTCCAGAGTTGCATGTTTATGATCCCCACCAACATGCCCTGTGTTTATTGTTTGTTGTTTCTCTATACTGTTCTTTTCTCTCTCCGCTCTCCCCTCACCCTACCCAGTTGAGGCAGATGGCTGTCCACCTCTTAGTCTTGTTCTGTCGGCTATTTTCTCCTGTGAAAAGGGAGTTTGTTGACTGTCTCTCTGTAATACTGTAAGTTCTCTACTTTAATATATGCCTTGAGATGGCTCATATTGTGATTTGACAGCATATCAATACAATTCAATTCAATAGTGTTAAATTGGTACACATGCTAAAATAATGGACAAAACCTGATTGAAATACTGTATGTAGGGAGTTTTTTGTTTCCGTCTTCAGTAACATCAAATAGTTCATTTAAAGAAAATACTGAAACAGGAGTACAGCGTGGGGGGAACTCCTTCCACTGCCCATTTTACAACTCAGTAGATATGAATAACTAGAACCAAATGCCTATTACAATTTTCCTGAGGTGACAGTTTAAAATACCCCAAATCCAAATATATTCAGTTCACAGCAATCCCTCGCCACTGTGCTGCAAGTTAGAGATTTTTCAGCACATTTTACTTTCTTATCGCAATTGTTGCAATTTCATGGTGATTACCAATGGATTAATCGACTCTTTTTTCAGCTCTAGAGGAGTTTCGATACTGTATCCATGAGGTAAAATTGTTAGTTTAATAGGTACATCTTACGTGGTTGGTATTTTATATTATCTATTGATTTTGAATGGTTAGATATCACCAGACACGCTAATGTAGAAAGATTTTGTTCAGATTTTTACTTTTAAATATTAAAGATAGTGACAGGGTGATATGAGCAGGCAGGTCCTCTTGGCATTTTTTCAACATGAAAGTGAAATGCTTTTATTCATGGCTATGATTGAGGACTGGCCGTATATTTCCCTTTGTGATTACAACAGATAAAGTTGTATTTCTAAACACCAGAGTAAAATACATAGGTTGTGCTGTTATAACTGAATAAGTGAGGACAATAAAATAAAGTTCAGTCAGAGTGGAGCAGCCAGCAAGTGATTACTGATATCACGGTTTTATCTCTGTGCCAATGATTAATGTCACACTCTCCTTCATGCGCCACACTCTTTGTTTAATCTGCTGCTGCCTCCTGCTGCAGGAATATTCCCCCTCCATTTAAGAGACGCACTGCTTTTTTAAGCTCTCCATTTTGTCACACATAAATCTGTGGACTGCAATTGTTATTACAGACACTGCCAACACGTATTATGAGCATGCTGTCATCAGTCATTATATGAAACTATGAGCTTAATTTACCAGAGGTTAAATGTTGCTTGACCACTGTTCAGTAAAAACCTTAAACAAAGATGTTTGTGTCAGGAGTCCAGTTTTCCTCCGTTTTGCCCCCGATCACCTCTCCTCCTGTGTCCCCTCAGTCCCCTGTCTGCTTGTTCTGTGTCCTCCTCTCCTCACCTCCCGTGGCCACGCCCCTCACCGGTCCCAGCAGATGCAGCCACTCACCCCAGATCACCACCTGCAGGTGTGCTGCATCTCCCTGATCACCTCCCCGGACTATATGTAACCTGCCCCTGCACTCCTCTGGTTGTCGGTTCATTAGTTAGTCACCCGTCCGTCCTCCGTCCGTTCTCCGGCCATCCTGTTCCCGTTCCTCCGGCTCCTGTTCCACCTGCAGAGCTACCTGTCCGAGTCACCAGTCAGTGGAGTTTCCCTCCCGACTCGGAGGATTACAGACTCTGCTTTTTCCAGCGGTCCTGTCCGCTGGTCTACCGGCTGCCCTGCCAGCCGTGTCTCCCTGGATCAGTCGGTTGAGTTGCCCTCCCGACTTGGAAGCAAGTGGACACTGTAGGTGCCACCTTTTGGTTTGTTTGTTTGTTTTTATTTATGAAAATAAAGACTGTATTTTGGAACCGATACCCGAGTCTATGAGCCTGCATTTGGGTCCTGGTAAAACACCCACCACACAACAGTTTGGGGGCAACACTGCATAATCCAATATATGATTTTACTATAAGCACTTTACTCTGGCACTTATGGTGCTGACAAAAAAAATTACCATTATCCACACAGGGCCGGTTTTTCAATACACAAAGTGCCAAATTGATGCTGAACAACATTGCAAGGGTCAACTTCCTCAATATCTACCAAATGTCTCACTAACTAACACTATGCATGCTATGCTCATATACCAACGTAAAATCCACCTATAACAAAGCCTTGGCAACCCAGTGACAGTGTACAGTATCTCACTGGGGTTATCAAGTTTGCACCTCCTTTCACCGCTGTTTCGTCCAGTTAAGCCCACAACACCTTGAACATCTTTTTTCAAAGCCACAAGATTATACCCGCTACACACGACCACCATAACTATTGTTGTATGTAGTTCAGTCAGTTACAGCCTACAACAATCGAGTGGCATCGGTGAGTTGGATACGACACGACATGCACTAAAAAAAGGAAAACAAAATAGATCCAATTACTATCTTTTTATTCTTTGTATTTGTGTAGAGGAAACAACATACTAAAAGAACACAACTATGTCTCACATCTCATCCCATCAGCCTACATGCACAATTTAACTTCAAGATTTATGATCACTATTTGCTACAATAATTAGCATTATAGCATATATTTGGTTCCAAAGTGTCCTGGGGTAAAACATTGAACCCAGAGTTGCTCCTGGTGGAAGTTGAGAGCACCTTGCATGGCAGCTCTGTTGCCATTTGGTGTGTGTCTGAATGGATGAATGGGAGGCAGGATACTGTTACGGTTTTTAAAAGTTTAGTTTCATGTTTACAGTTTTCAGTTGTTTGCTTCCTCATGCTCCTCTTCATCCCTCCTCCCAGACTTCACTTGTGGTCCTGCAGCTGCTCCTCCTGTTCCATCAGCATATCCAGTCTATATGAGAATTTGGAAATTGGAATTAGCTCAACAGAAAACGACCACAAGCTCTGTAACTTACAGGAAGGCTGATGCTCTTTGACACCGAAAACAATGAAACATGTATTAGAATCAAGAGTATTCTATTATAGCTGCGAGTGGAACCTGTATCGTCCACTGCAACATTACCAGTTGTCCTCAGCAGCAAAAAGCATCATCACCATCACTCAGTCTTTGGGACGTTGTGTTTCTTGTTCAACTTGTGCAGAATCTTCCTCACTTTCCCTGCAGTTAGCTATTTTCTTTAACCAGCACATGAAATTTTTTTTTCTCACGTGTGTCAACAAAAAAACAGACAGCGTCAGCACACTGATGGCGGTTTGTGAAGGGAGCTACAATAATCCCCAAACTGTTGCCAAGTAGCTAAATTGACCCCAAATTCCTGCATTGTGCTGGAGACTGGCCTCGGGCTGTTGATGAAGAGGCATCTTGTCCCAGCTGGATGTCACTTATTGGTGGTGGACCGTTGCTGTCCCTTCAGGCTGTGGATCTTATTACTCAGATCCATCTGCAGCAAGTTCTGTAATTAAATGACAACATGGGAGCTCACACAATGATTGTTATGGTTTGGGTTTATTGAGGTCAAATTTACTTTTCTTTAAACTGAAGTAAAATGTTTGTCATTTAAACCTCTCTGAAAATTGGTAACAGTTTTTGTACAACTGTACCTGGCTGTATTTTTTTTATAAGGAATTCACCACTGCACACACTGACTAAACGTACCAGAGCTCTTTGTGTTGATCTTTAAGTTCCTCCCTGACACAACATTGTCAAAGCAAATAGTTTGGAATATTTTCAAATCTGAGTAGTTAAATTGGCGTGTACGTCGGCTCACTGTCCTGTGTGTGTGTGTGTGTGTGTGTGTGTGTGTGTGTGTGTGTGTGTGTGTGTGTGTGTGTGTGTGTGTGTGTGTGTGTGTGTGTGTGAAACCAGACATGAATGTTCGTATTGTACTGTTCTCCAAGCTTTTTAAAATTCTTCCTCTCTACAATATCTATATGACAACAATGGACTGTTTAAGGTTTGTTCAAGTAAGTAGTAACTAGTTAATCACATTTATTGGGGTTCAGCCTTAAAAAGGTTGACGCCAGTGAAGTATAAGCAATTTCTTTTAAACTTTTTTTTTTTACTAAAAAATACTAAAAAGTTTGAAAGCATCTTTTTCTTTTGACTCTTACAATGAATAATGACAGTAAAAAAATGATTGTTTTGCTGTGCACGCACTCTTATTCCAAAGAAAATAACTATTGAATAATTATTGTTCCTGTGGTTGTTGTAAATGTTTAAAACTGTTTGAATGTAAACGGTTTTTTTTGTTTACTTTATGTTAGTAGTAGTAACTATACGTAAGTATGATGGGAGCAACAGAGGAAGTCAGGAGACCACTGTTTGTTTCAAACTGACATTGTTTTTGGGTCATACTAATTAGAGCAGACCTTGTGCTGTTTAACGATACTAATTACTACAGTGACATACAACAACAAATAACAGCATGACGATTACATAGTCTAACTATCCAATTTCACCTCCTATTGGGGAGTTGCAGGAAATGCAAACAGGAAATGTAGGGAAATAAAGTAGAGGAATAATTTGCAGCAAAGGTCTGGTCAGATGGAAGTCAAGCAGGGACTGCTGAGGGTGTTTTCAACCAATCAGCTATCAGGTTGTGTCAGAAGATAGTGATAAGCCACCTATAGTATAGTATATGGTCAGTTAGGTCAGAGGACTTGTTGCAAGAGAGAAAATCAACAGAAAATACAAATGTTGTGATGCATACATCTCTATTATCAACAGAATAAAAAGTTAAACATCATGGCGTCACTATTTCTCAGGGGCTAACATGAAATATGTTTTAGTTTTAAAGTTTAAAGTTTTATTTAGTTTGATCAAACATTTGACAACCAAAAGATCTTCTGTTTACACAGACATAAAACAGAGAAAAACTGCAAGCGAATCTCTACAAAGGAGGAGCTGGAACAAGTGTGCGTTTCATGACCTGGTGCATTTTTAGATAAAGAATTACAAACAATTAACTTAATATTCAAAAAGAATATTTTTTTTGTGGATCAACGAGTAGATAAATCAATTCTTCATTTCAGCGCTGATATGGTTTATTTCCTAAATGTGCTTTAATCAGGACCAGTATTGACAAGTGGTTTGTGACTGACCACTTCTGTAGAATACATGGTATGACACACATTTGAGTGTTAGTCCTTCAAAGCGTCCGAAAAATTTGGTCTTTCCTCTTTATGAACTCTAAAGAAACTATGATGATCTGACGAGCAAAAATAAACACATAATCAGATGTGATGGTTTAATTAACTGACTTTGTTCCTCCACCAGAGAAACAAAAGATCTGCACTGTGTTTGTTTATTCCACCAAGACAGAGATAGCATTATCATGAGCAGTCAAGGAGGACTTCGGCACTCGGAAAAACATGTGCTTGTCTCAGGACCTTGTTACTTACATTCTGTTAAAATTTCTAAAGGCACCTTCATTGTTATTTTGCTGTTTTTCAGGAAGACATACAAGCATTCCAGTTGGTTAAACAGAGTAAGTCTGTCTCGATAACAAAGAAAGTTCAAGCGTTTTGATTTGTGCATCATAGAAGATGGAAACAAACTGTTCTCGTCTTTCATGGTGCACCTACAGCGACTCTTTCCTGTGCTTGTTTACCTCCAGCTGTGTTTGTGCCTATGGAAGTGAATTGTATTACACCACTTCCAATGACCTTCAAATACTTATAATTCTTTGTTACATAAGGGTGGAACTTTTCAAGGAAAAAAACAAAACATATTTGATAAAAAAAATATAACAAAACCAAAAAAGGCAAAGAAATCCTTGAAACCAGTCCTGCACAGTATGTGGTAGAAAGGAATGACTGAGTTGAGAGAGTAAACAGAATCTGTCCCTGACAGGAGAATCCGAGTGTTGCTGGCTGGACCAGTGGGCTGGCACTTCCTGTGGTTGGCTCAGCCTGCGGTCTTTGGCACGCCGTTTGTCTCTGCTGCTACCCTGCGAGTAGCCAACTCTCGTCTTTGACAGTTTTACAGTTCGGTTTTTATTGTAGTGATGACTGTCCTTACAACATAGCTGTAAAATGACAGGTAAAAATAGACAACAGGTTAGTTTTCTTATCTGATCTCACTGGCGGGTCTCCATCTTTCCTCCCCTGCACTGCAACTCATCAGTAAAACCTACACTACGACAGTATGAGAGAGAAGTTCTGAACCTCCGATCATAATACCTGACAGCATGAACTAAAACTCCAATAGTGGTGGGAAGGTGTTTGTGCTAGAAAGGGCAGAAATGAATACAGATGAGTTAATATCAATAAAAAGAGTGTCACGACAGGTTCATTTTTAGTTCATAAGCTGTCTGTTTTACAAAGAAGACGACATACAAAACTGCAATGTGAATTTAAAAGGACACATTTTCTGTCTAAGTCTACTATATACTTCTACTCTACTACATTTCAGAATAAAATATTGCCCTTCTTTACATATATTTGTCAGCTTTGCTTACATTAAGACAATGTTAAAAAAGTGACATTACGAATCTGGTTTTTGGTTTTCACTGAGTTTGTGAACACACATCTATTGGAATATACTGTATAATTAACCTTCTTTGAATGCACTTGAATACATATGCAATGAGGAGAGAGACACATTGCAAACACTGAAACAAATGACATGCAAATTTAAACTTAAGCCCTGAGTGCTCGTGTAATAAATACGGCAGCGTGCGTTAAATCTGTGCATGTAAAACAGGTGCAAAAGCATTAAGTCATCGAGCTGCCTTGAGCTAAATGCCAAAACAACGTAGTTTAGTGTGCTTGCATACTAACATGTGCTAATTTACTCTGACCATAGCAGAGGGAGATACAACATAAAATGAATTACAAACGATCGAAACATTTTAATTTTGACCTGATGACACCACTATATAAAAAGTCAGGGGTTCACCAAAATAGCCAGGATTCATCCTCTGGGAAACATGAACGTCTGTACCCATTTTTTTGACAACCCATCAAGTGAATATTAAGACATTGAACAACATCAGAGAAAATGTCGACCTGTTGGTGAAGCTACAGATAAAAGAGTCGGGATCACCAAAGCTTCATCATCTGGACAACATGAATAACTATAATACATTTCTGTTGATGTTTACTATCGTTGTGGATATATTTCAAAGTAAGCCCAGTGTCACCCTGCTGGTGGCATGAGAGCAAAAATCAGGACATCAGTGTCATCTTGTAGGAAACATGTCTGTTTGCCATGCAACCACCACAGCCAAAAAACAAATTGAAAACACGTGCAATATGCAATACATTGCATTGTAAAAGACAAAACTTTTTTTTTTTTTTTGCTTGTGGATCCTTATAAAAAAAAGCAGTGTACCTGGCTTCCATTTTCTGTTGTTTTTATGTTTTTGTCTTGTCTTTGACTTCTTAGTAGCTCCACCAAGCAGAGATTTTCTTTCCCAACTACTCACATGGTTTTAAGGAAATTACCAACTGTAACTGTTTGAGGCCCCAAAGCAGACAAATTCTCTAATGCTTTTTATAAAAAAAAAGAATTACATAAAAGTGCTAAAAATTCATTAAGATGTACACATGCCTTTCCTCTACGACTGGTCATCAAAGTTTCAGTTTTATGTTGTGAATCCTCACTAATTAAATCTAGCAAGCTACATATGAACTACACATGTATTTGAAACATTGTTCATGAGCCAAATGACATCAGATCTTAATTATTTTCTTTATTTTCTATAATTTTTGATGGTTTGGAGCAGAAAGAGTCTCTCTTTAATAAAAGACAAATGGGATCAGGACGTATGAATGGGGAAAAGAAAAAAGAAAAAAAGTTTTCTATCTTTTCTATATCTAAAAGCTGAAGCGCTCCAAACTTCGCACATCACACCAAACTGCTCCATGAAGCTTGCCAGTGTGCAACATACTAGACAGTGGTTTTAGTTGGAGATAATGTTATCTGAGTTTCAGGAGCAGGACTGCACCTTAAGCACTCCCCTTTAGGTCATATGTCTATAAATAGCCACCTGCCCTGCAAACCTGTCTGTTCTCCTTTTCTCTACCCACCCTCTTTCTTTGTCTCTCAAACTGTAAACTTTTAGCCAGCTCCATCGCCCTCAGCCATCCATCGCCATTCTCAATATAATCATTAAACATTGTTTTACACTTAATTGAGGTTGTGGTCCTTGCTTGTTAATAGGCAGCTACTGTACACGTGTAACTGTGTGAGTGCGCGGTGGGAAACGAACAAATATGTCTGAAAAGAGGTGGCAACAAAAACAACATTTAATAATTTTCTCATTTTAGCATTATTGTCTTTGTGTATCACACTAAATGCATTAGATACATCATAGTGTAAACAATTATGTGGTAGCTACCACTCTGAAATGTGGCAATTGAATCTGCCCGAGAAATAAAACTAACCATTTATCTACGGCTCGTCTATCCACCTGCTGGTAATATTCACATGGGGATAAATTAAGCCTTCTGAGAGAACAATTGAACATTTCCAAGGATGATGACACACTTTGAATAGAAAAGGCATAATAATAGGACAGTAGATGTTGTCAAAACTCTATGTTGACTCACCTGGATGAGAAAGACTGACCATCTGGCATCTCTGGCAAATGAAAGGTGACCCACTTATGTGTTGAAAAGGTTAGACTTTAGCATTAGGTACACAAAATGGTGACTACAGTAGCGGCTGAGGAATGAGTACGGGGCAATTTAGGAGCTAACTGCTTATAAAGGAACAGATAAGTTCCTTTATATCTTTGTGTAGTACATATGTACTATAGTTGACTAATACAGTGGGTACGGAAAGTATTCAGACCCCTTTACATGTTTCACTCTTTGTTTCATTGCAGCCATTTGCTAAAATCAAAAAAGTTCATTTTATTTCTCATTAATGTACACTCAGCACCCCATCTTGACAGAAAAAAACAGAAATGTAGAAATTTGTGCAAATTTATTAAAAAAGAAAAACTGAAATATCACATGGTCATAAGTATTCAGACCCTTTGCTGTGACACTCATATTTAACTCACATGCTGTCCATTTCTTCTGATCCTCCTTGAGATGGTTCTACTCCTTCATTGGAGTCCAGCTGTGTTTAATTAAACTGATTGGACTTGATTAGGAAAGGCACACACCTGTCTATATAAGACCTTACAGCTCACAGTGCATGTCAGAGCAAATGAGAATCATGAGGTCGAAGGAACTGTCCAAGGAGCTCAGAGACAGAATTGTGGCAAGGCACAGATCTGGCCAAGGTTACAAAATAATTTCTGCAGCACTCAAGGTTCCTAAGAGCACAGTGGCCTCCATAATCCTTAAATGGAAGAAGTTTGGGACGACCAGAACTCTTCCTAGACCTGGCCGTCCAGCCAAACTGAGCAATCGTGGGAGAAGAGCCTTGGTGAGAGAGGTAAAGAAGAACCCAAAGATCACTGTGGCTGAGCTCCAGAGATGCAGTAGGGAGATGGGAGAAAGTTCCACAAAGTCAACTATCACTGCAGCCCTCCACCAGTCGGGGCTTTATGGCAGAGTGGCCCGACAGAAGCCTCTCCTCAGTGAAAGACATATGAAAGCCTGCATAGAGTTTGCCAAAAAACACATGAAGGACTCCCAGACTATGAGAAATAAGATTCTCTGGTCATTCTCACATGGTCATAAGTATTCAGACCCTTTGCTCAGTATTGAGTAGAAGCACCCTTTTGAGCTCTACAGCCATGAGTCTTCTTGGGAATGATGCAACAAGCTTTTCACACCTGGATTTGGGGATCCTCTGCCATTCTTCCTTGCAGATCCTCTCCAGTTCCGTCAGGTTGGATGGTGAACGTTGGTGGACAGCCATTTTCAGGTCTCTCCAGAGATGCTCAATTGGGTTTCGGTCAGGGCTCTGGCTGGGCCAGTCAAGAATGGTCACAGAGTTGTTCCGAAGCCACTCCTTTGTTATTTTAGCTGTGTGCTTCGGGTCATTGTCTTGTTGGAAGGTGAACCTTCGGCCCAGTCTGAGGTCCAGAGCACTCTGGAAGAGGTTTTCTTCCAGGATATCTCTGTACTTGGCCGCATTCATCTTTCCTTCAATTGCAACCAGTCGTCCTGTCCCTGCAGCTGAAAAACACCCCCATAGCATGATGCTGCCACCACCATGTTTCACTGTTGGGATTGTATTGGGCAGGTGATGAGCAGTGCCTGGTTTTGTCCACACATACCGCTTAGAATTAACGCCAAAAAGTTCAATCTTGGTCTCATCAGACCAGAGAATCTTATTTCTCATAGTCTGGGAGTCCTTCATGTGTTTTTTGGCAAACTCTATGCGGGCTTTCATATGTCTTGCACTGAGGAGATGCTTCCGTCGGGCCACTCTGCCATAAAGCCCCGACTGGTGGAGGGCTGCAGTGATAGTTGACTTTGTGGAACTTTCTCCCATCTCCCTACTGCATCTCTGGAGCTCAGCCACAGTGATCTTTGGGTTCTTCTTTACCTCTCTCACCAAGGCTCTTCTCCCACGATTGCTCAGTTTGGCTGGACGGCCAGGTCTAGGAAGAGTTCTGGTCGTCCCAAACTTCTTCCATTTAAGGATTATGGAGGCCACTGTGCTCTTAGGAACCTTGAGTGCTGCAGAAATTATTTTGTAACCTTGGCCAGATCTGTGCCTTGCCACAACTCTGTCTCTGAGCTCCTTGGACAGTTCCTTCGACCTCATGATTCTCATTTGCTCTGACATGCACTGTGAGCTGTAAGGTCTTATATAGACAGGTGTGTGCCTTTCCTAATCAAGTCCAATCAGTTTAATTAAACACAGCTGGACTCCAATGAAGGAGTAGAACCATCTCAAGGAGGATCAGAAGAAATGGACAGCATGTGAGTTAAATATGAGTGTCACAGCAAAGGGTCTGAATACTTATGACCATGTGATATTTCAGTTTTTCTTTTTTAATAAATTTGCACAAATTTCTACATTTCTGTTTTTTTCTGTCAACATGGGGTGCTGAGTGTACATTAATGAGAAATAAAATGAACTTTTTTGATTTTAGCAAATGGCTGCAATGAAACAAAGAGTGAAACATGTAAAGGGGTCTGAATACTTTCCGTACCCACTGTATATATTATAATAATTATGAACCTGTGTCCAATACTTAGTTACATTATTAATGTAAATAGTGGTCACTTTTAAGCCGTCCTGATCAGCTTTTATTTTATTTTTTAATTATGACTATGTGGAATGTAAAAAGGGTCACTTGTGTCAAACTCACTGAGAATTATCATGCAGTTCCCTCTACAATGTTTTAGACACTTTATTTAGCAAATCTTTTGGATTTATACCCGAAAACCTTTCTGTTTTTGTTTTTTTCCCAGCATTTTCATCAACTTAGGTTTCCATCTTTGATTTAACTTAGGAACTGGCTGATGAACACAGTGTGGCATTTAAATAGAGGCTAAAAAGCCAGACTTTCCATCCAGTAGTCGAAGACCGAACACAAAATAGGGAGGGGCTCCAATAACTTGAATTCGGCCGGTGTATACGAACACAAGGACAGAATGATGTTGTTCTGTGTCTCATGCATGTGTAAACAGGCAATTTTCTGTGCTTTTTAAACAAACTGAGTTATTACTTGAATCCATGATTTCTGCATAATCCCCATAATTGCTGATGCTGACTGTACTTTTAGTAAAAAAATGTGTTGGATTAGGGAACAACATAACATCTGTCCTGTTGATGGTTTTAGAAGTAGCGGGGAAGTGGAGCTGATAGATCTACTGCTGTGTTGTGCTAAAACCATTCTCTTCACCTTCATAGTTGTAATTCCAAGCTGGATGTATTGGAAATTTCTGACAGGTACAATATCTCTAATAAGCCAAAAAGAACTACAACCAAACAGTAGTAAAATTGCTTCAAAACCATGTGTGCTCATAAGTATGTAGAAATAAAATGCAGTATTAACAGAAATGTGTTAATAATATTATGCAGTTGTGATTCAGAGACAGTAAAACAAATGACCTGCTGAGAAGGTGAAAATAGTTTCTTCTCACAACCCAGTATCACGGCAAAGCGTCAAATAGGCACACCAATACACTACAGCAAAACATGAGATAGCTACACTTGGCAATGTCTAGGCGTGACAGTTAAAACATTTTTTTGTGGTGGACAGGTGTGTCTATTCCATGCTTTGCTGTGACACTGAGTTGTCTCACATTAGGAAAAGAAGCTAACCTACAACAACATTAATGTAAAAACAGGAAATATATACAATGAAAAATATAGCTACACATGTACTGTGCAGTTAGGTTTACATTCTGACATGTCATAGAATAATGAAAAATAAAAAGTTGCAGTCCATTTAGGTTCATAAGTTCCAATGCCGTGCTTAACAGCACCCATTAAAGACTTAAACAGTCTTCATTGTAAATGCTGTAATTCCTGTCCTGTGTATTAAGATGAAATATAGAAGAATGATCATATGCCACTGCATACAAAATATCTTATGTTGAAATATGTAGGATAATATCAGATCATACTAATACCCCTGTGAATTCCATTACTAAATATTTGCATTGACAAACAACACATTACAGATTCTTCCGGTTAGGGGTTAGCATTATTAATATTTAATAGATTTGATAGCTGGGGGCTCAGTTATAGTCAGTTTTAGTCAATAAGCCATTATAAGATTCTTATGTAACAATTTAATGTATGCAATGATTAAGATGGAATCACATAATTACACCTTTATTGTGTTATAGTCTATGTAGACTATGTAGACTATAACACAATAGATAAATGACAAATACAAAAGTAATACAATTGTCTTGTTTTTGATGTATTTCATTTTCAGATCATATACAGCACAAAATAAAAAAGTATGAAAAAAAGTACAAAGTACACAGCCAAAGTATCTCAGGAGGGACCGTTCGATACACTGCGGATGATGACTCAAACCTCGTGGAACAGAAGACTAAGAGCAGCCCCAACCTTGATCTTGCTGAAGACCTTACTGAATATAGAATACATAACTATTGTATCACAGGAAATGCCACAGTATCTTTACTATGAAGCACAGCATTCTTTCAAAAGAAAGTTCAGAAGACAAATTTCTCACAGAAGACTCAAAAAATCCACAAGACAAGGTCCACACGCATTAAAAGTGTATGAGGCCAAATGTATATTTTGAGACAAATGTGGAAAGTATTTGAAATGTCAAAGGACAAATGAGAGTCTGACAGAGTTGGGAGCTGATGAGACAATCAGGAGGGTGACTGTGCAGTAAGCGGTTTGATGCTGGAAAACATCAATCTAGGATGCTGAGCAATGCAGTAGTAGTTCAGCAAGTAGCGCTCAATGGAAGTTGCTCCAGGGTGCAATGTGGTGCAGTGGAAAAAGCTGTAAAGTAATACAGACAATGAACATCCTTGAAAAGATTCATTGTGGACCGGTGGAAGCTAGCTGAGAACTGGGTAAAGCTGCAGGGACAAGAAGCTACAACCAGTGGAGAGATATGCAATTGCATATCTCTCCACTCTGGACTGGGTCTGGGCAAAAGAGACAGGGATGTTATTGAAGAGCTGGAACCTTCCTATGAAGAGATGGATACTGGTATGCTCCTACTGCCAACCAGAATGGATATCAAGCTGCAGTTTGGGATATGGAGGTCATGATTCCTTGCCTTGGATACCTTAAGAAAATAAACTTCCACCTACATCAGAAATGTGGCATCCAGAACCAGACAAGGTACATCAATGTAAGTAACCATGCTCAGTTACTTGAAGGTGTAATGCTCTTGTCTCTCTGTTTGGGTTGTGCGCAAGTACCTTTGCAGGATGAGGAAAACTAAGCCCTCTTAAAGTTGCCAAAGGAAACAGGACATTCCAGGAGCCCTTTAAATCCCTGCATACATCCAGAGTTGTGTCAGGAGGAATCTTACAGCAATATGGCATTATTTGTCTGCACTATCATATAGTCATGTAATATCCATGAACATTACCTGTTGTTATGCATCAAAGAGGGTAAACTGGAGTTTAACCTGATTCCCACATGCTGTATGCACAGTTTACAGCTTTGCACACAGCATGACAATTATACCAGAGGAAAAACTACACGGATGTACAACCGATGACAAAGGTATACTTATAATAAATACGGTAGATAAATGTTCACCAGCCTAAAGAAAAAATATGTAGTTTGAAGACATTTGGCTTCCTCACTGAAATAGATGAGAAATATCTTCCAGACTGGATGTAGTGACCCCCACTAACGGCCTTCCTGAATGCCCTACCATCCTCCCGACTGCTTCTGCCTTGTCAAGTAACTACAGTGCACAGACATGTGCGAGCTACAATCCTTCAGCAAACAGGGGGAGGATGTAAAACAGGGGTTTCCAACCGGTAGTTCACACGCTATCAGAGTATAACTCGCTGAAGATTCAAACAATATGCAATGTTTCCCAGATAGACAGCCACCCAAGTATATTTGGCGATTCCACTTCAGTATTTTTTATATATTTATTCACTCTCTCGTTATACTCTCACACTGAAATGGAAAGAATTGGGGTCTCAAAAATTAACAATAACATAAATACAACATTTTTGGCTGGACCGCAACAGTGGAGCCCAAACTATGAAGCAAGTTTGAAAGATCAAAGTTACACAAGGTCGGCTGAATGCACAAATATTCAAATTAAAATATGCAGGGAATAATACAGGAAGTTATGTGATATAGTTATATGTAGACATTACATTTAATTTAGCTGATGCTTTTATCCAAAGCAACTTACAATAAGTGCATTTCAACCATGAGGGTACAAAACTCAGAACAACAAGAATCAAGAAAATACAATTTCTTCAAGAAAGCCAAACTACAAAGTGCTATCAGTAAGTGTCATTTTAAGTGCTACTAAAGTTCTACTGTTCAAGGTAAAGTCGGAAGAGGTGTGTTTTTAGTTTGCGGCGGAAGATGTACAGAGTTTCTGCTGTCCTGATGTCGTTGGGGAGCTCATTCCACCATTTAGGAGCCAGGACAGCAAACAGTCGTGATTTAGTAGAGTGTTTAGCTCAGTGAGGAGCAACAAGCTGATTGGTAGAAGCAGAGTGGAGGGAGCGGGCTGGGATGTAGGGTTGGACCATGTCCTGGATGTAGACTGGACCCGATCTGTTCACAGCGCGGTACGCAAGTACCAGTGTTTTGAAACGGATGCGGGCAGCTACTGGTAACCAGTGAAGGGAGCGGAGGAGCGGAGTAGTAGACAGATAGTAAATAATGACAAGTAAGCAATATGTATTTTTTTGTTTTCTATAACTGATGTGAGTAGTGAGAGCTGTATCAATTGAATATGTAAAGAAATACATTCAGAAAAAAGCATGCACATACTGTTAGATTTAAGCTGCTGTGATACAAAATGTGTGTGAAGAGTATCAATGTGTTATTGCTCACATAAAATAATCGTATTCAGCTTGTTTGGGTGGAGCTCAGCTATGTGTATATGTTTCTGAACATGAGGAGTTCTTGGGCACCTTTATTTTGTCAAAGTAGCTCTCAGAGGAAAAAAAGTTGGAGGCTGATGACTGATGTTGAAGTTTTCATGAAACTAACACCTGTTCTACAAAGCAGGATTTGGGGTTAGAGAGGTTAGTGAGCAGGTTCTGTTCAAGGTCATAGATCAAACAGTATAAAAGCACCACCTGCTGACCAATCAATTGTCTTGGAAAATGGCCTCTCCAATCATAGAAGATCCTGTAGAACTCAGTGTGCAGATTGTGAGAGAGTCTATAAGAGGGTAAAGTATTAAGAGCCCGGCTAACCTCTTTGGCTTTCCCTAATGCTTTTTGTGTGAAAACTATAGATTTCATTCAATAGTACTGATGTGAAGCACTAAAACTTTGTATGAGTACTTATAAGTAAGCTACCTACAACTTTGCATTATGTTTGAGTATACCATACAAAATGTCATACACCCCATCAGAATACACAGAAGCAACATAATAATTGAATGGAATTTATTTAGATGTACTTGTGCCCTTGGGGCAGCAATATTATAAACCTATTAATGTATGCACTCACACACTGCAATATTGACAGCTAGTCTTCTGCATTTGGCAGCTGCAACTGTGTTCCTTTAAGCCTACTGGGTGACTAATCTATTCATATTTGACCAGTATTATAGTTTTCTCTTTGTTTATAAAATGCACTGCTCTGCTGCCAGCAGACTTGTCCATGTTTCCGATTGGTCACATGTTGCAAACACTGCCCGTTTTATGTGAAGCTTGATTGGGAAACTTTGGGTTGACTTAGTGACCCAAAGAATTGATCTTAGTATGCCATTATGACATATTATGATGTTTGTGATGATTATTGATATATGTATAAAACATGTGAATGAAAGAGGTAAAAGGTCATCATGTTGAAATAGCATGCAGTTACAGACTGTTTCAGAATACTTAACAAGAATTTGCACCTTGTTTGTTACCAGTGAATGAAAATGCTGACCTGGGCCCATGACGGTTAAATGGACCAGTAATTTCATCGACAATCAGCTGGACACATAAACATGCTTGACCTTTTGTCTAAGTAAAGTTGGAAATGGTGACCATCTTTGTGCAGTGAAATTAACTTTTCATTGGTCGTAGCAGAATTATAAAAAGCATCTTGACATATTGAGAAACAGTGCAAATATGAACCTATTGCGTAATGACTACAGCTCTAGTTTATGAAAAAGGTGTCCTACGTTTGGTGGCAGTGTGGATCTAATAATGGATAGACAAAAGACGTGGTGGGTAATTTTCCGCTGCGTCTGGCATTATACTGCCTGATCTGGGCCAGCTGCAAAACTCGCACTGAAGTTTCGCCAGGTTAGGTATTGCTGCGCAATTTGTCCCAAGAAATTAAAAAGTGGCAGCCTGATTTCCCTACAGAGGTCATTAACATTTCATCTACATTTTTCATCTTGATTTATAAATCGTACATATAAATTGCTATTGTATTTGCCAATAAGATATACTTTGATCTCTTCTCCAATTTTCTTCTTTTGACTGAGAATGGGTCTCTTTAGAGGATTCCTGAGCTCAACTTAAGGAGGACAGTAGTGTATATCTGCAAATTGGCTTTAAGAAGGATTTAATTATTTTCAGGGTTCGTAACAAAATATTTTATTTTAATAGACTTCCCGTAGTCATTTTAACTTAGTTGTAATTAAAGGTCATACGTGGATGACACTCAGGTGGCCATGAACCAGTGTGGGTTAGGGTTGGTTTCTGTCTGATCAATCTCAAAATGTCATCACATTAGTTCGATACTATTCATCTCCGTCTTAACCTTAAAAAAAGTCACTTTTTTTCAGAAACATAGCATCTAATCATCAACAAGAGCGGTAAGGGTGAGTGGTAGAAAAACAGACCATATATTACCTAATATGTTAAGGATGTTAATGAAAGGATATCCTCTATTCTCGTGCCTAACTCTAAATTCTAAACACTAACCTGAGCAAGGTCATCACGCCAATGCACAGCTTTGATAGAGCTGCCATATCCACCCTTTCTTGAGTTTGTCCTTCCGGCGTCTGAGCCAGCCTTGTAATCCAAACAAGAGATATGACTCAGTGGATTTGGAGCCCCTTGAGGATAGGACTTATCCAACCTAAAACTGATTTGGTGCTGGTGTGTCCAGCTGTCTTGATGAGGTGCCATCCCCCACCGGAACTAATGCAAGAGGATTCCACCATGACTCGAGAGGAGTGAAGATGGGAAAGTTGGTGTTGCTGGAGACTTCTGTAGTTAGTCACAAAAAGTTAAATGGGCAATAAACCCTTTCCCTATATTAATATTGAATATTATATATTAATAATTGAAGTCTGAATTGCCAAATTTGCTGTGGCTTTTCTGATTATTTTTTTTAAGCTAAAATATGAGTCCCTCTTTGGGTTAGCAGTACAAATGAAGGGATACATACCTTTACAGCCTGTTAGAAGTCCTATAGAAACAATGCATTTTCCATTGTTGTAGTAGGTTTGCTTGGTGAAATTCCTGAAGTGAAAGATAAATTATTGTCCCCATCTGTAACTGTCATTAGTTTGTAAAGCAACTCCCGGAAAGGCTGTGACAACAATATCGTCATGATGAAACCATTTTCTCTCGTGCTTCCTGCAGGTGAAGATGTTACCATGTATTTTGCCACAGTATGAAATTATTATTTGTTATATTTATGTGGTGTTGAAGGATGACTCAATAAAGAAAAGGCCAGTGGACACTGTCTACAAAGCTCTGTGACTAAGGTAACTTTCTATTCTGTGAAACTGAAAGTTTCTGTTAGCCATTCTATGTTGTAACAGTTGACATTCAGCTGCCTCTGCAAGAACTCCTCAGGTCCTTAAGAAGGCACACTGCAGCTCCTGTGTGTCACTTTTCAGGAAGAAAATGTCTAAATAAGGATGAACTGAGACCATTTGTCACTTACACTGTTTCTAACCAGTATAGTCTCTCCATAATGGCCGTCAGGAGGGTGCATGCATCTACCTGAGAGCAGGTGATTCTCTGAGTTGGATTGCTGTAACAGAGTCTACAGAATCATGCAAGAGAAATCAAAAGAAAGAGATAACAGCTGAGATCTATTTGGTTGGATTTTGTGGCTAAATTTATGCAACTTAATCTACTTGGTGAAGATTCAAGGAACATCTTTGTGTTCCAAAGAAACCAGCAACATGTTGGAGATAGTGACTTTTTTAGAATGGGCCCAATCCTGCTTGGACGCTGTGTCTATCAGGAGCCAACAAATGACAGTTTACTTCCTAACCTGAAGGATTCTCAGACCATGAGAAACAAAATTCTCTAGTCTGATGAAACAAAGATTGAACTCTTTGGCCTGAATGCCAAGCGTCATGTCTGGAGGAAACCAGGCACCGCTCATCACCTGGCCAATACCATCCCTACAGTGAAGCATGGTGGTGGCAGCATCATGCTGTGGGGATGTTTTTCAGCGGCAGGAACTGGGAGACTAGTCAGGATAGAGGGAAATATGAATGCAGCAATGTACAGAGACATCCTTGATGAAAACCTGCTCTGGACCTCTGACTGGGGCGAAGGTTCATCTTCCAACAGGACAACGACCTGAAGCACACAGCCAAGATAACAAAGGAGTGTCTTCGGGACAACTCTGTGAATGTCTTTGAGAGGCCCAGCCAGAGCCCAGACTTGAACCCGATTGAACATCTCTGGAGAGATCTGAAAATGGCTGTGCACCGAAGCTCCCCATCCAACCTGATGGAGCTTGAGAGGTCCTGCAAAGAAGAATGGGAGAAACTGCCCACGAATAGGTGCCAAGCTTATAGCATCATCCTCAAAAAGACTTGAGGCTGTAATTGCTGCCAAAGGTGCTTCAACAAAGTATTGAGCAAAGGCTGTGAATACTTATGTATGTGTTATATTTCCTTCTTTATTTTTGAAAAGATTTGCACAAAATTTAAACAAACTTTTTTCACTTTGTCATTATGGGGTATTATGTGTAGAATTTTGAGGAATTTTTTTTAATACATTTTTGAATAAGGCTGTAACATAACAAAATGTGAAAAAAAGTGAAGCGCTGTGAATATTCTACAGATGCACAGTATTAACCCCTGTTTAGACCTGGCATCCACATGCATCATGTTGAAGAACCCTCTTCTAAACTGATGTCATCTGACTTAAGTGTTGTGTTAATCTAAGAAATTAGAAATTCTATAGCATTCAGACATTTTGCTACATCTTCCCTCATGATCACTTTTAAGAATTGGTTAAAACAAATTCTGCATTTTGAGCACAAAATAAAAACGAACAGAAAATCTGAGTCATACATTCAGTTAATTTTCTCATCAGACTATTTGTCTTTATTTGGAATAACATGCATTTGCATCCATGTATGCTGATAAATTACAGATGTGAAATGCGTCATGAGTAGGGTAATTGATGCTGCACACAATGAGGCTCAGGTGAGCAAATCTCCCAGTAGATGCTAAGATGCTATGATTCCTATTTGCTCATGTTTCTGCACGTGCTCACATGTTTATTTACGTGATTTATGTGTTAATTATCATATAGAGCAGGGAAGTGAAATTCTTTCATAAGTGGTCACCGGAGACGCATGTGGAGATGCATGTTAATGTCAGGTGTGAACAAGGCCTTCGAGACATTCCCCTGCTTCTCCGTTAATTTACTGTGTAATGTGTGTAATCCATGTTTACTTATTGAATGAAATATATACAATACAATGTCCATTACTGTAGCATTATTTACATCAGTAGAACAAAGTCACATCTTACCACTCTGCTTCATTCAACCAGATAATTCCAGTAATTTCACTTTTTGGCTTGTTTTTCAATTAGTGTTTCGCACCTGTTAAAGAAAGGAGGCAGAGCTGATACAAAAAAACTGATTTGTGTAAATGACTGGCATCAAGAGGTAGATGGAAACTAGAATCCTTTTAAAAGGAGAAAATGAGAGCAGCAGAAGGATGAGTGGAATTAAAGCTGTGGAAATTTAGCGTGTAGGTGGTTATAGTGGGCTTCAGCTAATTTCATCCCACTCACTGTTTTTAAAACCCTTACCCTAACCTTCAGGCCCCAGCTTTGATCTAAATCTATTGCCACTATGATGTTCTCAAAAGTACTAGTTCTGAGGTGTTTAAATTCTGAAGCCAAATTATTGGATTTGTTTTGCACACCTCCCCACTGTCATATCTGTTATATGGTGTTCTGAGATCTCTTTTTTAATACCATATCTTGTTATGAAACATGAGTTAGTATGTGCGGTGAATTCTTAATGTTCATTTTAACAACCCCTAAAAACAGTAATGCCTTTGAATATAGCCTTGATTCTCTGTTTACCATGAACGTGTCACTCAGCTGCTAATAGGGAGGATTTGATCTCTGATCACAAATGCATTCTCTTTGATTTAGTTCTTCTATCAGCTGCCTCCTCTCTGAAGCTTGCCGTACACTTTGGCTGATTTAATGACTAATCTGCCTCTGAATTCTCATGTATTTTCATCCACTGTCTCACCCTCGGTGCCGTAATGAAGTGTGTCTGTTTGTGTTAGCCCATCCTTAAAGCACACTTACAATGTAACCGGTTTATCTCAGTGAAATGAAGACATCCACTCTGTTCGATGGCTGTGGGGAAGAACAGAGTGTGAACTGGAACGTTCTGTCCAAGGTTCACACGGTAAATATTGGGCTTCACTTAATAAAGACATCAAATACCACTGCAGACCGTTGTCGGCTGTTCAGCTATTCAACCTGTTAAGGGTAAAATTAAAAAAAAGCTTTAAATTTAGTACACAGCTTTTATTGTGACGAAGGATACACGTCTTTCTCATGCGATTAGTAATACAAATTAATTATATTATGTTAATTATTAACGCACTTGCTCGAGAGAGTCAATCTGAACTTGTATCTGGTAATTATGTGATGTATGTAGTTCTGTGGAATTCTTTGGATAATCAGTGAGGAATAAGAACTACTCTGCAGGTGTTAACAGTGAACAGCACTCACATGAAGGGGTCAAACATGTTGAGTGGACCTACATTTAGGTCAAATATTTTCATGTTTGTTCTTCATTTGCAAAGCTACGTTGGAAGCCTTATTTTATTCACTGTCTTCACTGTCGATCCTGGTGCCATATTATGTAGATCTTCAGAATACTGTCATCTATGTGCATATATGTTACAAGTAGTAACATGATCTCTTATTTGGAGCTGCAATTATGTCCACTAATTTCGCTTTCTGGAGTTTAATGTAATGTATCCTCTTTTAACTCTTCACCAACCCCAAAGGAAAAAATATGTATATTTGTCTCCTCAGCTGTTAACTGCTCCAACATGTTCACCAGCTGGTCTCTCAATGTGTCAGTACACTGTCTGCCCAGCACCAAAAAGCAGACAATGTGTTTATCACAGCTTTTTACTAAAAAACGGAAACAACAGCTTGGATTCTGGTGAGGCTGAAAACCAAAACAATCTAGTCGATGAAATGCTCTATAGAGCTGTGGTGAACTGCAGAGTCTGAGTCTGTCACTAAGAGCAGCCCCTTCCTCAATTAACATCCATCGTACGTGCCAGAATACTAATAAGGTCAATGTCAAAATTACACACTCATTGTAAGTCGTGTGGACTGTAAAGTGATGTGTTGGGTTCTCGCCTGTTTTCACTCTTTAATTAGCCAGCTTGAACATACTTGCTGACACTAATTTTGCTGTCTGGAGTTCAACATATTTACAACAACTTGGTAGTGTCATATAAAGTGTTGAAACCAGAAAATGCGACGTGTGTGGCATTCAAAATATGACAATCATTTAATTTGCGGTGCGGTTTTGTTACATAGTACTACTAGTAGTTACCCAGTATTTAATATACAAGTTACTTTGTTTGCCTCTTATGACTCCATTACTCAATAGAAATACATCAATAGAAACTGCTCAATATTTTATTATACCTTATTATTCATACAGTGAAATTACCATGTAGATCATAAGATTTTATAGTTGCTAGTATGTTACTAACATCTCTGCATCTCCATAAACATTAATGAGTCTGATAATGTCTGATAATGAGATGACTGCATTCTTTTAAATCCTCGTTTGACAACATTATTATTATGATATTATGGACATTTCCTGTATGTGAACATATATTCCCACAGACATGAGACTGATTTGTAAACCAATCCTCTAAACTCAGAAGTAAATTTAGGGGAAACTAGGTTATTTCCAACCATGTAAATGACTCAGTCAAACTGCTTTAATCTGATTCACTTTAATCAGGCTTTCATACGCAAGTAAAAGTAGCAAATGACTTTTCCATGGTGGGCCACATATGGTAATCCATTAAATCATGCTGCACGGTCGTCCTCCTGCTAGTTCCTGTGACTGTGCGCTCTTTACTCCCAGTAAACGTATATTTTTACTCCCAGTAAAGAGCACACAGTCACACTTCCCATTTTCTTGGAACAATGGAGAGTATTATTAGAAGAAGAAATGAATCTAGATGTCCGTGCTTCACGCAGTCCAGAAAAATACTACTATTTTCCAAAATGAGGGGTTCAGAAACCTTAAGTGACCCTGTGACGTGACATTATGAACCACGACTGTCAGGAACTAAGTGAAAGTGACTTGTGGAATTGAAAAAGAACTAGACAGCACCTCATCACATACGTAGAAGTAAGGGGATCCTCAAACTGACAAATAAGACAATTTCGAACATTTAGTATTAAAATCTAACCAGTATTTAGACAACAATACTGTATGCTTTTAAACATTTGTTAAAGTTCTCCTAAACTGCAGTGATCACATGGCAGAGCAAATATCTACAATAGCAAGCATGAAGTTAGTCCTGCAGTCAACGTTTTAATCATACTTAGTCAACCTAATGATGAAGAATATTTGACATTTGACATGCCTGACAGTATTTGACAAAGATTTTAGGAACATTTTGGTCTAATTTTGGTCCAGGCCAAGAATTAAAACTAATTTTATGTTTAAAAAGTTCATACTAGAGATTAGCCACAATGGTAAAAAATTGATTATACTACTGTTCCCATAAATATGCAGTTATATAGAATATCTTTGCATACAACAAGCAAATTCCATAAGAGCTGGTTACTGGATTTTATTTAAGCTCAAAAGAAATTGTCCACACTGAATGCGTCTTAAAATCTACAAGATGACATTTTCAATTAAATAATTGTGACCCAAGTAAAATGTGAAGTGATATTTTTTTGCTCCACAGCATGATAGCTGAAATCTTGACTTGTTTTTTCTGACCCGGCCCCACTGATGCCATCATGTCTTTTGCCCATCACAGCTTAACACTGGTCGAGAGGAAAAAACATAAAATAAGCAAGCAACAAATTCTGGTGAAATCTGAAATTACAAGAGGTTTGAATCTCAACAAACAAAATGTGTGATTTGATGCAGTTTGAGGAAACTAAAATCTATCTTTGATACCATTTACAGTTGACATCTTTGCTACACAGACATTAAATGAATGTATGCTAAGTGTATCTGGCTTTACTGCGGTTTTCATTGTTAGTCTGACTGTCTGCTGTTCACTATCTTTACACTTTATCAGAGCTCTATTCATTATTGTCAATGCAAGTGGAATATCTTCCTGCTGCTGCGCAGGAAATGCATTATGCTGGTGAAACATGAGTGGAACTTTATTATGAAATACCCACAGGAAATGCAATGTGTCACAGCAGGTTAGCACTGACAATGACGGTTGTTTAAAAAAATGCATCAAGAGAATGAGAAAACAATACGTAGGGTGAAATATACAGATTTGGGATTGTCTTTGATGACTCTTTATTGGCAGCCCAAAGGATGTTTAGATAATATAAGAAAATCAGGGCCAGTTCAGACACTGAAGAAAACCTCAGTGTGCGAAGAAAAGCTTAGAGCGCTGTGGACAGTGACTGCCCCTAGCTGGTGTTTTTCCTTATGCAACTCATAAAGCCACAAACACAACCATAATATTATTTTTAAATTCCATGACATTTTCTTTAATGAAAGCCCCATTAAGATTCAATGAGCATAGTTCAGCTGTGAGGAAACAAGACGAGGATTTAGCAACCACATGTACAGCTCTGCAAGCTGAGCTAAATGCTAACGTCACAATGTAAACATGCTGATGTTAAGCCGGTGTAATGTTTACCATGTTTGCAGTATTAATATGTCAACAGGGAATATCTTTATTTTTGCAGGTGTTTGGTCACAAACCAAAGTGATTAGGAACAGATCATTTTAATTAATTACAGTTCATAAAGATTTGAGCATACATGTGGGCACTCAGATGTGTAAACCATCCATCCAATAGTTTTTTAAACATTTAAAAACCTCAAATTTCAACTTCATGAAGACGCTACCTTTCAATCCCTCCATCTATAAAATACCTGTTTAAAAAGCCTGGACCAAAGATTTGAATAGAATGGGATAGATGGGATGGATTAGAGACAGATACTCAATACTAAATGACACATGATGGAATCAGGGCAAAATAATAGACTTAATTCATATTTTATGATAAGTTCTGTTTAAATCAAATTCATTGTTGACGTTATGTCATTGCATGTAGCCGTTTCCTTGTTTGCTGATGACAAAGGCTGAAGTTTGTTTTGAGTCCAAATTAATCAGCAGTGGTCATGAAAGTGTGTCAGGTTGATGTGACAGAAAGCAATGCCCAAGAGACAGAATATGTCTACTGTTGTCAAATGCATGATGCAAAAAACATATAAGATATTGCCACAGATAGGGGCAAATATTTTCTTGCTTTAAAAGTTACTGAAGACCAAATTTAGGGATAAAAAAAAAAAATCTGCATTCAAGAGATGAATATCCCACTAAACAATTAAGAGCTGAGTCTGTTTGCAGCATAATGATTATCTGACGGGCTGTTCACTGATGTGCCTCACTCAAACAGGCTAAAGATGGAATGTTCATGCTGACCAGATCAAAGGAGGAGACCAGTCGAGTGAGAACATTTTTTTTTTTTAAAGAAAAAGGATTTTGTGTTTTAGCAGTGGCTGTTTGCAGCAACCTTGATTCTGCTGATGCTGGAACATGAGATGTTCAGCCAAAGACAGAGCAGCAAGAGAGAATGTTAAATGCTCGAGGGCGTATGTCACATGTCCGGTGTTCTGTAACTCCTGGCTCACGTGTATCTGTGCATAGAGCGAGTATTGAGCTGCAATTCAAGCTCAGTGTCATCTACCTCCAACATGATGGACATGGTACAGTTTGATTTTATATGACAGCACAATTGACCATTTCGTCTATGGAGGGTTCTTTTAACCTGCATTGATTGAAATTTTGATGAAAAAGAATGATTCTTTTTTTTTTTTTTTTTTTTTAACATCAGCATGCTTCTTATTGGCAGCAAAGCTGTTGACATAATTGAAATGCTGCATCAATTGAACTAGAGTTTTTATACTGTGTTCATCAAGAGCAGATTGCTCATCTGTCACATAGGATAAGAGGATAGAAGGGAAAGGTTGTCCTGCCACACAGCGTTAGCAGCATAACACAAAGATGAGCTCATTTCTCACCAAAGCCTGTTACCTTTTTAGAGGATCTCAAGTTCACAACTCAGCTACAGTTACAACCACATGTGATACACAGTAGCATATCAAAGCTGAAATCAGTGTCACAACATTACAAGAATACTCCAGTGTGGTACTTCCACAAA
This sequence comes from Brachyistius frenatus, assembly GCF_029030835.1. Lineage (NCBI taxonomy): Eukaryota > Metazoa > Chordata > Actinopteri > Embiotocidae > Brachyistius > Brachyistius frenatus. Next base: position 4,763,402 of record NW_027210624.1, read on the forward strand.
GTTAAAGATGGATCAAATGAAGAACTCAGGCCTTTCATTTGACATTTGTCCCAAGATGTCCTCCTCCATACCCACACTTGATTTTGGAGACATGAAAATGTGTTTCAGGTTAAATAGAATTACACCTGAAGAGTAGAGTTTTAGTGTACCTTTTTCGGAAATGCATCACAATATACCTAATGTGAAAGTGAAATGGGCCAAATAATTTAAATAAATAAATAAAATAAGTAAAAATCACAAATGCGAATCAGAGGGTACACAACCACCCTGTTGTGTGTACTGCAAGGTGTGAAGCACTTTGGCAGGTGCCCGAAAGGCAATCAAGCAATGTTCATTTGCATTTTGTTCAAATACAATCAATCCTACAAATCTAACTTTATTTTACATTTTTTGACTTTTTTGCAAACCATAAAAAGTTTTTTATTTGCTTCCAAAAATATAAAGTTAACATAAATAAACCATAGTCTCAATTCCTGAAAAGCAGATGCTACAAAATTTTGGGAAAAGAATAATTACCAAAGCAATTTGTGGATGATAACAACTACTGGAAATTACTTTGTAATGTCACAGATATCTTTAGGGTCGTCTTGTCTAAGTACAAATGTAAAATAAAGTCTGCATTATAAACTTGTGGTGTGGAGTCTTTTTTCCTGCTCACATTCAGCCAAGCTCAGCTTGCAGTTGGCTCTCACCCTGATGTTCTTGCCCTAATAGCTGGATTCCACCTGGACCCGCTGCGTGGCGCTCCAGCTGTGACAGGGCCATTCTAGACAATGCTTGAGATGCATATCATGTTGCAGTGTGTTTTAGAAATATTTTAGAAGTGTGTCCTCCACTAGAAATACATGCCTTGTCGATTTCTGTCAGAAGCCACACCTAGTAGCACATAGTACCACCCTCCACTATTTTGAGTAGGAGAAGAAATGCATTGTACTCCTGCTTACAGTCACTGTATATGAAATAGTATAACAACCAATCATATGAAGAAAATCCCTTTGGCTGATCCAATCTAGCACAAGCCTTATCCTAACCATATCACCAATCTAACAACAAAGTCAACAAGTACTATCCAATCAGAAGCCAGGAAGGACAGTACTACTGGGAATGTAGATGGGAAAAAGAGAAGGCGTTGAAAACTGTTATACTATCCAGCTGCATCAAGGGAAGATCACAATCCAGTTTTAAAGCTATTAATGAATAAAGGCCGGGTCAGCTCAGATTTTGTTTTAATAAAGAAAAAAAAAATCTGTCTCCTGTTAGTCCTGCACATGTTGGAAAGCACAATACTTTAATTGGTGGATTAGATCTTTAACTACAGAGACTATCCACAAGCCAAAAGCCTTCAACAAAAACAAAGCATCTCAGCTTGATGCATATTTTGTTTGATAGTTAGTGTGGATGGATGAGGAGGTGAGACGTGAAAACTGCAGGGATATATGGAAACACACTCACTCACTCACACACACACACACACACACACACACACACACACACACACACACACACACACACACACACACACACACACACACACACACACACACACACACACACACACACACACACACACACACACACACACACACACACACACACATGCACACACGTGTACATGGTTGATTGAGTACATGCAGTCTCCCCCTAAAGGGATAATTTCACGCCTCCGTATTAGAATAATTTGCTTGGTGTGGAAATGACATGGGTAGAGGGCATGTACCCACAATGCATCCTGCTATATTACCACTGAAAACACACAAGGCTGCATAAAATACATGTGGCAGGAACTAAATATGTGTATGTGGGGTCCAATCTGTCACATTCAAAATGGTGCTTGTGTTTAACATAAATCTAAAAAAAATATCTGGACGATTGGAATGTCAGTTCAAATTCGAATTATTATTTTACATTTGGGACTAAATTGTGTGAAATCTTTGATATTCATTGTTCTGGGTACATTACACTGCATGGCTAATTAGAGAAAAATTAGGAGAACATTGGGGACCTGAACACGTGAACAGCTTAGCCTGAACGAGTTTAATGGGAGACCTAAGAGTTGCGCTTGTGGGTATAAAGATATAGTTTGAGCATCAGAGAATACACAGCTGCTGGGCTTTTGATCCATGTAGTGAATGATCAACATCAGAGGAGGCATCCTCACTCTTTGCTAGTGGAGACAGCCCTTGAGAGATGACAAGTCAACCACCTGGAACTTTAAATTCATTGCACAGTCACAAAGACAACATGCCACATCGAGTCTGTGTGGCTGTTCAGCATCATTCATTTGATGCAACTTTGTATACGTCTTATTCTTGAACAGCTGCCAGCGATGGTCATTATGATTAAAGACTGTGACTTTTCGTGACCCAACATATGACAAAATCCTCAAGGTACTCATTTTTAATGATTCTGTTCATTGTTTTGGAACACACATTCTTCCCCTTTTTACTTTAGAATAATGCAGTGGCTTTGGGAGTTCAACACATTGCAGATTAAAAGGAACAGAGAGGAGTATCTGCCGGTTGCCCGGCAACATTACAGTGACAACAAGACTCAAGGAAGTCACTGCATGTAGACAAAAATAGTTACAGCATGCAACTCATTAAAACTGGGATAGGCAGTTTTTTTTTGCATCATTATACATACATATTCCACTTCTATGCTTTATGTAGTATAAAACATTTATATCTATTAAATCCCTAGGTTTTTAAGGTGTGACTTAAAAGAAGGGAGTGAGAAAACGCTCAGTTTCCATTTGTAGCAATGCGAGCTGAGGGAACAGTTAAAAGGGTCCTCAATAGGAAAACATGCAGTGTCTCGGTGCATGAAGCCTGAGTAAATCTGTGATATTAGTTGGAACAAGGCCATGTCGGGCTTTAAAAGTATGTATTTAAAGTTTAAAATCAATTCTCTTCTCCACAGGTAGCAAGTGTAACGCTGGAAGGATGAGAGTGATATGTTCTTGTCTCTTGGAGTTTGTCAGAAGTCTGGCGGACCAGTTCTGAATAAGCCTGAGATGGCCGATGGCCTTTGGCTGAGGTTCCGTATGTTGTTCTTTACATATATGTACATACAGTATGTGTTTCTTCATATGTGCATATATTACATATATGGAAATTCAATATATGAACATTATGTCACATTTGCATAGGGGAACCTCTCACCATGTTTAATTCAAGTGGTCTGACCAAACACTAGACTTCTGAACCTTCTATTGGCTCGGTATTCAGGCTAAAGAAAATTGACCACGTGATGGAGACTTCAGGCCAATCAAGGAAAAGGAACAGCTGCTATACCAGCATTGACAACGACTAGGAGACATCCAACTCCCCCAGTTCAACTGTTTTCCCTCCGAGGTGTAGGGAGGACATCCAGGGTGAAGCTGCCCCACTACACTTCAGAGGTCACTGGATGGGGCCCAGGCAGTTGCAGAGGTTTTTGGATACATGCCAACTGCTCAACATCGTATATCATCCATATATAAAAACAATCTTGTTGGTAATCTGAAGAGGGTTTTAATTAGGGCCTGAGCACCGATGGTGCGAAGCCCTATTGTTTTTCGTAAAAATCTTCTTCTTAGACGTTCTTATTCTTACGTAAAGTGATTTGCCTTTTTGGAGGCTTTATCATATTCAAAAACTCATGAAAGTGGATACACATTTGTCTCCCTGCGAAAAATTTCATATTCTAGTGGAGTCGCGAGTGTGCGTGGCCAAATGGCTCGAGAGCGCCCCCTAAAGAGATGCCCCGGTGGCCACATTTACCTAAATTCACGAAATCCGGTGGACAGGTGTATCACACCTAGACGCACAAAAAAGTTACATTGCACTATTACGTCAACTCGACAGGAAGTCCACCATTTTTAATTTAGTCGCCATTTTGGCCGATTCTGACACGTTCTACTTTGTCGAACTCCTCCGAGGGATTTTGTCGCACCGACTTGAATTTAGTTTCTATGGATAGAAAACATGTTTGGGATTAAAAGTTATCAAAATAATTCGTTTTCATCGATGTGTGTGCCCATAGCGTGGTGGCCATTTTGAGGGCATCGCCATGAAACTAGGAGTTGCTTTAAATCTTATGTACATGGACCGACCTTCTCCAAACATCACAGGTATGATAACAGCCCCGCCCTGAAGACCCCTGTGGGGTAATATTCACTCATAGTCATAGCGCCCCCTGTTGGCCACTGGAAATGACACTTTTCATACTTTCACATTCTACGTCGAGCTGGTTGATCACATGAACCTAAAGTTGGGTCACAATAACCTAAACATGTAGTTGATGATATATTGAGACATTCGTTCGACTTTGTCAATGGGCGTCGCCGTGACGATGCGGCAAAGTTTGATGTCTCGCCGTGACACAGGAAGTTTATGTTTAAGGTCAACGGATGCTTGAAACCTCACGAAACGTGTCACATACATCCGGCGTGGTGAGACGATACATGTGATACGTGTTTTGCGAGTGGGCGTGGCCAAACGGCTCGCTCGCCGTGACACAGGAAGTTGATGTTTAAGGCCAAAGGATGCTTGAAACCTCACGAAACGTGTCACATACATCCGGCGTGGTGAGACGATACCTGTGATATGTGTTTTGCGAGTGGGCGTGGTCAAACGGATCGCCAGCGCCCCCTGCTGGAGACAGGAAATTAGACAAAAATAGTAACTTTAAGCAGGGATATGCGGTCCCTCGCGCGCTGCACGTCGGGGAGACGGCTTTGGGGAGACGGCTTCGGGGAGGTGGCTTTGGGAAGGCGGCGTACAGGAGTGTGAGGGCCCGTATATCACTGTTTGCAGTATGTTTTTAATGTTTTTACTGCTCGGTTTAGTTATATGTAAAGATTTGTTTTTGTAAAGACATATTTGGAATACATTACATTGCAAATGCACAGTTGGTCCTCACAGTGAACATGTTGGGTGTAGAAGAGATTGGCAGGTGTAAAAACCTAAATGACTTGGGCTAACTGCCATGATCAGATGATTGGGTCCGACTTGCAGTGAGTACCTCCTGCCAGGGGTCTGAGCAACTTCAGAGATATTTTAGAGTCCATGTTCGATGAGTCTGAGCTGCTTTGATGGCACACAAAGCATCAGCATATATAAAGCAGGTATAATAATGTTTTTGTTCAGTGCCATGCTGCCTCTGTGGACTTTTGGCTTCTTTCATATACAAAACTTCAATAAAAATGGATGCTATTTAATTTAAGGTCATATAGACACTGAGATGGATTTGCTGCCTTCAAATGGAACTTGTGAGCTTGTGGTTACAACATGGGAAGTCATGCACATACGTTTTGTAGTCGTAAAAACACAGCTGCTAGGCAACGAGGATAGCTTTTAGAAGCCACTGAGGCTAAGAATTTAGCAAACTAGCAAGCCGATAAAGTAATTCAGGGAACAGATGAGGTTGTTGGAACCATCAGTGTATTATCAAATTACAAAAATGAAATAAAGAAAACTTTATATGACCGAGATTAAAATCAATTGACTTACCTTCCAATAGAAAAAGTACTTCCACGGCTTCCACTGTTTCTGAAAACAACAGCAATCACATACTGGTGATAACTGGTGATAATACAAATAAGAAGATAAAGATATAGGCTTCTTTGAGATCTTATTTTGTCACACAACAGGTGTAGCCAACTATGTTGAGTCAAACAGTGTGGTGATATTTGCAAGATCACTGTTGTCATTAGGCTATAAACAAATAGAGTGACTCCAGAGTTCAACTGCTCATTTTTAAACTGACAAGAACTGGAGTTCAAAGTTAATCTGTATTAAGAAAAGCCTTCTGTCTCTCATAAATTACCTCCTTGACTGATTATTCTGCATTAGCAAGAGATCTTTTTCCCTGACAGATACATTGACTTGTCATAGTAGGAAAAGCACGGTTGTGATTAAAGACATTAATAATGGCTCTGCTGCATTGAAATATCTCATTAAAGCACATCAGTGAGTCAGCATGCACAGTCCTGAGAACTAGCTCTACCAAATCAAATACATACATCATTTATGATATTACTTCAGCCTGCGCTTTTCTTGTTATGATACTTCAAAATGTTTGCCAATGGCAGCATTCAGCAGCAGTGCAAGGAATACTGTGATGTTGAAGAGGAGGGTCGGATTAATGGTGGATCGGTGCTGTGGATACACCTTTTGTATTTGTTTATCTGTCACGATGTGTACTATATATGTTATATTAGGGCATGGTGATGACATTTTCCCAGAAAAAGAAGTACATTATTGCAGAAGAGTTGCCTACTTGAGTCTGAAACCTTGAAACATTGTTTGTTTACCCAGTTATCACTTGACTTCCCATGGTGCATTGCGCAGAGGAAACCAAAAAGCATTCCCCCACTGCCCTTGAAGGCTTGATCTCACAAACATTCACTGGAGTTTTCAGAGTAATGGAATGGCACTTAAGATGGCAGCAGGGATCCCGGAGGAGGAGTGCCCATGGCCCAAGTCAGTGAGGGCATGTTAAACAGCTACTGGGGTGCATTCCATTCTGTCTTTGTTCACAGAGGGGAGCAAGGAAAGGAAGGGCAATGTGAATATTAGAGGTAGAGCAAAATAGACACTGCTCTGTGTCCTGTACTGATAAGGGGGTCACAAAGTTCAGGTTGTTCACGGCTTAATCATTTATTTACAAAACTTCAGTATGAAAGGCTGACACTGTCCTTTACTGTTTGCCGGTCTGGATGAAAGTAGACAGACTAACTTTTTATCTGTTTTGCTCTGAAGAAAATGGGAACAGGAAAGGACGAAGGGAGACTTGCAAGACAGTAAGGTCCAATCCCATTTCCCATCCCATGGCCCTACCCCTTATTTAGAAGCGCCCTCTTGTGGCCCCTCACAACTGAGCTAGGAGGGGTAGGGCCTAAAATCTAGTAAAGTAAATGTGATACCCCTTGTTGCATCAGCAGTAGCCGCAATTCTCCGGTTACTTATGAACAAGTGTGTAAATCTCAGGAATTTTATTATTGAATATATGGCAATATACTGTATGATGACAAAATAGTGGATCACAGAATCAGCTATAAATACTTGTTCTTGACTTCCAGGCAGTTGTAGGTCTTAGTTAGGGAAGGCCTGACAGTGACCTCCAGGATTCCAGCCAGTCAGAGCACAAGCTCATATCCGAGATGCTACTGATGAGAAATAACATCTGATAAATGAAAAGCAGGCAACCAGTGCTGGGAAGTGAACTGTTGAGGTTGAGCTAACTTAACAGATACGTTTCATTGGCACAAAGTAATTATAAAACATTGCGGGGAAAGTTAAAGGTAATTCTGCTTTAAATAACCATTTTCAGGTGCTCTAAAGAATGTTTCCGCTTCAGTAACAAACGCTGAAGTGAGCAGATTTCATTAGAGTGGAGACAAGTGTAAGGGGGGAATCACACACACACACACACACACACACACACACACACACACACACACACACACACACACACACACACACACACACACACACACACACACACACACACACACACACACACACACACACACACACACACACACACACACACACTCGGCTCGGGATGGGGGGTTATGGCGCAGACAGCTGCTGTGCTTTCCCAAGCAGCAGAGCAGGGGGAAGTCCTTAAAAGTCATCCAAGCCAGGAGAGGGATCTGCTCCTGATGAATCACCAGCACCTTCTCTTCCTCCTCCTCCTCTTTCTCCCCATGCCTCCAGATGCAGCTCTCTCTGCCCTCCTCTCCTCCCTCTGCTCCTGAGGCATAAAGCTTTAATATTGATTCAGCTGGCAAACTGCTCTCCCTGTGTGCCCTGTTAGAGAGGCTGAAGTCTTTCTTTAGTCGTTTACAACTCCTTGCTCCAAAAAACAACTTTCAAGAGTTTCCTTATTTTGCACAACACCCCCAGAACTTTCAACTAGCATAAACTGTAATGCTGGGGTGTTTCTCTTAAAGTATAAAAAGTATACTTTAGAAAGAATTACATATAAAACAATCGTGACAACTTGTGGGAAGCAGAGATGAAGAGATGGGAGCCAGTTTGCCGCTGCACTTTAGCCCAAGGCCTTGCCATAGGCTCGAATAGGAAAAGTATATTTACTCAACCTTCCCGTCTCTATAACATCCTCCGCTTACTTTGTGCAGGAGAGCTCCGAAGATTAGTGCAGATAAATACAGCAAACCAGAGCGAGCCTGACATCCTACAAGGGTTACACTTTGGTGAAACCACCTGAAATGAACCTGAAACCTTTATACACCTTTCATTTAGCCTTATTTAAAACAGCATTTCAATTTCAGGTGACCACATTTTTCAAAGACTGTTGCAGTGCTGCATTTTGCATCTTGTGAAACACATGGTTTTACAATATTGGTACAACTTTCTAATTCCTGCTTAACAATTATGTTCTGGCACTTTACAGCGGTCTTGTTGCAGTGTTGTTAAATGGCAGGTTGTAATTGAAAAGGTGTATTGGCGGCTGTAACTGCTGATATACATGTTTATAAATTCGCCTCGCAAGTGTCAAATAAAATCTTTATGGTGTGTTCAAGTGACGCAGTGCTAAATTTTTATCAGCCTAATCAGTAGAGTGAACAGCTCCTACCGTAGAGTCCAGTTATTGGACACTTCCACCTGCATATTCTACTAGGGATTGCAAAAACAAGCATGAAGAAGTGTTTTATTTGAACACGAACAAATAGATGTAAATGTCAGATGCTCTTGGAATGTATTTATCAAGCATCCCAGAATCTGACCTATAAATGAAGCTGAAACTAAAAATCCTCCAACTCAGAGGAGGACTTCAGACTAATTCATAAAGTGTCCTGCAGAAGAACTATACGTGGAGCAGGGTGTGACTGTTTTTACTCTCAGAAGATATTTTGTATTTTTCTGACAGTTGCTATTAATAATATTCATTACAAAGTGGAGTATATGGAAATGTTAATTCTGGAAATGCATCACTTTTGATCATGTTTTTGTGGCCAGCATGGACAGGAAATTCTCCAATAGTGCTTTCATTGCCTTGTATATATGAGCAGTGGTGGACAGTAACTAAGTACTTTTACTCAAGTACAGTACAATGTTGAGGACTTCCATTTTGCCTCACTTTAAACTTCTACTCCACAACACGTCAGGGGTAAATGAGGATTATGTACTTTTTACTCAACAGCATTTATTTGAGTTAATTTAGGCATTTAATTTTTACATATAATAACTTTATTAAATAAAAAAATGCATTGATAAAGATTACGTATTGGAAATGTTGTTGACATTATATATTGGGAATGTCACCAACATTTAACCTGACGTATTTGGTATCCCTGGATCTGCAGCATTTAAAATTAACTTGTTATATTTTTTTTTACTTTTGTTTCATTGATGTGAATGCACCAATGGACCACTGCTCGTTATTAACAATTAATACTATTAGGACCATATTAGGACCAAATTTGCATTACTTTGAGAGCGAGATAAATTCTTTTGGTCAGTTAAAACATTTCCCACCGCAGGGTGCTTGATCAATCACAGAAATGTCGGCTGTCTCCGCCTCTGCAGCAGGAACCAGATTCCTCACCTGTTGGCCAACATGTGAGGATCACAACCAATAGATGGGGCTAAGGGGCCGTGTTAGACAATCACAGACTCTGAGATGACCTGGGATGCTTTGATTGATTGAGCAACTGTTTTCACATCCTGCAAACTGTACGCATCCCTGGAGAGAGTAATCTTAACACTCAGTTTTCCGAAGAGCTCAGGGTGTTACAGCTGAGGTTTTGAAACTCATAATTAGATATTTTCTTTTGCTGATGTTGCTGATAATTGATAGCCAATATTAATTTTCTTGAAAATGATTCATTTTTATTTTACAAAACTTGAATATATTTCTCACAATTAATAGGACTTGTGGAAAACTAATAAAACATACCACATCAAAATCAATCAAGGTTAAGGTCGTCTCATTGACACTTTGTAATGATGAGATGTACGATAAGTATGTAATGAATACAATTGCAGCATGTCGATTCAAGGTACAATAGCATGTCTAATCATTAAAGGTCAATACCACTAATTGAGCTGCTATGTCATCTGAACAAGCTGGTAATAATGAAGTAAAACCAGGATCAAGGAAAAACTGCAAAGGGCCCTTATTCATGCTGAAATAACTTATTAATCACAGGAAGGTTTTATACACCCTGTATAAAGCTGTGACTTGGTTTATACTGGCCTTGAATGTGAGCAGCTGCTTCAAGTCCTCTGACTTGACAGCATTTGACCTCACTCAGACCTTACAGTCACAATGTCACAAAGTGACAATGTGTACATGCGTACATTTAAAAGTGGTAAATTGGTGGAAAAAGAAAACAATTAAATGAGAATTATGGTTTATTGCCACTTGGGTCTTGTTACAACCCTATTCTGCTTTGAGGTCATGTTTTTTGTCGATGTCACTTTTCAGTATTTAATTTCTTGTTTAATTTTAGTTTCTCACTGTCGTTTCAGGTGTCTTCACTTCCTGCCCTTGTGTGTTTTCTGCCTTTGTGATTGCCTGTCCCACTCTGATTGTTTGCACCTGCGTCCAATTGTCTCCCCGCCCTTGTGTATGTAGTCTATGTGTTTCTTACTCTCTGTGCCAGTTAATTGTTGTACCAAGTGCTCTTTGTTCCAGCAGTTATTTCCTAGTGTAACTACTTCTAGTCTCCCTGTGTTGATCCTGCTTCCTTGCTTGTAATTTGTACTTGATCTATTTTCCAGTGAAAGACTTCGCTTTCACTTGTGACATCTCTGAATCATTCTTGCCCCTGACTCGAGACACACTGCCTTCATGGTGTGTGCATTACCTCTGCACAGCTGTGGCTTGCTCACGAGTATGTGTCTGCACACTGCGACGCTGTTACTGCCAGTTCCACCACTGACTAATTGAGTTTCTCTTGGATATTGGCCATCAGTAATTAGATGTTTGAGGTCCTACAGGTGAAAAGTTGTAACCAAAAAGCACACACATGATTTTTGTTTTACTCTCATTCAGATCAAGACACAGAGGAGAGATAGAAAAAGAGCACTGGAAAAATGCTTCCCCTACCTTGTTAAATTATAAGCATCATATAATTAGCATCTACATTGGGTATGCGTTATGATTAGTACACATATCATCACACATCCTTTCCATTACATTACATTTCATTTAGCTGATGCTTTTATCCAAAGCGACTTACAATAAGTGCATTTCAACCATGAGGGTACAAAACCCAGAACAACAAGAATCTTTCCCACTCTGTTTTTTGCGGTAACCTCAAACACACACACACACACAGGTGAAAATACAGACCCCACACAGCCAGTGTGGCCTTACAGGTCTCATTGTTGTACTTTATTCCCCCATCATTTCTAAAATTTATGATAAAATTGTGCTCACCAACAGATGAGATCTAGAAACATAGTCTGACAGAATAACACAAGCAGTCAGATGACCGTTCATTAGCCAAATTATCTAATACACCAAATTTGAAGGTAAACTGAACACAAGAACCAGTACAAGAGCTACGTGCTCACAAGGACAGGGAATAAAACATCATAGCAGGAAGTCAGTCTGCACAGTGAATGTGATAATAATTAGTTTGGGGTAATTAATCCATTTAGGTAATTTAGTAGCTGCCCTGAAGCTTTCAGTCATCCGGCATGAGGTTTTTGACCTTCTTTTTAAGCGGTGGCAAAAATGTTAAAATCCTTGACAACTCAATAAACTACATTTACAGATGAGTATCGTGAGATATGATTCAAAGCTCCTGAAGAACCACTTAACTGATCCTGTGATGAGGTTGCTTTCTAAACTGCTAGTCACTTTGGTTGTCTCCAATTAAACTTGTCTGACCTGAGTTTTCTCTAGCTGTCAGAAAAGTTGATTTATCGTTAAAGCTTAAATGACTCTTTGGGTTGCAAGTATACACATGCAGATGATGTGGCTAAAAATAATGTAAAGGTGGTCAGCGTAGACCAGGGGTTATCAATGTACAGCTGCAGACAATCTAGGGGATGTGACACCTTGACAAATAATATTGATCATAATTGACCAAACTATGGGCTACTGACTGTTAAAAAATATATTTATATACATAAAAGTCACTGCTACGCTGTGTAACAACATACACATACAGTAGCTTTGAGCCAATAGAGACTCCGAAGTGTTATGACACGCCTGTTACAAAGTTACATTACTCTTTATAAAATTATAATTTTTTTTATTATTCAAAAGACATGGTGGTTAATGTGTTTGTCTTTTTTCTACTGGTCGCTATATTGTCTGTGTTAGTAAAAACAACTCTCAGTCTAAAGTCTGGGTTCTGATCACAGCTTGCTATTAACTTCTCAAATACAGAATACTTGTCCACATTTTTAAGGCGGTCTATGACCACCACATCCACTGCAGATACCAGTTTTAAAAACAGCACATGTGGCGCAATGTACCATATTCAAAAGCGTTCACTTACATCAACTAATATTCTGCAGTAGTACATAAGATTGATGTTTTTACGGTGAGACATTTCTAGAGCACTAATGCTAAACTTATCCATACAATTAGAAAGGTTATTGTTGTTTACAATGTGGTAATTGACATTATTCACAGTTGCCACAAACCATGACTTCATGCACTAGTGAAACTAATGCATAAAACTGATTTATAAATATGAATTAAAATACAACCATTAATCAGTGTAATGTGTAATATGATTGCCAATCTAAAGTGGAATAAAGATCTTGTTCCACAATAAGCCCACGCCATAGAAAAATGGGACTGATGTAACAGTGATCTGACCAAAAGAGTCTCACTGTGACTGTTTGAATGTAGAAATACCTTATTTTTGTTTTAATCTTTTTAATCTATTTTTATGTTTTTTAATGGAAACAATCCCACAGCTCCTGTTGCAATATCATATTGATAAAAACATGGAAAATACCAACACAATCCGACCAGTCAGAACTACGACTACACCAGTAACAACCAGCTGATCTCCTGCTGTGCAGGAGAACTGACCGTGCCACTAAAAACAACCAATTTTTGTCAGACGGCTGTGAGTCATAAAAGTATAGGACAAATTAAAATTTTGAGCTGATGATGAAATCAGAAAATCACCAGAGTAATTATAATTTATCCTAAGGGGTACACAAATGTTTGGGGGAAATTTATTGACAATTATCCAATGCCCATTGAGATATGGTGCTTCTACTGGCGTCAGAGGAAAAGTCATTGGGTCATCCAAGTTTTTATGCTTCACCCTCAAGGGACCATGAATGCATACACACTACATGACAATCCTCCATCCAATAGTTGTGAAGATATTTTAGTCCAGACCAAAGTGGTGGACTGACAGCAGCTTTGCCACTAACATGACTGCAGGTAAGCAATGCATGCTGCTTTGCCAATGATAATACTTAAATTTATATGCAATCAAACACTTGCCAATTTACAATTTAGTTTTGCAATCCTTTATTAAACAACACCAAAGAAAATTATTGAGATAATCACCATCGACAAGCAAAGTGGCATCTAGAGCAGACATAATGACAACAGAAAGAAGAAACTCAGCAGACAACAAAGAATAAAGGGCTGACTGGGTTTGAATGAAATTAATTAGATAACATAACTCAACAATTTGAATTACTGTGCTCGAAGCAGGAATTATCTGAAGTGTAAAAGAGAGGTGCTGGCTCTGATCGAAATCAGATTTTTGATCAAATGTGGATAAAACATCTTTGTGGGTTTTCAAAGCTTGTACATGAGTGCTTGTGACATAGCTTTAGTTCCATGTTCCTGTTTTAAGGATGTTTGTGTGTGGTGACCGAATAGTGAGGGCATTTCATGTCAGTGATAAATGCAGGTGGGACCGATGTCAATGTTAAATACCAACGGCTATTGCTGTTAATTACTCTTTAAAACATGTCTGCTTAGAATTATAACAAAGTGAACGAAATTAAAATTGTTTGAGAGAGTAAAGCTTGTTGGTCGAATGTTTTCGAGCGAGTACAGCTCCATTTAGACCAGCTAACCATTACAGGGAATATTCACTGTGCTCTTCTGTGACTGAACTCATCAGTCTGGTCAGAATGACAGGACATGGTGTCTTATACACATCAACATTCAGCAAGAAAAAGCAAAAAGCGCTTCCCTGGAGGGTGTGGGAGAGGTGAATGTGAGGCAAAGCTACTGTGTGAGCTGAATTTGAGTCCAGTATTGTACTAGTTCCCCAAGTCAGGACTCAGTCACATCTCAACACACAGACAGCAAAGACAAATTTGTATCATTTTTATATACACCTCCCGATAATATTATATCTTTGATGTTCATAAATATGCTTACAAAACACCTCAAATATATTTCAGACCTTCCTTAAGAATCATCACATTTTTAAGTTGAATTGGTATCAAAGTATTCCAGTGATAGTTGTTTGTACATTCATTACAAACATGAACTCCAAACAGCTGACTCAGCACATTTTTAATCCTGCCAGTTTGCCAAAATGAAAACAAATGTAGCGCATGTTAAAAAGCAGGGGTTAAATGAGAATACCTTTCAGTTGCTGACATCACAACTGGTAAGTAGATGTTTAATGATGGTTTCTCCATTGCTATATCCATTGAAAACCCCCAAGTGTACCACAACTACTAACCCTGACTTTTGACTACTGACCCTAACCTCCTAATCCTAACCCTGATCCTTTTGTTGATTGCTTCCCCATTGACGTGTTTTTTTCCCCTTCACCCCAAACAGTCATGTTTTGTAAGGCTTAACCAGATCCCCCCAACCTTACCTTAATCCTAATCAGTTTGTGTAAATCTTCCTAATCGTACTACTAATTCCAAGGCCTTGGAATTGAACAGCCCAAAAATATACCTGTACTGTATGTTGGTGTTGGTTTTATCTTTCAGATTAGCAGAAACATTTACACAGAAGTAAAATTTCACACAAAGCTGCCCCTAGTGTGTGGGGCCCCAGGACAGTTCCCTGCTTTACCATGCTGTGTATCCAGCCTCACGTGGACAGAGTTGCATAGTAACTGCTGTGTTTTTGCAGTAGAAATGTTGAAAATGTAGGATTGTGAGCACAATCAAAAGGCCCATTTTTGTGGCTTTGGTCGGCAGAGGTGTACACACTGATGTCTTCAAAATAAGATCGATGACCGGATGATCACTCAGAAGTGATAAGCATTAAGTAATTGTCAGTGTAATGTATGCATTCTTAATCAGCAAGACTGGTCAGTCATGTCAGAGAGAAATACATTATTTTGGTGTCTGTTGTTGTCAGGGGAACGATTAAGGCCTAAGAACAGCTGCAAGCCCACATGCGTGTTCAAACACAATACATTGTATATTATAATTCCAGATGTAAATAACAACCAGTAAACTGTTTTGTTTTTGGATTGCTATCTATTTAGGCTGATACTGGTTTGTATAATATTTCCATTCCCGTGCACCAGCATCCACATTGAACTGTTTGGCTCCTTTTGATTCCTGAAAAAACAGCATTAACCAGCTTAAAGTGGTTGCTGGTTTAGGCGGGTCTAAGCTGGTTTAGTTGGTTAACCAGGCTGGTTAAAATCTAGCTGGCCTTGCTGGTCTGTCAGTATAATTAGATTTCATTGGGTTTTTAGAGAGAAGCTCTGTTGGGGTTGTTTTGTGATACAAATTAATTGAACGTCCTTCAGTTTGGACTTTGCCCCCTTAACAGTCAGTTTGGCACACTCTCTTGTGTCAGTGTTCATCCAAGCTAAACACATTAAAAGGTAAAAATTTGCTTTGCCAGTGACTTCATTTAAATCAATTTTCTTCTGGGTAAAATCCAGTCTCCACCAATGACTCAGTCAAAAAGAGAAAAACACAGCAGAGAACAGAGAATGTTGGCAAGAGGAGGGGGAGGGGGGTCCGATGATGTCACTTTACCTGAGACAATTAATTGGTAAGTTTAATTAATTAATGAATTGGCGAGCTGGGCTTCAGCCGACACGTTACATCAAGTATCAAAGGAACTGCAACTGGTTCAAATCACATCTATCACATATACAGTGGTGTGAAAAAGTGTTTACCCCCTTCCTGATTTCCAATGTTTTTGCATGTCTGTCACACTTAATGTTTCAGATCATCAAACTAATTTAAATATTAGTCAAAGATAACACAAGTAAACACAAAATGCAGTTTTTAAATGAAGGTTTTTATTATTAAGGGAGAAAAAAAAATCCAAACCCACATGGCCCTGTGTGAAAAAGTGTTTGCCCCCTCCTGTTAAAACATAACTTAACTGTGGTTTATCACACCTGAGTTCAATTTCTCTAGCCACACCCAGGCCTGATTACTGACACACCTGTTCTCAATCAAGAAATCACTTCAATAGGACCTGCCTGACAAAGTGAAGTAGACCAAAAGATCCTCAAAAACTAGACATCATGCTGAGATCCAAAGAAATTCAGGAACAAATGAGAAAGAAAGTAATTGAGATCTATCAGTCTGGAAAAGGTTCTAAAGCCATTTCTAAAGCTTTGGGACTCCAGAGAACCACAGTGAGAACCATTATCCACAAATGGAGAAAACATGGAACAGTGGTGAACCTTCCCAGGAGTGGCTGGCCGACCAAAATTACCCCAAGAGCGCAGCGACGACTCATCCAAGAGGTCACAAAAGACCCCACGACAACATCCAAAGAACTGCAGGCCTCACTTGCCTCAGTTCAGGTCAGTGTTCATGACTCCACCATAAGAAAGAGACCGGGCAAAAATGGCTGCATGGCAGAGTTCCAAGATGAAAACCACCGCTGAGCAAAAAGAACATTAAGGCTCATCTCATTTTTGCCAGAAAACATCTTGATGATCCCCAAGACTTTTGGGAAAATACTCTGTGGACTGACGAGACAAAAGTTGAACTTTTTGGAAGGTGTGTGTCCCGTTACATCTGGCGTAAAAGTAACACTGCATTTCAGAAGAAGAACATCACACCAACAGTAAAATATGGTGGTGGTAGTGTGATGGTCTGGGGCTGTTTTGCTGCTTCAGGACCTGGAAGACTTGCTGTGATACATGGAACCATGAATTCTACCGTCTACTAAAACATCCTGAAGGAGAACGTCCGGCCGTCTGTTCGTGACCTCAAGCTGAAGCCAACTTGGGTCCTGCAGCAGAACAATGATCCAAAACACATCAGCAAGTCCACCTCTGAATGGATGAAGAAAAACAAAATGAAGACTTTGGAGTGGCCTAGTCAAAGTCCTGACCTGAATCCTATTGAGATGCTGTGGCATGACCTTAAAAAGGAGGTTGGTGCTGGAAAACCCTCCAATGTGGCTGAATTACAACAACTCTGCAAAGATGAGTCGGCCAACATTCCTCCACAGCTGGAAAAGACTCATTGCAAGTTATTGCAAACGCTTGATTGCAGTTGTTGCTGCTAAGGGTGGCCCAACCAGTTATTAGGTTTAGGGGGCAAACACTTTTTCACACAGGGCCATGTGAGTTTGGATTTTTTTCTCCCTTAATAATAAAAACCTTCATTTAAAAACAGCATTTTGTGTTTACTTGTGTTATCTTTGACTAACATTTAAATTTGTTTGATGATCTGAAACATTTAAGTGTGACAAACATGCAAAAAAAATAAGAAATCAGGAAGGGGCAAACACTTTTTCACACCACTGTACTTCAATTTGTTCATGTAAACAGCGACTCTTACAGTCAAACAGTGCTTTGCCTGATATATTTCACACTATACATGCTTCCATTAGGCGATATTATAAGGACACACTACATAAAATGAAATTTTGATGCAGATGTCAGCCAGTTAGAACTTTTTATGAAACCAGATGAGACAAATCAGTTAGTAAAGCTTGCATGCATGTCTACAAGACATAAAGGCCTGGATGACCTACAATGTTTTACCACTGAACTCGGACAAAACTGAAGTTATTGTATTTGGCCCGAAACGTCTCAGAATTTCGTTCTCTAATCACTTAGTTACTCTAGATGACATCGTCTTGGCCTCCAGCACCACTGTGAGGAACCATAGAGTCATATTTGATGAGGATTTATCATTCAGCTCACATATAAAGCAAGTCTCTAGTCTCCAGTCTATAATAATAAATTGAGGAACATCCTCATCAGCACAGTGCAGAAAAGCTATTTCATGCATTTGTTACTTCCAGGCTGGATTATTGTAATTCCTTATTGTTAGGATGTCCAAATCACTCATTAAAAACCCTGCAGTTGATCCAAAATGCTGCAGTAAGAGTACTGACGGGATTTAGCAATACATATCATACTTCTCCAGTTTTAGCTATCTCTTCATTGGCCTCCTGTTAAACCAAGAATATAATTTAAAATTCTCCTGCTGACTTACAAAGCTCTTCATGACCAGGCTCCATCATATCTCAGAGATCTTATAGAACCATATAATCCTAGCAGAGCAATTCGCTGTCAGGACGCTGGTCTACTTGTGGTTCCTAGAGTTTACAGAAGGAGAATGGGGGTCAGAGCTTTTAGTTTTCAGGCTCCTCTCCTGTGGAACCAGCTCCCAGTTTGGCTTTGAGGGGCAGAAACCCTCTCTAGCTTTAAGATTAGACTTAAAACCGTCCCTTTTGATAAAGCTTACAGTTAGGGTTGGCTCAGGTGACCTTGAAACATCCCTTAGTTATGCTGTTATAGGCCGAGGCTGCTGGGAACCTTCAATGATGCATTGAGCTCCTTTCCTCTTTCTTTCACTCTTAATGCACTTATATGGCAATAATCTAATCCAATTAACTTCATGCTTTTCTCTCTCCCATAGTCTTGTTCATTGTTTGTTGCCTCTCCATACAGTTCCCCTTCACTTGCATAGTTTTGTGCTGTCTTTTGCAGATATCCCTGGCACTGGAGCAGTTTGCCTTTGGTATGCAATCACTGGCCCCATCAACAGTTTATTGTCTTGGATGTCGATGCTGTTCTTTTCTTTCTCTGCTCTCCCCTCACCCCAACCTGTCCAGGCAGACAACCTTTGAGCATGCCTCTTCTTCCGCTTCTTTCTTGTTAAAGGAGAGTTTTTTCCTCCCGGCCGCTTGTGGCAATTGTTGAATTGTTAGATTTCTTGGTATATTTTTGTAATGTTCTGTTGTAAGGACTTTATTATGTTAACTGCGCTGTAATAACCTGTTGTGTTGTGATATAAAAATAAACCTGTTATGGCCAAGCTCTTCGCTTCACAACCATCACTACTTCAATAAACTGTTAATGCTGGCTTTAAAGGATACTCAGCAGTAAAACATCTCTTTCAAAAAGCAAACTCAAAATTCAGTCATTTTCCTCTCATTCAGGACATGTCACACTGGCGGCAGTGGCTTTGCACACCTCAGTTGTATGCGCAGTTGTTTTCTGGCTTCACAACTGGCCTCATATGAGCTGTGAACCCAAATTAAAGACATAATACATCCCCTCAGAAATCTGCAGGTGACAGGTGACTAAAATATTTCGGATATATTGGTTTGTACAACTCATTGACCTGTCATTGAGTTGTACAAAGTTGCCACAAGCATCTTATTTTCTGAATTGAACTTCAGTGAAAAAAAGCGTTATGTTAGATAACATGACCGTGTAAACACAGTCAAGCAACATTGTACTTCACCAGAACATTTAACATGTTCATTTCACTGTGGCTATATGGCTGTTAACAACACCACACCAATCTCTAAAAAATATTTATGGACCTTAGCTGTGTTTGGGAGGACCATGACACAGCTTGAGTTGATGTGCTCACAATGACACCCCTGTATAATTCAACCAATGAGGCAACACTCCTGATTATGGCTTACAGTTGCAGCCCTCTCAGGGCTAATGGAGGCCAAACCAAAGCAACCCAATTCCACCACCAATAGTCAACTGCTGGTTTTCCAGTTATGGTTCACAATTTTACATCTTAATCATAATATTTAGAAACTGTTTGCTTAGAAATATTAACTTGGAAAATGATCTAAGATGTATTAAAAATACTGAATACCTATTTACATAATACAAATCTGTAAAATGAAAATGCATGTAAAGAAAATGGGAAGGAAGTGGGAGAAAAATTCCTGGGATTATCCTTTAATTATATCTACTGGAGGCAACAGTGATTCAAATTCAGCCACATCTATGTGAAGGTGTTCACATCACATTTTTCCATTTCATTTCCACACACCACAGAAAGGCTCCAGTGCACATCTATCTCTTTTCAGTGCCCTTCCATCATCACAGTTGCTGCTTTTGGGAGCAATTCAGTTCCTGATTGGAACTCATGCTGGTGAAGACAAAAAGTAGTAAAATAGCTCATTTAGGGAGCCATCATTCGCTCTGAATCCTATTCTAAATGAAACACCTGGCTCAGAATGACTTCATTCATCTGAACTCTCTTTAACTCTACAGCTGGCAGCATTTCACCCGTTACAGTAGATATAAACAGAAGAATCTCAGAGGGCACCAAGAGAGGGGGGGGGGGGGGGGGGGGAGTCACATGATAACCCCAAATACATGTATACACAAAACAGTCAAACTAAAGATACTCTAAACGTTTTTTAAGAAATCAGTTTTTAGCAGTATTTACATTTGAAACTAATATTACTGCGTTGGCTTGGCACTTGTCTCATTAACCATTAACATGACTCCATCATGGAAAAAATATATAATTTGGTCATCCTGAAGAAACTACATTCGAGTTCAACCTGTCAGGATCACTGTCTGTTCTTGTGTACAAGCGGTTGCTTCCTCTGCCTGCTGATTTGATCAGCTCAACCCGTGTCTCCAGTTGAGACGGGGAGACACACGGACTAATCACACCAGTTTGTGAACTTACCTGCTGCCCGCTAAACATCACTGTGAGCTCCAAAGAACTAAACAAACTCCACCAAAACTTCCTCATTTTCAATCAAACTCTTTATTGTTCAAATTCCTTCTGTGCGTTCTGCTCTGGTCATAATGAACACCAACACACAACACAACCATATTTAAAATTTCAATCCTTCCCTTTTTTAAACCACTTCTCCTCTTAGGCTGGAGACGATCACAGGATCCACTGACAGAGAGGAGTATTTCCAGCAGGTTGGTTTTCCACCCAACTAGGTTAATTTTGGGTGGTTTGGGCCAATTGCACCCAGTCGTTGTACTTCCCTGTGTCAGTCGTTTTAGTTTCATGCATGAGTTTTTAAAACTGACTGAGCATTTGGGACGGAGGAGATGGGGGATCAGGAGATGGGGTATGATACAGTGGACCCTGGGTTGTAGTTACATATATTAGTTTACACAGCCATTCGGTTGTAAGTGTATAACGCATTTGTTGAATCGATATTATTGAAAAGCTTTTAAAACACTTATTTTACATGTAACATGTATTTAACATTAAAGTCAGATTGTTTTATAACCCTGCATCAAGAGAACTAAACTATTCCCATTTATTTCCTTCATGTACAAAATGCTTATTATCATAAGAGGTGATTACGTATGACTCTGTTTTTTCAGTTGTAGTTGAATTGTTTCTTAATTTGTAACTTTCGTTGACTTTTTTGGTAATTCCAAATATGTTGCTATTACCATCAACATTTTTGAGAAAAGACACTGCAAAATCAAGCATTTTATTGTAACAATCACATGAAAACTTAAAATTCTGGAGGGATTGATGAATGAATTAGTGAACTGGGACACAGAGCACACAGAGTCTGTCTTCTGTCATGTGTTAGAGTTGAGTTGAATTAACAAGTCATGTTCTGGAACTGATTTTACTGCATTCACTCTGCTTTATATAGTCAATGCACATCCATTTGTTTTTGGCAAAAGATGAAAAAAAATGAACGTGGGATTCCCTGTGTTACCACGGAGTCTGTTCATTAACAAGCATTATTCAGAACAATATTCTTTCAGCTGCATTGTCAATCAATATTTTTAAACTCAAGAGGATTTTTTTTTTCCGTTTCAGCCTCTGTAAAACTGCGTCATAGCGTTGTCAATTAAAGGTCAGAAGAATAACAACTCCTCAAATATATTCCTTTTGAAAAAAACAACAAATAAAATAAACAACAAGGCGGTCACGTCAATCTGTCAGGGATGCAACACTGCAGGATTTTGTGGATTTGTTTGCTTGGGATAATTTGGTGTTTTTGTGGATTTAGTGGTATGTAGTGTTTGACGTCTGTTCCATTTTTTTCACATTGGATGAGTTTACATATCAAAAACCAGGTCCTTGTTTGAACTACCTCTCACCTGGATGAGTGACCACCTGCTCCCCGTCTGAGCAGCACAAACACAGCTTCATCTCTGAGTTAATGGCTGACGGCTGAGTGGTTGTGGCAGGCAGCCCTCTGCAGCCGCTGTGCCTCGACATGTCACCCAAGGGCCCGGCGGATGGGAGTGGATGGGTGTGAAAGTGGAGACAGTTAGCACTTCCACATCTGTCAGCTGGGGTTGGCAACTCACACCTTACATTTACGTAGGAGGAGAAAGGCGAGGGCAGACAGGGCAGTGAAGAGGAAACAAAAAAAAAAGGACATGACTATGTGTCATGCATCTGTCTTTGTGTGAATTTAGAGATAGTGTTTGGATGCAATGACTAAGGCGAAAATAAGTAAAAGATCAGCTACATGAATACATGAAATGTAGTGCGATCATATGTTGGCTCTATGCTTTTTAATATTCATACATACACAGATATTTTTTATATAACTCTGCTTCTGCATACTGATGAAAATCAGATGTCAATCGTTTAAGTTAAATTAAACCTGTATGGTGTCAGACTCGGTGGACATTAAAACTGTAGCTGTAATAGTAAAATCAAAGGTGGAAATACTCTGACTTCTGCAACTCTATTGAAGGCAACCAGGGCTGCGAGAGATAGAAAGACGGACCTTGCTTCACCTTACAAAACATTCAACGCAATGTTAATACATCATATATGTTTAAAAAGAAACACTGACACAGTTTCTGCTATAGTTAATAGACAACAACTGGTGTACTGCCAAAATGTTCCAGGTGGAGCTACTATTGTAGAATCTTCATTTTGGAAGTTCACATATGTAGATAAATAGACTTCTGACAATAATAGTTAGACTCAGAACGTAACGAGCCAACATTTTCTTATCAAACGTTGCATGCAAAATCGTTTGGGATTAATACATATACTGACACAACTCTGCATATTATGCAGATTGGACTGGATTTAGCTGTGGTTTGATGTCCACCAAATATTGAGAAAAATATCTCAATCAATAAGTCGATTAAGTCAATAATCCCAAACATTTTCTTAAATTAAGTAGCCTTAAAACTCCAGAACTTCCCCCTTTTCAGTCCCCCCCTGTATGATATTTCCAAATTTTATTTCTTGAGCACAAAGTTTGGGGTTTCATGTAAAAAAAGAGACAGTTAATTTTTTTTTTCCATAAGTAATATACTTTAAATGAGTTAATAGTTCTTCACATATATACTTAAAAGTTATTTGCATAGAAATCTGTGCGCACTGACTGTTAAACCAAGTGCACAGATTAAAAGACTGAGTGGACTGTTAAACTGAGCGCCAAGTTTAGGGTAAATGTTGGTTTATGGATTTCAGAATATCCATGTGGCACTCTGAATTATGGTGATATTAAAAAAAATATGCACAAAATATTAAGCAACTAAATAAATCTGCTGAGGAAAAATAGTAGATATTGACAGGTGCTTTATGGTGGTGCTGTACTTAAAGTGGCTGTAATCAATATTTATATATTCTGCTCATTGGGGTATGTCAGATTCTTTCAGCTCATTGTTTTGGTTTTGGTGCACAAACTTTACTGTGTCGCTTCAACGAGCAGTACCCAACAGCCAGACAGACACAGCAAGAGACCCGCCCGTAAACACATTGTAGCATTTAGCAGTTATTTTCTTCAGGAGACAGTCCAGACCAAAAACAACAAAAGTCAGAGTGATTATTTGACTTGCATTCCATGTTGTGCACATGAATACGAATGTTCCCTCATGTTTGTTGGATGTATAGATAAATGACTGCTAACATTTGTTACTATAGGAACTGCTAAGAGAATACATTATTTACAACATTTGCTCCCTTGCATCTGATGGGTCTCAAATTAGTTCTGCAGAGTGACAGTGAGCCCAAACACACAGCCAGTGAGCCACAGCCAAAGTCTCAGCATCATTAGTCAGCCTGGGATTACAAGACACAGAAGACAGAGGCAGAACAAATCCAGAGGAGAACTTTGGTAAATTCTCCATGATGCTTGGAACAACCTAATGGTTAAGTAACATTTAAACAAAATTGTGCAAATGCTCCCAGGAGGGCGGGTGTATTTTACAAATGGTGCACCACAACACACCAAATATTATTTATTTTGTATTACTTTTACTTTGAATGAAGTTAAACGATAAATTAAAATAACTATTTTATTTTAATGCTGAAGAAACTCCTTTAGCGCCTGAGTTCTGAGTGGTTAATAAGTAATAGTCACTGTCCCATAATGGCTGTTATCAGTCAATTCATCAGACAAATCACATTTACAATACAGTGTTTTCTATTTCCTGTTTTAGCTGTAAACCTCTGAAATAGAAATGAATTAGGATGCTACAATCCAACATGTCAAATAACTGAACAGTAATTCTTTGCTTCTGCAACTAATTACGTCTGGAATATTGTGTTCAAGCAATGTGACTTTCAAATTCTAACCTCATGAAATTAATCAGTTTTTGAATCAAATTTAAGGCTGAGGAGACAAAGGCAGTGGATGTAATTTTCTGTCTTTTCTCTCCATGTCTTTTTATTTATTTGCGTGTTAGTGAGGTTGTTTTTTCTTTACGTTTTCACCATTTGATATTAAGATGAGCTGCAGGTTAGACTTCGCACAACTCCTCAATGTTAAAAAAAATTATAAACCCTTCAATCCTAAGTGTGTTTGACTGCTGTGAAGGACAGGCAGCATTATGTAATTAGGAGGGCCGTGTATGTGCCTGTGTATGTGTCAGTATGATAAAACCAGGATTTAATTTTGCAAACCGCAGTAGTCACAATAAAAATGTATTACCGCATATCTTTAGATATATTAATCTAATCAGTCACTCTTTGATGTTTTAGGCTCAGACAACAGCAATAACTCATTTCAGTCATACAGAGAGAAAAGAAAATCACACCAGAAGAGCCATTTGAGTAATCACCTTTTCAGTGATTCGCTTACATTTGTTGCTTTATGATCTATTGGAGGTATTGGTTTGACCATCTGATTTGTGTCTCTCTGCAGTGATAGATGAATGTGTTAATGGGCAAAAACAGTAACTTGCAAGGAATATGACACTGTGCCAACATGTACACAGTGATTACAGAAACATACAGAAATATACAGCCTCAATATTCCCAAACAAAACTCTCTCAGATCAGCTGCCTGCCTGTTTGTCCGGCTGCCTGTATCATGACTGATGTTTGCGCATTACAAAAAATCTCTACAATGTCAACGGAGCAATGTCAAAGACACTCTGAAACCTGTGGTAGTTTTTGTGAAGAATGAGCTGATATAAATCTATTTAATTCTGCTTTTGAACAACTGTTGCAAATTTGCACTGTTTATTTATAAATAGCTTTGATGCAAAATATTTGTCGCCAAGTTTCTCGCTTTTTTTATGTAATTTATGTGTAAAGGCCATAATGAGCTCTCGTTTTACAATGCCAATTGCTGGTCACTTTTCTTTTATGTTTTAATGTTTAACTTTCTTTATTCCAGGGCTAATGCAGTTTGTGTACTGTTTGTCAAGACCTGTGGTAATCCACTCACTCATGAGTGTGAGGTGAACAGTCCTTTTTGGTCTACTCACATGGTTGTTATCTTGTCTAATGGAATGCTATTATGCAAATCTAGTTTAAATGAGATTCAGCCAAATTCAGGGTTCAGCATTTCTCCATAAAAACACACACAACTGAATACAGACGTGAGCTCCTGCAAATGTAGCCTGTGATGACACAGAATGGCTGAGCTTTCACAGTACAAAGACTAAATAGCTGTTCTGTAGGACTAGATTGATGCTCATGTGTAAGGGCACAGCAATGTGTGAATTAAAATAAAGGCAGAGATGTCACTTGTGCCCTTTATGGCAAAGTAAGAGTATTCAACCCACCTCTCTTTGTCTCATATCCCATTATTTAAAGATATGTGAAGAATAAAGTTAGAAAACCTAAATTGATGGAATTTTGACATTAGGTTTTGTGTTTTATGTTTGCACTAGTTAAATGAAAAACATGTCCAGCAGTGGGCAGGGAAACTGGCATAATTCAAAATTAAAATGAACCTTTGTCTAAGCATTTAAAAAAAAAAAGATTTATTTATTAAATGATGAATAGATAAAAACACTCCGTATGTATTGAACCCATGGTCTTTTTTTTTAAGTAAATATATATTTCCGTCCAAGTGAGAGAGGGAGTTTATTAAACCTGCAGCGTGGAACTTTCTGTCTCTTCCTTCTCCCTCTGAGAATAATAACAGAACAGTTATGTCATGGGCTCCACGGTGGACTACTCCATCGCTAGTGTTGCGGCTGTTGAACAGTGGCTTGATCCATTCCACTCTCTCAGTTCTGTTAAAAACTGTTTACCAATAACTGTTTCAGAATTTCACAGTCACAAAAGAAGGCTTTAATTTGTAACTGATACAGAAATTATTTGGCTGAATACTGTTGATTTCATCCATTTGTAACACTTTACAGTACAGGTACACAATTTATTGACTTTTACCCACAATAGATACGCGAGATCAAATGGTTCACCAATTCACTCTGGGGCCACAAACTCATAACTTTGAGTTACTAATGCTTAGTTAATTATGGGCCCAAAATATTTGTATACAATTCATAATGATCATGCTTAATAAATCATTATCAGTGATTAAAGCTTGAATTGATGTGTTGTTCATATATGAGATTATGAATAAAAGACTGATCTGATGTTTCTTCCTGATGATTTCATGGGGTATTAATGCATGCATTCATGCAGGATTTCATTCATGAAGCCGTGATAATTCATACACACCCTTGTGTGGTGTTCATATTTTTGTTATTCAGCCAGTGTTCGTGGGTCTGGTGGACCCGCTGCATTTTGGGGTTTTTAATTTAACACAATCAAACACTTTTATGTTAAAATACTCAACAGATGTTTACTTCATCCCAGTTACAAGCAATATAA
Organism: Brachyistius frenatus; assembly: GCF_029030835.1. Classification (NCBI taxonomy): domain Eukaryota; kingdom Metazoa; phylum Chordata; class Actinopteri; family Embiotocidae; genus Brachyistius; species Brachyistius frenatus. The sequence goes on from NW_027210624.1 coordinate 4,790,560, forward strand.
ACAGCATATATGGTTAATATTTGCCCTTCACCTTTGTTAGATCACATTTATGAATTAAAGTGCTACTCGTTTTTTGTTTGCTTTTTAATAAAATGTGTGCAGTGTACTCATGAGTACCACATTCTTGCCTTTCTTTGGCACATAGGATACCAGGGACATGTCAGCCATGTACACACACTTGGACGAGTTGACAGGCCTGTTCTTTGTAGTCAGCAGTTGGGGTGGGAGCTCAGACTTGTTTTTCCGTATCGTTCCCACCATGGTCAGCTTCCTCTTTAGGAGCTCCTGTCCCAGCTTGTACGAGGTAAAACAATTGTCGCATGTGATGTTGTGTCCACTGAGTCCCTGAGTCATGTCCAGGACAACTCTCATTCCTTGGTTTTTCTCAGGGGCTCCTCCATCAGGCTTCCCCGTGTAGACTTGTAAGTTCCCAGCATATGAGGAAGTGGCATCACAGGTAGACCAAATCTTTGTACCATATTTTGCATTTTAGATGGGTATATACTGCCTGAAGGGGCAGCGGCCCCTAAATGGCATCAGCTGCTCATCAATGGTGACATTAGGCCCAGGGTTGTAAAACAGGGGTAGGCGGTGCACCTACTTGTCCCACACTGTCCTGATGGCAGCTAGCTTGTGTCTCTGCCGTCAAACTGGTCTGTCGTCTCGGTTATTAAAGTGGATAATCTGGAAATTATGTGGAAGTTTTCCAGAGACATTGTTGCACGGAAAAGTTCTCTGCCAGTTTCTGCATCCCACAGGGACTCTGTGGATTCCCCTTTAGACCTGAAAACTCCAGCAAGCATAAGAACCCCAAAGTAGGCATGTAAATGGGTTTGGTCCATCTCCTTCCACCTCTCTACAAAAACATGCCTTCCTTCTAAATGAGTGCAATCCAGAATAATTTTCTGGATGGAATCTGGGATGAAAAGCTCAAAAGAAGACTTCATGTCTTGCACATGAGAAACTGCCATCCGTGTTGGCCCTGGTTGCATCCTTATCACATTGGCAGCCATGCCATTTCTTGGGAAAGAGGACCATTCAATTTCACCATTTTTTGACATTCATATTCCTTTACTTGCTAGCTGCTGACGGGCTTGTTCTGGTCCTGGAGCTGTCTGCTGACAGGCTGTTCCTGGGGCTGGCTGCTGACGAGCTGGTCCTGGTCCTGTGGCTGGCTGCTGACGAGCTGGTCCTGGTCCTGTGGCTGCCTGCTGACGAGCTGGTCCTGGTCCTGTGGCTGCCTGCTGACCGGCTGTTCCTGGGGCTCATCTTCATTTTTGAACTAACTAATGCTCAATCTCATCCTCTTCTTCAAAGTCACTGTCAGACTCCTCACATTCTGAAACCTCTTCCTCGACATCATCATCAAAAGCTTCTCTCTCTTCCAAAATCAATTGCAAGGCCCTCTGAGCAGAGAACCTTTTGGCCATCTTGATCAGTTGTGATAAGGAACCACACTGGCAAAGCTATATTTATTGTGTCCTGCCCCCAATTTGCAGCTGGGATAGAGCATGAGCAAATAAAGATTGGTTCCTGCAAGACAGAGGGTAAAATGTTTGGGAATGTGAGAGCAGACAGGAGTCGGTGCTGGAATTTTTCAACTATGTTGCAAAATTGTGTGGGAACGGCAGGAGCAGAAACACAAAACTCACACTCTCACACACACACACACACACACACACACACACACACACACACACACACGCACACACACACACACACACACACACACACACACACACACACACACACACACACACACACACACACACACACACACACACACACACACATACTAACAGCAGGCCCAGAGAGGAGGAGGACAGAGTGAAGCTACACAGGACCTACAATTTCCACACTTTTATTAGCCCCGGGTCCAGTGGACCCGGACATCCTGTATTTAATATAAATGTGTTGGGTGGTGTACGGTTTGTGGTCATTGAAAATGTGTTCTGATATAAGTTCTTCACAGAAAATGAGCCAAGGCCAATGAGTCTCAGTGTATGGGTTACATGACTTTTGAAGTTGAATTACCTTAATGGTGACATATCTACAGATTTACAGATGAAGATCTTTTAAAAAACAAACATCTGTTTCTTGTAGCTCTTTCTACACCAACTATGCTGTTGTGGCAGCACGGTGAAGTACATACAGTATGGATTTCACTGCTCAATCAAACTCACCCTTCTGTTAATCTACACCAGCTCCACTCCTCATGGTAGTGTAATTGGTGGTTCGCCATATAGGAACTGGGAAAAAGTGTGATAATATGTGAAACAGAACAATATGACACTAATTAGTGCTCAACATGAGGAGCTGATTTACACCTGTTTGCCAGCATGTATTTTGAACATATACGTATAGAGCTACTTTGCTTGGTGGAAGCAGGCTTTTATTTTGGCAACGAGGTCACAAAAGCAAAGAAAAAGGGAAGTTGGGTGCAATCCTCATTAAAGATGAAAAACTAATTTTATAGATATCTCTCAGTTCAGCCGACCATACAAATTGACACTGAGATTGAGGGGAAAAAATTATTGCATGAATTTTGGAACAAAAATAAGAAGTCTGATAGGGCACAAAAATAATCAGCAGCAGCACCCCCCCGCTGGTCCCTCTCTTTGGTGTTTTGTTATTCCTCAAGATCTGCCGCCTGAGAAAGTTGGGAGACGGAAGAAAGCCAAGCTTCCTAATAAACAAGTCTCAAAGTGAGACAGCAACATTGAAGAGAATGACTTACATCGACTGCTTCATAGGTGAGCTTCCTCACAATGTCAGCCTCATGCCAGAGAGAGGTGGATCTTGTCAAACGTTTACAAATGAACGGTTTTCTTTGCATTTGCAAGCAAGTTTTACCATGGAAAGAGCAACAGAAATGAGGATGAGAGGCTGAATGACGAAAGAAAGGGGGAGGGAGAGTTGCAGAGACAGAGGCAGGCAGAGAATTAGAGAATGTAGCTTTCTTCAGGTTATATTTGGGGTCTCTGTGACAGCTGAATTCCCTTTACTCCCTATTCTTTCAGCCATCATGTATCAGTCTCGGCTGCCACTGTTGAGATACAGTAGAAAAGGCAGCTGATGAAGGGAGCGACCTCAGACAGCCTCTGCTTGAGCTGCACAGCCTCCAAAACTGTTTTACAGGGTTTGCTACAGCGGATCATGACAAAAAAAAAAAGACTCCTGCACACTGACATCAATATCATTTCTCAACCTTTCATTGTGTTGCAGAAGATCCAGTGTTGTCAGCTCCTGCATCTGTTCAACAAAACTTAAATCTGCAGTTCTTGTCTCAAAAGAATCAGCTCCATCGATCCCTTTTTATGATACAAGCTATGTTTTGCCCTGAATTTAATCAATTCCTATATAAACAGCTTGGTTTGAGGGGGAGCTTTATGAGTTTTTCAGCTCATAAGAGGGATCAATAATTGCAGTCAGATTAGATGAGTTACAAGCATTTCTTCTCTCCAGAGAATTTCCAATTCAAACATGGAGGACTCAAACACCGCTCTACACCTGTCAACACCTACCCATAATTGGGGTGCATGTATCTGGATAATGTATGTGCGTGCACACACACACCACCCATACCCGAAATCCAGACTAGTGTTTTTAACAAGGCTGCCACCGGCAGGAGCAGCTCTGGTGGAAGGCTGCAGCCTCTTTTTGATGTCCACATGTTGTTCAAGTCAATTTACTGATACTACTTCCTTTCACTGCTGTCTATACTTCCTACATTTCACAGTGCGTAAACTCTCACTTTCACTACCAGTACAAAATATCAATAATAAACTGTGTAATCCTTAAAGCTTGTACAGGGTCAGCTCATCCAAATGTAAACAAATCCTACCAACTTCTAGTCAAAATGAGAAGTTTGGTTTTTATTTGTCATGACATTAAGGTATTAGTTTCTGAGAATACTGCTTCAAACTCAGGACAATAGTTTGAAAAAAAAAAAAAAAAGACTGTAAGTGATAGGTTTGTATTTTGTAGAGCAACAAAAACACTCTGGAATGTTTTTTTTTTTTTTTTTTTTTTTTTTTTTAAATGATATTTTTCAATGCTTGAAGCACAATACAAATGAATCAGATACTCACTGAGATGTCAAGGTACTCCTCTGGAGGAGGAGTCATTAGCAAACATATAGAATTACTTAAGGGAGTATCTATGAGGTCAAATTGAGGACTATAATATTAGATAATACCTGCCATGCAGTCATGTGGTTAAGCCTCTGGTTTGAGGAAATAAGTAGCAGGGAAAAGGGCAGTAAACAAATTAACAGTGATGTTAATCATTTCCAACAAGACAATGTGGTGATGATGATATCTAGTTGCAGAGAGATCTGCATTTGTTTTTGTTCCAGCAGCTTTACTGACACCAAGTCTGGTACCAGTAAAGTTAAGTCTTGACAAAGGTCACAAAAAGCTGACAATGCTTTCTCAACAGCAGGTAAGTTGGTATGCCTGCGTATAACTTAGCTATGTGGCCAAAGGTTAGATAGTCTGAAAAGAGTGAAAATACATTCTAATGTAAGATTTACTTATGTCCCAACAGTTATTGGGTGTCACGGTGGTGCAGTGGTTAGCACTGTCACCTCACAGCAAAAAAGGTTCGGGGTTCGAATCCGGTCCTGGGCCTTTCTGTGTGGAGTTTGCATGTTCTCCCTGTGCTTGCGTGGGTTCTCTCCGGGTTCTCCGGCTTCTTCCCATCATCCAAAAACATGCACCTCAGGTCAGGTTACCTGGCGCCGCACTAGTGGCAGCCTGCTGCAGCAGCTCCCCCCTGAGAGCCCCCCTGCTGTAGTGAAGAAATTTCCCCTTGGGGATTAATAAAGTGTATAAAAAAATAATAATAATAATTTACCTGGACATGCCACCAAGTAGAGCCAACATATGGGAAACGCCAACTACTTGAAATGATAATTGTATAGACACTACAAGAGCAACAGTTGCCATTTGAATGAAATGAAGCCACATTTTGGACTGTTCCTCTCCACCATGACTCCCTCTTGTTACAAGTTTCCAGCAGCATAAATGTTGATTTTGATATAATGACATTTAATGACATAAGAAAAATAGTATAAGGCTTCCCCTTCTGTTGGTAAAATAGTAAAAAGTCTGCATTTATATAGTGCTTTATTAGCTAAGCAGTCTCACAGCACTTGGCCTCCCACCCAGTCACACATAGATTCCTATAGACAGAAGGACCTGGAGATCAAAATGCCAGATGTATTAATTGGTGAGCAACCCACTCAACCCGCTATACCATCTGAGCCACAGGTAATGCTATTGTGATCACATCCCCCAAAAAGGTTCCCATTTTGCTAATGGATTTTGCCAAGATTTGTTTTTTTTACTGAAAAGGCAAATCCATTCCAGGGATCATTGTGCATAGAGATGCTGAAATGTGTCAAATCACCATCTAAAAACTATTGACTGTTTGGAAGCATCAATACACGACAGTGTTTATATTAGAAACATTAGCAAGTCTTGTACAAATCACCACTCCTGGCTGTTCAGCATCTCTGATCTTTTGACTGGAAAAATAGAGGATGGGGATGTTTAACATGGGGTAATAATGTCTGGTGCTAGCAGAGAGTGACCATTGGTGTAATGTTATTAATTGCATCAGGTTTTGGTGGATATTGCTCTTTGCATGGCCTCTAATGATATTTTGGTGTGATTTCCTTTGGTTGACCCCTCTCATAAGGCCTGCATCATTCTTCTTTTGCACTTAAAGTGAGGTTGAAACCTCAGTGAACTCTGGTGAATCAACAGCTGTCTGTGACAACTGGTGTGTGTGTGTGTGTGTGTGTGTGTGTGTGTGTGTGTGTGTGTGTGTGTGTGTGTGTGTGTGTGTGTGTGTGTGTGTGTGTGTGTGTGTGTGTGTGTGTGTGTGTGAGTGTGTGGTTGCATGTCATGTGGTTGTATGTGTACATATCTTTTGGCCAAAATTGTCAGAGTACATGGTGTTCGTGTAGGTGTTTAAGCACATTAAAATAGACGTGGGGCGTGTTTGTCTCTTTCCACCGCTCTGAGTCATTGCATTGCTGTATCCAAGGGCCAAATCCTTCCACTCTATATGGCTAGTCTTAGCTGGAGGATTGTGTAGAGATGAATCATATATACAAAAAATAAATAATTTGCGTGTGTTTTGGGAGTGAGATCGAGGAGCAGGCATATCAACTTTCCAATCAAGCCAATTTGATATGCGTGTTGTTCAGTGTACATCTATCACCTTTGTATTTTGAACTTCTCTGTCATTTACCCTTGTGGCTGTGTCAGTACTTCTATCCCCACAGCTCGCAGATCTGATTATATATATATGACAAATATTGTGAGTCATATTTAACCCGTTTTGGTGTCAGCTGTTACACTGGTATAACAAAAATTATGGGTCTGGCCATGCTCCATAGGGAATGGTTTCCAGTCGTTGCATCCTACTGGGCATAGACCTCAGGTTAATTTTTACACTATTGTATTAGCTTAATCAATCACCATTGACCACCCTATGCCAGAAAACCGTCTAACTTTCCACTGCTGAAACTACACAGTTAAAAAAAAAAAAAAAAAGAAACACGCTTGATTGGTCAAACCATCAGAGTGGCTGTGAAAAAAATAATGCTCTTCAGACTATACTCACAGCAAACAAAACTCAAGCTGTGAGCAAGAGCAGGGTATTCTGAGGACGTCTTGTGGTCTTTTCGCGACAACTCCTGGTCGGCAGGTTACATATCAAGTAAAGCCAAGGCAGCTCATCAGGTCTCTTCCCATCCAATGTATTGGTCAACAGGATGAATACAGCAAGGAACCCCCACTACTCGGTCTTAAACTGGGAGAGGAACAATATTCCATTCTATGACCGTATTCCATCGGTATTTCTACTGTCATCAAAGTCTTCACACTCAATTTTGGAGCAGGACTCGGTTTACTGACTTAATTACAGACTGTTGGTCCTGAGTCAACTAAAAATGTGACTGTCTGGCGGGACACATGCCTATACATTTCATAAGTTGGTCACTAATGATTTCTCAACATCTCGTTTCTGGTTTTCTGAACTAACTGAAAGGTGCATGCATGTTTGTGTGTGTGTGCCAGTGTTACTTTCTGGTTCATATGGTAATACTAAGAGGCTGACTGTTAGCTGTTATTACACTAGTTAAATATCAGTTCAATAATCAGCATGGTGATTGTCAAATTGTTAAAATAAGAGAGGACAGCGATACTTGAGTGGATCCATTTTTTTTTTTTTTTTTTTTTTGTATCTGCAGTGTCAGCCTTCTCGTCCTCCTCTCAAAATTGTCTGTTGTGATTTATATGTCTCTTCACTACACTAAGCCTACCCGTTTCCAAGTCAACACAGTGTTTCAGGAAGACTGGGGTTATTCCTCATCCCTTTCTTTCAAATGGTGAAGCGCTAGCAGCAGGTGAAGTGTGTTGAATGTGCTTGGAGGAAGATGAAAACTCAAGAGTGGCACATGGAGTTGTGGTGGAGTGGTCGCTCCATTTCCTGGATGAGGATTACAAAGCTTTGTGGTGGATTTACTTGTGGGTGTTGAATTTGGGGTGTAGTTTATGGGTTTTTGTGGCTTTGCCGGGACAAAATTTAAAACGTTTTTTTTTTTCCAACACTGAACAGTATTAGGAGATCCTGCCTTTCTTTATTTCTGTCAAAAGTTGCCTTTCCAACCCATAAATATCTCCCAATCTGCTTTAAATGGTATCAATTTCTTTCTCTCCTCTTTCAACATTTTCTGTCTCTCTCACTTCCTGATCTTTATGAACATATCAACTATCATTATCTATTTAATTAACTATGCAAAACTTCTTTCCTTTCCCGTCCAAGAAATGCTGTGGAGTCTCAGTATTGACCTCAAGCCTCCGGGGCTTTTTCATCCACTTGACCTCATTTACAAAGGTGTCGTAAGTATTGGAGCTTGTCAGGGACCCATCTCCTGCCCATGCATGTTTTTTGTTTTCAGTGAAGAGCTTAACACCACATCATGTTGAAATTGTTCATGGAAATTCATTTATAAAAGTGAATGCACAAAGATAAGTGTTTTTTTTCTGTCTTTTATCATCACTTGCAGGAAGGACCAAAATCCTGTAAAGGCAAATAGACCTGAAGCAAGGTCACGACCTACTTTTGTGCAAGCAGCAACACCATATTCTGGAGCATTGCAATACAACAGCGACCTTGTTTATTTCTCGAGAGCTGTGTGGATGGCCTGAACGTAGTCACAGCTGGTTTTCTATCCACATAGCTGAACACAGTCAAATATTAAAGTACTAAACATTTCCAGTACACAGATTTCTAGAAAACTGGACAAATAAAACCAATGACCACTTGCATGGCTGGGGCTAAAATGAAAATATGCTGTTTTTAATGTGGATGGACTTACCCTGTCCAGTCTTTTTACATAATATGCTTTTAAAGTTGACTCAGTTACACTATTCTGTGTTGGTTTGCACTGATACGTACGATTTAGTGTGTTTTCTTATTTTTTTTAAAATGTGGTTATTTTAAAATGCAGTGTAATGAATATGTGCTGTATGTAAATGTATCATTGAAAAAGTATTTTTTTTGTTGGTGTCAGTGCTTTCTAACAGTTTAGATACCAAACAATATCCACATGAAAAACACGAACTTGAATAGCTATGCTAAATAGCAGAACTAGCAATTTCCTTCCAATGACTGTTGCATTTTAGATCACTACTCAACCCTCGCTACCCTGTCTTTCTGACTCTCCTATTTGTTCTTCTCTCTGTATACACACTTTCCATCCAGACAGCTGGATTTATCCTCGTTTCATCTAGTTCGCTGTGTATTACTCATACACTGCAGTGCCAGAGGAACTTGTTGAGTTATGCAAATTGCTACTGATCGGCAAAGCTTTTTGAAAGCTGCTAAAACAAACAGATGTGTGCATTAGGAGAACAAAGTCTGCTGTGTGGAGAAATTGTGTTCTTTCTTGTTCTTTCTTGGAAAACCTTGCAGAGGATGTTCACTTGCTGTTTGGGTTTGCCAAGGGACAGAAAAAGGAAATTGTCAGCGATTAGTGATTCCATTTCTTGATGTGCCTTTCTTCGACAACATCAGTGACACTTGTTTAAAGTCACCTGCTTGCCTCAAACACACCATTCTACATGCATATTATTATTACAATGCTCTTTATTCACTTGAAAATAACTTCAATGCCTCTGTTTTCACACAGAACGTACCTATATTCAGAATATTGTGAGCTCAAAGAAGCCCAGTAATAGCCATAGAATTTACACATTATCCCAAAAACAAAGAATTAAATAGATTGCACATTCAACCTTATTTTATTACTGCTTCAAGCTGCATACATATGCATTTTCAGTTCAGTGTTTTCCAATTACATTTGTGGTGGTAGCTGCAGGGGAGGTTTGTGGATGGGGGTGCAGTCTTATGTAATTATGTGTTTAATGTCCAAAATTGTTGTGGGGTGATTGGTGCCTATTTGTGTGATGTAATCTACCATTATTTCTTGTTAATCTACTAATCAGACAGAAATTAAAACCACTGACAAGTGAAGTGAACAGCATTGCTTATCTTGTTAGAAGTGATGGAATATATAGGCAGTGAATGGACAGTCAGTTCTTGACATTGATGTATTGGGTGCAGGGAAAATTGACAACCGCAAGGATCTGAGCAACATTTACAGAGTAAATTTAAAGTCTGCAGGGTTAGAGCAGCTCCAAAATGGCAGGCCTTCTGGGGTGTTAGTGGTATGCAGTGGTTTACTACCTACCAAATGTGGCCTAAGGAAAGACAACCAATGAAATGGCAACAGGGTCATGAGTGCCCACGGCTCCTTGATGCTGGAGAGCGAAGGTTGGCCCATGTGGTCCAATCCCACAGAAGCACTACTGTAGCACAAACTGCTCAAAACCTTAATGCAGTCTAGTATGATGAAAGATGTCAAAACATGAGCATTGCAACCTGCTGCGTACATACTGGGCTGCAATCAAACAAAGTGCCCGTGCTGACACCTGTCCATAACCCAAAGCACCTACAATGGGCACATGACCATCCGAACACGGAGTACTGGAAGAAGGTGTTCTTGTCTGAAAACATGTCAGGGCAAAAGCCAGTATACCAGGATCCCCAGAATGCATCAAAGATGCAAGCATGGTATGGTACCAGGTTCAAGCTGCAAAAAAGGAAGGAAGAGATCTGGATGTCTTATGCCTTGACCCTGCCAATATCTTTGAATGTGCCAACCATCATGACATACCTGGTCAGAAAACTCTTCCAAGATCTTAAGTTCTGTGTCACAACAAGAGGGTACACTACTAAATGGCAACCTTTGGAAATAGGAATAATGGCAAGCTGCATCATCTCCCCTTTGGCCTTCTCTGTAGTAATAGGGCAAATCTTCTGAGCATCCTGATGAGTTGTAGGAGGAGAACGCTGGAGAGTGAGTACCTCTAATTTGTGCTTACATTACAAAACCACTGACTGGACATGCAATCAGGTTTTGTCTCGACCTGGTTAGTATCCTGGAGCATATTACAAGTGTTGCCAATGCCCTCCCTAAACAGCTGGCGTCTTTAACACCCCACCTTCGTACCAGCAGGACAACTTCAAAAGCCTCCAATTTCAAGAAGAGAATCAAGCATGATGGATACAGCCCATGAGTGAAAGATGCATGTTTATCTAGATCAGAAGTTCATATTTCCCCCAGAAATCATAAAAAAGGCTCCCATGCCTGACCTAGTCAAATAGGTCAAATAGGTCCCTACGCATTGTGGAACTAACTGTGCCTTGGGATGCTGCTGTAGGTAAAGCATATGAACAGAAAAGATGGAAATCTGTGCAAATTGCAGCTGGGCTGGAGAACATGAGTTCTCACAGGGGAAGTGGGGTTTTGTGACCAAATCATTTGAGCTCCTGAAAGAGATTGGAGTTAGAGGGTAAGCCCTACTGAAAGCCACCAGGTAATAGTCCAAGACAGCCGAGTGGAGCAGCAACTGACTTGTTTATTTAACTTTCACAGAAGATGCATCCTATGTAGTCTATATTATACTCACAGACTGTATGTTTTATCGCTTTATGAAATCCGGGGGGGACTGGCTAACGTCTTGGTACTTGATACTTCAGGACACCTTTCAAGTTCTTGTAGAGTCCATGACTGATTGGAACTGAGTTTGTTTGGCGGCACAAGGAGGACCTACACAATTGTGAGAAGAAGCCTTAAATGCTGTGGCCAATAAGTGTATAGAGCACTCTACATGCATTTATGTTTATTAGACAAGGGTTAGAATAAATCATTACATTTTCTAGAAACTATACTGTGGTGGTGGGGCGTGGTTTGGATCAACTGCAGGAGGGACTGATTGGGGGAGTGGCTCTGGGAACGGTGCCTGGGAGAGGCTTAATTGGCCTGAGTTGAAACTGATCCCTGATTGTCCCTCTCTGGCTGGATAAAAGGGAGTAGCAGGACATCAGACACGAGAAAGGACACGGAGTAGCACGGTGGCTGCGAGACAGACCAGGACACAGAACGTGTGTATGTATGTATTGTATGGTTGTGTGCAATTATGCTAGCACACCTGAAAACTGTTGTGCTGATTAAAGAAGCAATAAATCTGGCCTTCTTTGGACCAGTTGAGTATTTGGAGCATTAGCAGTTGTGGGTTCCATTACAGGCTCAAAATGGCCAGAAACAAAAGTGTTCTTCTGAAACTTGTCAGTCTATTCTTGTTCTGCGAAATGAAAGCTATTCCATGAGAGAAATTGCCAAGAAACTGAAGATCTCATCCAACGCTGTGTACTACTCCCTTCACAGAGCAGCGCAAACTGGCTCTAACCAGAATAGAAAGAGGGGTGGGAGGCCCCGGTGCACAACTAAGCAGGAGGACAAATACATTAGAGCAGGGGTGTCAAACTCATTTTAGTTAAGGGGCCACATACTGCCCACTTTGATCTCAAGTGGGCCAGACCAGTAAAATCATAGCATAATAACGCATGTTCTCCCTGTGCTTGCGTGGGTTCTCTCCGGGTTCTCCGGCTTCCTCCCATCATCCAAAAACATGCACCTCAGGTCAGGTTACCTGGCGCCGCGGTCGTGGCAGCCTGCTGCAGCATCTCCCCCCTGAAAGCCCCCCTGCTGTAGTGAAGACATTTCCCCTCGGGGATTAATAAAGTGTATAAAATCAAAAAAATCAAATCAAACACATCACAAAGCGAGCAGTGAGCGCTGCTGCCTGTGGCACCGAACGCTTCTTCCTCCGGAGCAAACGTCGCATTTACGCTGTTTTTGAAGCAATTACTGGATCGATTAAAACAAAAATTACAAAACGTTTGTACTCATAAATCTCCATATTCTCATAGAAATGCAATTTATGTCTTTCTGTAATTTTCACACTTAGCAAAGTCATCCGGCAGGCCGAGCTGGACCCCCTGGCGGGCCGGATCCGGCCCGCGGGCCGTATGTTTGACACCCCTGCATTAGAGTGTATAGTTTGAGAAACAGATGCCTCACAGGTCCTCAACTGGCAGCTTCATTAAATAGTACCGGCAAAACACCAGTCTCAACATCAACAGTGAAAAGGCGAAGATGCTGGCCTTCTAGTCAGAGTTGCAACACCATGCCATACCCGGTGGACAGCACTTGATTGGAGCCAATGTCCTCCTACAACAGGAGAATGACCCAAAGCACAGCTCCAAACTATGCAAGAACTATTTAGGAAAGAAGCAGTCAGCCAGTATTCTGTCTATCATGGAGTGGCCAGCACAGTCACCGGATCTCAGCCGTATTGAGTTGTTGTGGGAGCAGCTTGACCGTATGGTATGCAAGAAGTGCCCATCAAGCCAATCTGACGTGTGGAAGGTGCTTCAGGAAGCATGGGGAGAAATCTCTTCAGGTTACCTTAACAAATTGACAGCTAGAATGCCACAGGTCTGCAAGGCTGTAATTGCTGAAAATTGAGGATTCTTTGATGAAAGCAAAGTTTGAAGTATTATTTCAATTCAAAATAATTATTTCTAACTTTGTCAATGACATTTCTTCCTATTTAAAGTAATTTCATGTATGTTTTCAGGGAAAACAACATTTCTAAGTGACCCCAAACTTTTGAACTGCAGTGTATATATATTGTTTTAAACAAAACAGACTTTGTAAATGTTCCATATCTACATACATCTGCTGCTTGCTCCCTTAGCAGAGCTACCGCCTCCTCTCTAGTTGCTGACTCAGATAATCCAAGAGCCTCGGCCACTCTCAATTAAAGCACAGAAGAAATCGCTTAATAGGTTCCCAGAATGCATCACCAGATTTCTCCTGCTGAACAATGTTGAGGTGTTGCTGTTACAGCCTTCAGTACTGTAACACTGAAAAAGTGACAAATTAGACGTACATTTATACATACATTTCAACAGAAAAAACTATCCTTTCTAGGCTAAGAAAGAGTGTCAGCATGGCATGTTTATTAATGAAGATTTATATCATGCAATGGTATTAGATAATTGTCAATATAAAAGAACAAAGCTACAGTTAAGGCTGAGTCGGGCATTGGATTAGAGCTGCTGCAAGACATTGCTGAGAGACAGCACTAGGGTAAAAGCTCCAGTGAAAAAATATAGTTATTGCACTGCTGCAATCACTGTAATTATGGCTTCATGGTGTTAAATGAACATATAAAGTGCACTTCATATGCATGTCTAAATTTGCTGGATTATTCCTTCTTTGGAGGCTTATGGCCTATCTTTACATAACCATGACTACATTGTTAAAAATAAGATGAGTCAAAGTTGTCTTCTATTGCTGCAAATCCTAAGTAAAGTAAACCCTCAGACAACTGAGAGAGATGCAGACATTTCTGTACCTGCTGATTTAGATGTTGTCAGTATTGATCCTGATGGATCCCTAGCTTTTAGCTCCATTAACACTCTGAGGACACTGAAGAGTACTTAGGGCTCCATTTTGCTGCTGTGCAGTTGTTGAAGGCTGATGCTGTTTGAGATCCCCAACAATTAAACACAAACTAGTGATGCAGAGTTCAATAGGAAACACAGTACTATAGATTCATCTGAATATGCTGTAAACATATGTAAATACATTTTATAGTGACTAAAGTTTAACACAGAAGGTCTTGTGTTATCTAACATTCTTATTGTTTGATTGAATAATCAGTAGTTTGAGTTCATTATTCAATATGAATAAGCTGTTTTACTTCTTCAGCAGTGTATGTATATCATTACATAGACATATATATATGGCTGTTGATTAAAAACATTGAACAATGTTTCATTCCTCCTGAAAAGTGCTAAGATAAAAGCATGTTTTCATATATTCCTGCATTCCTTTGCCATGTCATAGAATAAAGCAGAGATAGTGTGAAAAGATCAATTATTGCCTCTTCTACAAATATACTATAATATAGCCTTCACAAAAAAATTGTTGCTCCCCCCAAAAAATCTAACTGAATATAACTGGATTATAGTACTATTTCAAACAAATTTTGGCAATTAGGATGACAAATCTTGAAATCAGTCATTCATCCAAATATACATGGAGAGATGTGGTTACTTTGCTGTTTGGTATCATTGTGTGCACCATGGTGAACATGGACCAGAGGAAGCAAAGGAAGATGCTGTCTGTGGAGAACAGAAGGAAAATTATATACAAGCATTTTAATGGTAAATGCTATAAGACCAGCTCCAAGCAGCTTGATGTTCCTATGACCACTGTTGAAAATATTACTAAGAAGTAAAAGCTCCTCCCACATCTGACTTTTTGCATCCACAACTGTGGCCCTTCTAGTCTGTTGGTATCTCTCAGCTGCTTTAGGTGATCTCTAGGCCAGACAGACCTAAAATGCCCTTTTTTCAGCTTAACGGCTTCCCTTTCCACCGGTCTGCACCAGCGGGTTCTTGGTTTTCCACCTTAACAGATGACATCCTTCTGATACTGGGACCAGAATAGGGGGGCAACAAGACTCACTTTCAGATGTTATGTGAATAAAGTGGTGGTAAAGTCTAAATGCTTCCCAAATTGATGTGTAGGCTTCACAGACAGCTGCAGACACCACAATTATTTGCTGCTGGCTAAAAATAGCTTCTACAAAGTAAACTTTGCTTTGTGACCAAGCCCTGGCCAATAGTGTCATTGCCAGTGGAGCTGTGAAATGAGGGACAGAGTGCACCACCCCCACCAGGCATCAGCCGAGAGAGAGAGAGAGAGAGAGAGAGAGAGAGAGAGAGAGAGAGAGAGAGAGAGAGAGAGAGAGAGAGAGAAAGAAAGAAAGAAAGAAAGAAAGAAAGAAAGAAAGAAAGAAAGAAAGAAAGAAAGAAAGAAAAATAAATATTGCCACTGTGGTTTCAGCTGTCACCGCTGTTTTAGCTACATAATGAGTGGACGCATGCTGCTTTCGGGGAAGTGAGGCAGACACCCCAACTCAGCCAGTCAAGAAGGACACTGCCACGACATATGTAAAGATTGAGCACTGTGGGGGGGCGAGATGTATGAGTGGTTCAGAGAACGATGCCAGGGAGAGAGGTAATTAGCATAGATGTTTTCTGTTGCCTGATTACTCTCTCTCACTATATATTGGCAGTAGTGATCTGAGACGGCGGCCTCACTGTTTCACACACAGA
This sequence comes from Brachyistius frenatus, assembly GCF_029030835.1. Taxonomy (NCBI): domain Eukaryota; kingdom Metazoa; phylum Chordata; class Actinopteri; family Embiotocidae; genus Brachyistius; species Brachyistius frenatus. The sequence goes on from NW_027210624.1 coordinate 4,806,178, forward strand.
GCTCAGCTCCGGAGAAGCAGGAGCAGTGTTGGAACTGGTGGACTTGGAAGTCGGCGTACGCTACAGCCGGGTCAGGGAGAGCACAGATCTTTGGTTAGGTTAAGTGTGTGAAACATTTCTGTTATTAAAAATGTTTGAAACTGCTCTGGGTTGACTGAGGGAACCTACTTGGTACATTCATATGTGCTGTCCCCCATCACATTCACAAGGAAAACATTTCAAGTGTATAGTTGAACAACTGGAAAACATTTCCCCAGACATAACTTTTGATTTTCTCTTTAACTTTATGAAATCATTTTGATCTGAAAGTACCTTGATTTTAGTTTTAAGGTGTTCTGGTGAAAAGTACACTTAAGAACCACTATTGTGCCCTCATCTAGGAGTGGTGGTGCATAGCATAAAGAACCGAGAGTAGAATGAATGAAAGGTAAACAATTCATTTACAAAACGTATTGAGCAATATTTGCAGTGCGTGAAGCACATCGTCAGGATGAACCAAAGGCCACAACAACAAACAAGACCCAACGAACCTCTTGTGTGTACCTCTAACTAAACCTTGCATATGATAAAAGAAACAAACAAAAAGACATCTGCTAAGCCTGACTCTCTAAATGAAACATAAACTGGAGAAACGTGTTCAAACACATTTGGCAGTTCACAAAAGTAAAAAGTAGCAAAGGAGATAGTTAGAAATATCCATTTGAAATGATAAAATCAGTAAACTAAATTACATTTGCTCACATCAAGATGATAAAAAAGTAAAAACTAAATAAGTATGACAGAGGGCCTCTGCTGTGGAGGTCACTGGAGGTCAAATGCGGAGACGTTAAATTATAAATATCAATGTCTGTTGAGCATACTTTGTTTTGGGATAAAAACATAAAGACATTCAGGAATATGAAACATGTTTTTTTTTTGTTTTTTTTTATCTTGCAGATAAGCATGTTACAATCGTAAAAAAAAAAAAAAAATCATCCAGACTCGTAATATCAGATCTGACTGTATTTACATGTTTTCCATCTGAACTACTAGAATGTTTAGATAGTAAAAATCCAAAATACTTTTGCTTGCTGAGAGTTAAGGTGTCTTTTCTTTGTTCTGTCTCGTAAAGTTTGTTTTTCCAGTGTTCAGTTCTGCTCTTTAAAGGCACTATCTTACAATATTACCAGTAAAGGCATTACTGTGTGCATGGAAGCCTGCCAGTATACTGAACACCACCTCTCCTATATTATTGGGTTTGGGGCTTAATGTTTTGTGGTTCACAGAGGTGAACTTTTCAGTTCCCTAAATACACCCAAATACACTTTATAAACGTCTTTTCTTTTTCCTTATTGGGTAAATTTTGATCATTCGTTTTTAATATGCCTTCCCCAAGTTCACCAACTTCATCTAAGTGCAATACTGTAGCTTTTATAAAGAATTGGATGTCCAAAATTACTTACACGTCTTGATTCCCTTTAACATAATAAATCTGTCTGGACAAGATAAGACTCTGGTCAAATAATAGTCTTGCAAAATATTCTGTGCTTAAAGGAATATCAAATCAGAGGTCATTAACTTTGCATAATATCGTTTTTGTGGATAAAAATGTACTTTTTTTCTTCTGGAATACATACAGAGAAAGTGAGAGTTTCCTCTTCAGCCCTGAGTAATGACTGCAAGACTTCTTGTCAGATGGCACACTGCCCCGACATGTTCTCCCAAAAAGGAAGGTGAGAATCTATGTAGCCTGAGTGGGTCCATAAACTTATTATTGCGAGCTTAAAATGAAATGAGAATTTGCCATCTTCATTAGCCCTTCTCTTCTCTCACCGGGATTTTGGCAATGTTCAATGTGAGAAGACCAACCTGACACCATCAAAGTGAGGGTGACAAAGATGGGAGTGAACAAAAGACAAAAATGCAACAGTTGTCTTGCTGATGATACTGTTGCCACTAATGCTACATCACAATAATTTAAATAAAGACTTTTTTTTTTTATATTACTTTCAGTTTATTGCTAGTATTTGTATCTGCCTTTATTTATATTGATTAATTGGTCCTTAATAACTACACTAATCCAGGCAATACAAACATCAATAGAGTCATACTAATCATCACTGGTGTCAGTTTCAGGAACACGCTGAAAGATTGGAGAACTGGGTCTCCACTCCACTTTTTTCATCAGGCGTCTTTATCAGTAAAGCAGACACATACATCTACATATTTAAATCTCATATGAATTATGCCAGCCACCTAATTACAATGTAATATAATACACTGATAAAGATTGTTGCACCATGTGAGTTCTCAATCAAAAACGGATTATTTTATTAGAGAATAAAAGAAAAAAAATATTGACAGTTTTCTTTGATCTTTAAACAGTATGCAGCCACTCATTTACCAAGAAGTTATCTAAGTTACGTTTTCACAATAATGTCAAGAAATAATTGAAAAACTTTCAAAAGGAATTATTTGAATTCCATCTTTAGGATGGGTAAAGAGAAGCACATTTTATGAGCCCATTATACTCTGATAATATTGGGGAGTTGCTGACAGCAAGTTCTTTTTTATGCCTCTCCACTTTGGTCCATGGTGTCCTCATGATGGCATCTGTCTGTTTGAACACATTGTTTTCAAATCACTCAACAACATGATAGAAGCTGCACCAGAGGACCCTCCTATGGAGAGGATTATTTAATCAGAATTAAGAGCCACAGCTGCATAAATTTGTATTCTAATGAGAAAGAACAGATTGCTCTTATCCGTATTATTCTGCTAATGCTTCGGAATTCATAGTCATTGAATATTGCCAGAATATTATCATCCTTTTAAAAAAAAATGTTATCACTGTAATTCCATTCAAGACAAAAGCAGCATGATGACAAATATTTGCTTCTTAATTAAAGTATTCTGTTTATTACGTTCAATATATTGCCTTGATAAGTGGGTAGTTCAAGTACCTCCAATCTACAACTGACTTACATTTTCTGCACTGTAGCTGTAGCTAGGGTGACTACAACTGGAAAACAAAACCTACAAATAATCATTGTTGGAAGACACAAAATTATTCCAATGAGCTGGTGGACTGCAGGTGAGGGAGAGCTCATACTGTAGCTGGAACCAACCAAAATAAAGCAGATCCAAATCTGATCTTATTCTTACTGCATTCCACCATGAGTGTTACAGTGCACCACTCTTGTTTACCACAGACAACTGTTTGACGTGAACATTTCTCTGCATAGTTAGATGAAAATTAGCATGTGAATTTGAATCCTCTCTGTCTTAGTAGTGTACAATAGGATCAGTGTAAAAAAATATTTAGCTAGCAGCTTCTCTACGTAAAGTGATGTCAACTTTACTGGTTAGAAAGGCCAATGTTGCTGTCAGGGTGGTATATCAGCTAATTGATGTTTATTCTGAAAGTCACTTGATGGCAGAAAAACCTTTAACTTGGCTATTGTCTGGTGATTTGTCATCTTGAATTTTGCTTTCATTTGGCCAGACTGTTTACAGAGCAACAGGAAACAAGAGGAGTGATGTGAAATTAAGATCCTTAGGCAGAAGTCAGACTGAGTCAGACATCTTCTCTTGAGCTGATCAAGTCAGGAGGTTTGAGGAATCATATCCCAGGTAAACTTTCATCATATAAAGAACCTCAATTTATGAATTCAATTTGCTTTTTTGGCATGATGTTTGGATCAAACATGTTGCCGAAACACAAATTCTTCCATAAATAGTCAAATACAAATGTTAAAATTATTTTTTTTTTAAAGAAAGAGAAACATAAAATGATACAGTTTTGTAACATGTCTTGCTTTGTGACATACACAAACATATTCTCCTGCCAGTTCTCTTCTCCCACCGGGGTTTGAAAGTCAGTTTTAGGGCAACAAAGTCTTTGATTATCTGGTTCAATTCTATGAAGAATTATTCTCTAATTTGTTTTTATTTTAAGCAGCTTGTCAGAAAATGTATTTCAGTTTCAACATCTCTTGTTTCACAATAAAGACAAATTCATTTTTTTCTGTCTAGCTATTGTCTTTTGTTGGCAACCAGTTTCAATGGCAAGTTTGTGATCACTGATTGTTTTTTTTAGATCAGGTTTGTCTTTTCATGAGGTTTTATTTGAGTTCGATATTTTGCAAATTGGAATTCTCTGTCTAGTAAATTGTAGCATTCTAGTGTATGTGCGGATTGGATTTCTGTTTCCCATTGCTCAAAATACCATAGTTTATCCTCTTTATCTATTTAATTTTTTTGGAAGTTGGGGATTATTTTCAAAGTATTACTTTGATATATAATTTCTGCATTTTTTTTGCAATCCATTTATTTTTACCTGGGTTCACATACTGTTCTGATTCTGAAAATGCTCTGTGTTGGTATGTTGATGAAGCTCGTGAAAATAAAGATGGCTGAATTTAGAGGCCTTCTGCTGTTGTTTCAGTGTGTCACAAACAATTATAATAAACATCTAAGGAAATATATGTATCACATGAGACTCAATTCAAAGACCATATGGGATTAGAGCCACAAAATATGATCATGAATTCCCTAGTGATTATGTGGGCTAATGGTAAAATGGTAAATGGTCTGCACTGATATAATGCTTTATCACCTTCGCAATCTTAAAGTGCTTTACAGTTTACCTCCATTTCACCCACTTAAGCCCACATTTAAACACCATTGGCAGCAGAGCTGCCATGCACCTGCCATCAGGAGGAACTTGGGGTTCGTGTCTTCCCAAGAACACTTTGGCATGTAGACCCGGGAATCAAACCGACATACCTTATGATTAGTGGGCAACCTGCTCTACCATCTGAACCATAGAAGGTATTTTTGTGTCTTCATTATGCAAGAAAAAAAAACTGTTTTAAGGTTTTTGATTTGAGAGCAAAGGTTTTCAATTTGCAGCTACAAAGTCCAGTTTATTACATTTATTTGATTGCAGTCTTGCCATATTATTAATGCAACATACAGAAGCCACCACAACCAGCAGACAAAGAGAGAGAGACAGTTCAGCAGCAGGATGATCCGCTTAAGAGAATATCAGGTGGAGATGGTATAATTTATCTGATGTTTTGCTGAAATGCCAGGGTGAAAGGCATTAAATAAATACCTTACCAAAAGAGAGAACAGTGTAGATGCAGACTACAATGGTTGTCAAATTCAAACTTAGGTTAAATTAACACAAAGCAGAAACCCTGTCCTCAGTTTGTTTGGTATAAAATGTGTTTAATTCATGATTTGTGCTCTTTCTTTTCTAAGAATTGGATGTTGGTCTATATGTTGTTCTTTATTGTCCAGATGACCGATAAGGTGCAGCTTTATGCATATACAAAGCACTGTGCTTGCAAAATTATTTAGCTATTTTTGTGTGATGATCCGTCTGACTTACTTACTGGTAGTGAGAAGACTTTGTCCACCTGGTAGTACTAAATGAAAAGAGGGTAAGTTTAGATTCATCCTTCAGAGAATATGGTTCCAATACAAAATTTCACATCAAGTTGTTGAGACATTTCATTTGGACCAAAGTACTGGACTGACCAGCTGACGGGCCAATATTGTGGTATCTCGAGCCAAGCCTCTAGCATGGTGAAAAATAACATCTGCCCTGGGAGAGCTGTGGAAATTATAGTCTTTGGAACCCAGCTCAGCCAGCTGGCTCTGCTAACCAGCCTTCATTCTGTCACAAACATAAAGTACAATTGTAAAGAGGCAATAAAGTCATGACAAAAAGTCGTGTAGAGTGACGTGTTAACAAGTCGTCAGGTTAATCTAAAAATCAATGATCAATCACGACACAACTATCAGAGGACAAATGTGTTGGTTTAACACTTCAAATCAGAGAATCGGCTATTGTTCAAATTGTTCCCTCAATTTAATGGATTAGTGTACCAGCACAGTGCAGGAAAGATTTCCATTCACTCAATGATCATTTAACAATTAGGTGAAAACTTCTTGGTTAAGAACATCCTCCTGTAACCAAACCTATTAAGATGACATACAATGGAGCCATAAAACTACAGACAGGAAACCAATACAGTATTGGCCTGGAACTGTATGTCTGTGTAATCCTCCAAGCTGATGTGACTGCAGGGCTTCTTTAGTGCTGCACTTCTCCATGTGGAGGAGAATCCTGAGGGAAAAGGAAACATCTACCTCTGACCTGACCTGACTGTGGCTGATTAACAACCTGCACAACCAAAAGGTGTAATACATAAATCTGAAATATGCACTACATCATTTATTTTAAGCAGCAGGGGCCTATTTTTTAACATTGATGCAGTACACTGGTCTAAGAGTTAGACCATTCTTAATTTGTTTTATTTGACAAATAGAAATTTAACTGTTCCACAAAAATAACGACAGAATAAGAATTACAATTTAGTCACCTTGGTTCATTTTAGAGTTAATATCAGTGTCTCCATAGCAACTGTTAATGCCACTGGCTGACAACAGACAGACAGTATTATGTACCCCAACATCTGGGCACAAATTAAATTAGTTGGTTGACAGTCAGCTGCAGCTGTAAACCTAGAGTATGACATTTCTCATTCCTTCTGAAAGCAGCATACAACATAAAAAGTTACATAATGTGAATGTAATATTTACATTATATCCACATCCACAGAACCTAATGATATTATTTAAGCTTAGGTGAGTTTATTTAGTTTTAGAAGTGGGTAGAATTATGTTTGCTCTGTTTCATGATGTTTTACACTAAATTGTACTTGTTGGAGTAGTTTTAGGGCCCATTCTGAAAATCAGTACTTTTCCTTCAATACTTATGGATGTACTTATCACGCTACTTTTATTTATTTGGTTTTTTTCAATAATACAGCGCAATTTCAGTAAAGATACAAGAGTCCTGCTGATCCCAGGTTTCTTTTAACACAACAGCATCTAAAGACTCTGTTTAACAGCACAGCAACAAACTCAGATAATCAAAACATCCTTGGCCTCACTTTTTCTTTCTGTTTACTGTCAGAGTGCTTAAAGTATGTCATACCCTGCCTGCTTTCTGGTGCACTGTAAATATCCAATGCAGACTGCTCTAACAACATATGCACGACAGTATTAAACATATAGGCTTCATCATTGTTTAAACCTGACAAAGACAGAGTGAGGAACATAGCAAATTATAATGGTACAAAAAAGACAGAAAACTTTGACCTTATTTTGACATGATGAACGAAGAACCCAGACGGTCTTCCTCGGGTACAGTTGTGGAGTTAAACTTGGACACTTCATGCAACATGAATCATCATTATGTTGAGCCTGAATAAGTCATTTGATATTATCAGTTCTGGCAGGTTTTCTGTTGGCTTCATATTCTTACTTGCATTAAAACAACAACAACAACAACAAAAACTTTCCTGAATCTGCTGTTGGCCCGATGCGAATGCTTTTAAACATCATGTTATGATTCAGTCAAGTATAACACCAAAGCCTGTAATACAACCGACAGTCCACTAAGGGACTTCACATCAGTGTCTAGTACAAAGACTGATACAGTCCATGTAGGGTGGAGGCTGGGGTTGGTTGGAAGGAACAAACTCAAGACTTTCACCCAGTGTTTGAATCTGTGAGAAAGCAATAGTTAATGTGGATTTCTTGTAATATATTTAAGTTACATAAAATACACTAAGAAACTTACATACGGTTGTAACATGACTTTTTTTCTACCTAGACCATGATGTTTTTCTAACTCTACAAAAGTACTTTTTGTGCTTAAACCTAAACATACTACTCTCATGTCACATTTAAATGAAAGCACGATATTTTTCTAAACCTAACCACGTGGTCTTTGGTGCCTAAACCGAGGGGACCTTACTTCTCGTGCCGGCGAGGCAAAATGTGACACTGACATGGGTGTATTTCACGGTTTGGCAGGAAATTAACAATAAATATGGAAGTTATTTCAAGATCAAAAGTGAATAATTTTTTTGCAAAACTATATGTTTTTTCTGAATACAATAGTTTGATCATTTATATTAGAAAAAGAAACTAGGAAATGGGATCACTTTGATAAATCAGGATTATATGTTTACATGCACTGTAGTAATCTGCTCCCTGTATATACTGCAGGCAAATCAGATATTTTTCTCAAATCTGATATTCAGGCAAGTAAGCAGATGGGATTTGATGTGTCCAGATATCACCAACCACCATCTGCATGGGTCGCTGTGGTAACAATGTACACGTAGCTAAGCTGGTGATGCGGGTTTCCAACACAGAAGTGGCAGCAGATAGTTTGTTTTGACTTCTGTCGGGGAGTAGTTATCATTGTCCTCTACAGCGAGAAAATCTACACTTTCTGCTGTCACTCTGCTGGCGGTACAATAGATTCTGGTCATTCTACCCCTCTGGAAATGACATTGTCGACCTGTGCCGCATTGCGAGTGTCGCAAGAGATCCGATCTGAGCCACCAGAAATACGATTGGAATCTCATTTTAAACCACGTCTAAATGTGGTTTTGATCTGGACTGCACAAATCGTATTTCATATGTTTTTGAGGTTCATACTTTCAAAAATGACTCTGGGTATGATCTGGATGTGAAAAAAAAATCTGATTTGGGCTAACAGTCTAGTAGAAGCCTTAATGTCTTTTCATTGTAAAAATAACTAAAATACAGGTCATCATCAATTATTTTTTGTGATGGTTTATGTTGATGAAATGAAGAGTGTAAGTGTTGAGTTTCATTGGAAGTAATGAAAAGGCAGCACTGTATAATCAATATTAATGAACACATAAATACATAAAAGGGGTGTATCTCTCTTAAAAAAGAAACATACTGGTGAATATGACTTTTGAACTGATGGATGTTACCATGTGTGACATTATAGTATAGATCATTTTTGTTGTGTATAGTCTAGTATTAAACAGCTGGTGTAAAGGCTCTCTAAAGTAGCTGCTATTCAATTGAATGGCAAACCTTATTAGATGAGAAATCTTGTTTTTGAGGTAAAACATTAATGTGTTGTTAGCCAAGAACTCCATGTCCTTTGAGCATCAGATGAACAGAGAGGGAAGCTATTTCAAACCCTTTTACATCCCTCTCTTCTGAGTTAAATACAATTTCCGAAGTATCAAGCTGGTTTCAGGAAGTCTGTTGAATACCAAGCATCTCTTTGGCACTCCGGCCTTGTGTGACCTCCGGGCTCCCATCGATCATCAAATGGTCCCTACAGAGCACCCGACCACAGGTTGACAGTGGTGAGTTATAATGATAAATCAGGCGCAGACTCAGTCAGATGGAGAGACTTGGGGAAATGGGCCATGATGGGGATGGTGGATCTGTTTGGGATCTGTAGTTGAACTGCAAGGAGATGAGCGTCTGTAGCACAGAGGAATTCTGAGCTGTGGAAGGCTGTGTAGTGTTCCATAAAAGGTCCTGTCATGTCTTATGTAGACAGTGATTTCTCTGAACTATGTGACACTAGTGAGACTTGATTTTGCCCTACTTTTCCTTCAAAGGACTATATTAATCTTTTATCGATATACTTACAAACACAATGTCTTGGAAAAGTATATCTCTTTAATGTGATTTTGAAATGACAGCTAATATGGTGATTTGTGAATGGATTAGAAGAATAAAATCTCACTAAAGTGCAGTGAGAAGAAGTCTGCTCAATTCTAATGATCAAATGATGAACTGTCTGGAGGCGTTGCAGACAATGTGTCAATTGGATCTGCCGTGCCTGATGGAACAATTTGCTTCACTTATGGACAGCTGCTAATTAAGAGTTCAATGTGATCAATCAGCTAAAAATGTGTCAGTTAATAATGTAACAGTCTTTATGGGACACTCTTCTCCAATATACTGTTTTTACATTGATTTGTTCCTTGTTGATATGGAAATGTTCACATTTTCCTCTCATGTATGATGCTGTAAGTGTGACACAGCCTATTTTTAGCTGCCGTAGAGCTGCAATTCATTTGCTTTTATACATTCAGCATGGTTTCACCATTTTATGCAACTATTACTTTGCAATGATATCTTTGTTCTTCTATTTGTTTTCACTGTATTCATATCGGCACTTCCTTGTATTTGCATATAATATGTTATACACATTTACATATATATATATATATATATAAATGATATTAACATGTATATGGTGTAAACAAAAAGGTAACCAGTTAAAAAAAAAAAAAAATCCATAAATGCAACAATATCATATGATAAGCCCAAAAAAATTGCTTTAGATTTTCAGTCACAAACATACAGCAGCATCAGAAATGCAGTACCATCATCGCAATACAAATGTTAACACCATCATTTGTCCCTCACAAGGCTGTCAGCTGAAATGATTTACAAAGTCTTTTCCCAAGGATGTTGTCGCCTCCCGCCTCGCTCTGCAACACTTTTTCCTTCCACATTGCATCCAAACACACCCCAGCCCTCGAACAGAAGAGGCTAAGTGCTTTGGGTTATGATCACCCTTGAACTATAGAAGTGGTAGCTCTCGTATTCTCTTTGAAAACTAAATCCTGTCACCGGCCCTTGACATCAAAAAAAGGCAAGAGATCAAAAGGGGGTGGAGGAGGAGGTGGTGGTGGTAGTAGGGGTGCTAATTAAAGGCATGGGTTATTTATTTGCTTCGCGGTGGCATTTTGCTTGTTTGCCAAACAGCTGCTGGGGGCTGAGCACTGCCTTAGCTTGGCTGACTGCCGTACACTGGCTGTATTGTAGACACATATGGTCATACACACAAATGCTCCTGCTCACACATGCATTCACTGCCACTCACACCAGTATTTCCCCAATAATTTTATTCCTGTCAGGGTGGAAAAGCCTCTGAAAAAGTGTTACAGAGAAACTCACACTGAATGTTAAATTATATTTGTGAAGGCAGGTAAACAGAATTTGAATTTCATATTTTAGATCTGTATGTAATATTTTTAAAGTGAATCGGGGTGTCTCTGGAAATAACTGCCTCTTGTATGTTTATGCTTTTTCCACTGATTTGTCTCCTTGTCCTTAATGCTCGCTCAGTCAAGCTGCCAGGTGCCTCCAGTGAATGATGTAAGAATTACTTATTGTCATGGTAACGCTGACAAATTATGATTCGAGTGTTCAAATGCAAGTTGCATGTAGGTCACTTGCCTTGGGATCCGACTTGGCACCATGAGTTACATATCCATGTGGTCCAGATGGAATAAAAAAAAAAAAAAAACTGAATATTTTTGTTGCTCGCACTGATTGAGAAATATCAGATCTGTGTCACATGTGATGGGACTGAGAACTGGGACACTTTGAGCTGAAGCGTGACTGTAACCTACAAGACTTAAGAGCCAGCACTAATGATATTCTTGTAGGTGGGTTACCAGCTTAGTAGGACAGTTAGGTCAGAGCTGTATTCATTCTTGTGGGAGGCAGGAGTCAAATGTTTTGTTGCCAGAGAAAACCAGAAAAAAACATATCACAGTATATGAAAACATATGAATTTGCCAATTCACACAGAGTACGTACACCATTGATATTTAGTGTGTAAATGCTGACCTCATCACAACTTCCCCCTGAACTTAGAGCAGGTGATGCTGCGGTGAATGTGAGGTTTTCACACCTTGTTTACTGTGATGCCATGGTTACCTGCCGTAGCAAATCTTCACAACTGGTCCACATCTCAGCAGCGAGACTGTTAACAAAAACACATTGTAGCTGGACTGGCAGTCTGTCCATGGTGTATGCCACCATTGCCCAAAGTCAGCTGGGATACACTTCAGCCCCCACAAACCCCGTAGTGGTTAAAGCAGGTAGGTAATGGATGGATGTGAAATGTAGATGACACAATGAGAGTGGATCAGAAAGTTCTGAGACTGCTCCAGCTACGGCAAATATCCCGTGATGTGCTCAGAGCGCCGAGAAGCTGTATCCTTCGTGAGTAAGTTCTCAAAGTTTCGCTACTTGATAAAAATCTGCACCCGAGTTGCACAGGCTTTTGTGAGCAGTGGTCCTCGTGTGTCTGCAAATCTTTACGCACCTGAAACTTCAAATCAATTCAATTCAATTCAATTCAATTCAATTCAATTCAATTCAATTCAATTCAATTCAATTCAATTCAATTCAATTCAATTCAATTCAATTCAATTCAATTCAATTCAATTCAATTCAACTTATATAGCACCAAATCAGAACATTATTATTTAATGCCACTTAACACGTTAAAGTCTTTACAACAGAACTTTACAACATTAAAACAGAGAAACCCAACAATTCAACAATTCCCACATAAGCTAGGAGGGAAAAATTCCTCTTTAATGGAGAAAAACCTCCAACAGAGGGAAGAAAAAACTCCCTCTTAACAGGAAGAAACCTCAGGCAGAACCAGGATCAGAGGTGGAGAACATCTGCCTCAACCGGTTGGGATGAGAGGAGAGCAGAGAGAGAAAAGGACAGCATAGAGATACAAGAGAAGAACTGTTGGTGGAGACGACAATCGCACTGCAGAGACATGCAACTCCATGATGGGACATCTGCAAAAGAAAGAACAGAAATTACGCGAGCGAGGGAACTGAATGGAGACAACAGACAATAAGAATAAACTATGGGAGAGAAAAAACATGAAGTTAATGAGATGTGATGGTGAGATATGAGTTATAGAGAGTGAAAGAGTGAGAGGAAAGAAGCTCAGCGCATAATGAGGTCCCCCAGCAGCCTCGGCCTATAACAGCATAACTAAGGGTTGGTTCAGGTCTACCTGAGCAGCCCTAATGATAGTTTTGATCAAAAAACTAAGTTTTGAGTCTAATCTTAAAGCTAGAGAGGGTTTCTGCCCCTTGAACACAAAATGGGAGCTGGTTCCACAGGGGAGGAGCCTGAAAACTGAAGCTCCGCCTCCCATTCTACTTCTGTAAACTGAATTGAATTGAATTGAATTGAATTGAATTGAATTGAATTGAATTGAATTGAATTGAATTGAATTGAATTGAATTGAATTGAATTGAATTGAATTGAATTGAATTGAATTGAATTTAATTGAATTGAATTTAATTTAATTGAATTGAATTGAATTGAATTAGCACCAAATCACAACACAGGTTATTTCATGGCACTTAACACATTAAAGTCCTTACAGTGGAACTTTACAACATTAAACAGAGAAACCTATCAATTCAACAATTCAACAATTCCCACATAAGCTAGGAGGGAAAAACTCCTCTTTAAGGGAGAAAAACCTCCAAGAGGGAAGAAAAACTCCCTCTTAACAGGAAGAAACCTCCGACAGAACCAGGCTCAGAGGTGGGCGGCCATCTGCCTCGACCGGTTGGGGTGAGAGGAGAGCAAAGAGAGAAAAGGACAGCATAGAGATACAAGAGAAGAACTGTTGGTGGAGACGACAATCGCAGGACAGAGACATGCAACTCCATGATGGGACATCTGGAAAAATCTAGTGGCAGCCTGTTGCAGCAGCTCCCCCCTGAGAGCCCCCCTGCTGTAGTGAAGAAATTTCCCCTCGGGGATTAATAAAGTGAAATAAAAATAAAATAAAAATAAATAGTTAGCTCGCAGGGCGCAACAGGAGAGAAATGTTCAAGTTACAAATCTGGTCCCACGGTCGCTTCCAGGGCTGAACAGCCTGGCTACAGTGCTACAAATAAACCTGGGGTTTTCCTCTATTAATGATGAATAATATGGAGTTCTGGCCTAATGAAGACCTTTCTTATAATTTATTAGCGGAACGCCACTTCACTTCCAGTTTTCGCTGAAACTTGAGCATCAAAGTTTTTGATAAATTCTTGGGGAACAGGCAGAAGTAACGGAGCCAAATCTGGCGAGTATGGGTGGTGGGGAGTGCCGTGGCGCACAGTTCAGGTAATTTGCACTCAGACGCCTCAGAACTTTGTTTTGACAGTCTGGCCTGGGAGACAAATTTGCAGTGCATAACCATGCGAATATCAAAGAAACTTACTCAAAAACGTAATATCTTCTCTGTGCTCCGTGCACATCACAGTGCCACACATGGTTTGCGCACAACAGGAGCACCTTCTAAACTAGATAGATGTAAACTAAATAGATGTAAATCTATTTTAGAGTTGTTGGGCCCTCTGCTCTGTAGCGGGAGCTTTAAGTGAAGGTTAAAGGTTATTTCAATAAGGACGGCTCATCAGGAGTGGAAAACGATTTATTATGGGAATGCAAGTTTGACTTAAATTTGTTGGTCGCTTCGTAGAGTGATGTCCCAGACGGCTGATGCAGTATACTCATAATGACTGTCAAAACTCGCTAACAGGCCTTGTTTCACATACACACCCAAACAACAAATGTTGTAGTAAACCAAATAAATACTATTAATCCAGTGCATTTGTTGGTAAAATGTTTTGAGGATATAAACTAATCGCTTGTCTGTAAAGTTTTAAAGATTGGTTCAACCATTTTCTTCTGATTACATTATGAAATGTTGTACATAACAGTTCCATTGTAAAAAATAGCAAATGCGAAAGGGCAACATATAGGCCTGCTCACTTTCCCTACAAGTTGTACCTGTAACGTGAAAGAATTGAAATTGTTTTGATGTTGTTTCTTAAAGCTTTTGAAATTGAGGGATTGAATAAATGGAAATTCTATGCAGAATAGAAACACTGAATGGAGTTGAAGTGGAAATTACAGCAGGAGTGCTGAAATGAGATGAAGTTTAAGCTAAAATGTATTGACTGAAATAGGATGAAGTGGTAGTTGAAGTTGAGGTACTGACAAAGAATGAAGTTAGAGTGCAAATGATAAAAAGTACTTGTGAGTTGAAGTGCCAATTAATGAAAGTGAACAGTTTGGACTTTGTTGAGGCACTGGAAATATCATTTTGGTTGAAAGTAGATCCTAGTTAAAAAATTTCCCCTCGGGGATTAATAAAGTATATACCTACCATACCTACCTACCTACCTACCTAGTTCACATTGGAGCTCATGTAAGAACCACTTGTGTAAATGGATCCTTTCTGAAGTGCCATGTTCAAGAAAATGTAATTGCTGTATTCAGAATTTTCCATATGTATAAAATACATTCAAACTGGTCTTGACCTGTCGTACAAGTCACGGACGTAGAGTTTGCCTTATTTGAATATTGACCAAATAAATCAGATGGGCTCATAGACAGCATGTAAAGAGGAAGTAATGATGTTTGACATCAGCCAATGGTTTGAAGTTACGATCAGTGCCACCTTTGGTTTTTCGCCAGAGGTTTCAAAATAAGAGTGTGGGGCCTTCACATTCAAACTGGTAGCATGCCCATTTAATCAAAAAAATGTGCAAACGTTGGTAATAGTTAAGATAAATTACATGTTTAGAAATATTGATCATTTAAATATGAATTCATAAATATGAATTTATGCAAATATCCAAAATTTCCCCTTGGGGATTAATAAAGTAGCTATCTATCTATCTATCTATCTATCTATCTATCTATCTATCTATCTATCTATCTATCTATCTATCTATCTATCTATCTATCTATCTATCTATCTATCTATCTATCTATCTATCTATCTATCTAATTCATGCATTAAGACTGATGAATGATCAGGAATTAATCTTTCATTCAAGACCTAATTCACAAGGAACACATTTTTTAAGGCATCAACTGAGGTCACAATATCCTTATGAATTATGATTTACTAAGCATGTTTTAAGCATGATCAATATGATTTGTTTGCAAAAGTTTTGGACCACTTAACCAAATCCAACCAGCTACGGCACAGAGTGTTGGGTTATGAATGAAAGAGTCCTAAATCCTGCAAATTTATTACATACTAATGCTTGAACTGATGCATAAACAAAACAACGACAACAAAAGCGGACTATTTTTCAAGGGAAACGGATGCGTTTTGAATAGGAGTCAGTCTGAACCAGGGACTTATTGGAGCCACATCTTTTGTCATTGTGTGAGCCTCAACAATTGGCATTGCCATTTGCTGTTGCTAAATACCGCTTTGGATGACAGAAGGTTTACCTGGATTAGTCATTGTTGTGGGACATAAATCTGTTACACTGTCCTACATTAGGGACACACCTCCCTTTTAGGGACAAATACCTTCATGACAGTTGCAATTATAAATGGAAAGTGCAACTGTGATTAATTTTCTTAATTATCATAGTACTGATTTTTAATAACAAACGGCACACTCGTTTTGAAAGGTATAGACTTAATAAGGGTTAGGGGACACATTGACACAAGCACATGTAAACACACACACACAGTAACAAGCCTTTAGATGATTTTGGCAGGGCCAGCATGAAATGGAGTTAAGATCAGCAGGATATTACACACACAGGGATGAATAGATCAGATTAGCTCTGTGGGGGGTCGGCGATGAGGATGTGTCCGAGGTTGTGGCTCTACAATTAATAAACAGCCGCCGTCTGATTGCCCCAAAGCCGTGCTCTGATCACTAATGGTTTGACATTTCTCCTTCTCTCCTCACATTTCTATCTTTGTTCATTATCATTAAGGCTGGCCATTGCAATTAGTGAGTGATTTGTCTAAAGATATTGTAAAGTCGGCACCATATTGCAGTGATCAATCTTTCAGCAGCAGGATTTCAGCGACATGATGGGTTCTCTGCAGCTCTGATTAGCGCTCATTGATTGAAGCTGTGCCTTTGAAAGGGATGCTTTTAATTGTCAACTCTTCAGACCCCCATCTCTTTTGACATTAGCATCAGATAAAATCATCATGAGTTCTCTCCTTTCGTTTACCTAGAATACGAGCCAGAAGAGGAAGAATGTCATACCTGTTAAGAGCCAGTGTCCATTCCTCCGTTCTTCTTCCTCCTCATACTTTTTTCATCGTACACCTCTATGGAGAGCACCATTCACCTAGAGCAATAGCCATTAGCTTAGTTAAAGAAAATGTTTAAAACAACAAACAAATATTTTGAAAATTGATTGATTGATTTGTTTGAGTCATTTTTAAAGCTAAAATTCCCAAAAAAACATCTGGCTTCAGCTTCTTAGATGTGAAGATTTTGCTTCTATACTTTTTCCAATCTGATAATAGATTTCTAATCTTTGGTTTCTGGGATGCTGGTCAGATGAAACATGCAATTCATCACCATCTCAACATGTTGTTTTTCCACTATTTTGCAACATTTTATAGGTAAAACATTTGAAAAGTAGAGAAAATTATTGGGTCTTATTTACCAACTTAAATTGTCTTCTTAAAACCCACTTCTGCAATTCTTATGAACATTCTGATCTTTGGCTTGTTTTCTTAATTGGGATTTGTTCTAGGTAAAAACTAAATCTACACACACTCAAGAGCACCCTTAATTGCATTTATGTACTGGGATGTTTGTGCAAGATAATTGGTTATTAGGTTTCCTTTTTTCGGTGGTTTTATAAGATTATATGGTGTAAATTACAATTATATATTCAATAATTTAATATATTTCATAATATATTTTCATAATTTTACTCGCTGTATTTATACACCAACGGTAGGCCTGTGTCTGCTGGCCTGCTTGCACAATGACATATTTACTGCTTCTGCAAGACATTGCAGATCATGCCCTGAGGAGAGAACACATCTTTCCAGGACCTGATGATATATTTGCAGTGACTGATGAGTACCCATTGGAAAGCTTTAGACTACCAAGAGCTGTCCTCATGGAGGTTTGCAAAAGTTTGGAGCAAGCGCTGCGGAGTGATACCAGATTGTCAAACCCTCTATCACCACACATCCATACTCTCCACCTTGGGTTTTTGGCCACTGGGAGTTTTCAGAGGAAGCTAGGAGATGGCTGGGTATATCGCAAGCATCCATCAGCCGTACTCTCTGCCCACTGAGTTGTGGATGGAATAAATCAACTGGCCACACAATACATTAAAGCACAAGTACCAGTCAAAGGAGGATTCCATTCTATTGCTGTCACCATCGGCGCAATAGACTGCACGCATGTACGCACTTAGGCACCCCCTCCAGATCCATCCCCATATCTGAACCGCAAGCAATGTCACTCCATCAATGTTCAACTCATCTGTGACTCCCAGCATCCTTCTGAATGTGGTGTCTTGCTTCCCAGGAGGTATACCAACTCTTATAGCTTACAAAACAGTTCTGTGGGCATGAACCTCAAGCCAGGAGCACATGGCTTGTGGGTACTCATCTTTGAGTAAAAAAAATATATAATTCCAACAACAATGGCCTTCTATTGATATAATGACTTGTTTTATTAGGAGGTTAAGCATATGCCGCAGTGCCCTGGACACCAGTCACCAACCCTCAGACTCACCAGGAGGTGTCCTTTAATCAGAGGCACGAATGTACCAGCTGGATGTGTTTGGACACAGGTGGAAAGCTGCTATACAAAACCAGATAAGGTGTGTATTAAGAAAAGAGCTGAGAGCCTGTTTTATTCTAGAAAAAAAGATAGAATATAGCCAAATTCTATAATTTATATTTGCATTTCATAATCATTGCGCAACTTCTCATTATTTTAGGTATCATAGGGTTATCATGGCCTGCTGTCCTGCACAACATCACGGTGAAACGTAATGTACCACTACCCCCTCAACCACCACAACAGCCTGACCCAATCTTAGGACATCAGACCTGTCGGACAGCAAGCAATTTTGACTTTTACTGATTATTTATAGCTTATAATTAATCTCAAGAGGGAAAAATCAGCCCCCCAAAAAAGATACAACAAAACAAATATAATAATAATTAAAAAAAAATGTTTTCAAAGTACCTTTATTTTTAAAATTTGCATTAGTTTCTTTAAGGCTGTCAGTGTTGAGACAATGCACTCCTGATTGTCCCAGGACTGCGTCTGAAAAATCTGATTACCCTCTGATTCTGTGAGAGGACATGGCAGAGATGAAACTGCTGACATGGGGCCAAGGTCTGTGTCCAGATGTTCAGTTGAGGGCACAAAGTGTTGTCTCTCCAATTATACTCCAGGTATGCTGGCACATCTGTGATAACTTTAGGCAAGCCACCCCTATGCCAGTGGTCGGAAGCTCTCTTTGCAAAGTTTCTTTTGGCCTCAGACTTTAAATCAAACCTTTTTTTTATTGATTTAATCAATTGTTCACCCTTTGCCACGATACAGCATTCACTGCATGAGCAATTTCATCCTATTTATCCTCTTTATTGTGTAAGTTTGCATCCAGTTTCAGTTGTAACCGTCTTTGGATTTTTGTTTTGGCATTATTACATTTCTGTCACCTTGTCAATTTCTGTGTGCACAAGGTTTTCTGGGAATGTCAGGGCGTTTACCTGCTAATTAGGAACAACTGGCAACACTTTCAATTTACAAAGACAATGAGATTAATCATTCCAAGAACACAGGTGCGAACAATTCAGAGGTTTAAGAACATGTCATGAATCTGACGCAGCCATTTTTAGGAACCTTTTAAGAACAAATTTAAGAAAAAACTTAAGAAGATATTGGTCCTGTTGTTAGTTGCAGCCATACGTGACTGATACAAAAGGTATTTGAAGGGTAACATTCAATTCCACTTTAATTTCCTCAAATTCTCCTGAGCTTGTTGCTTTAATATCACACGGCTCAAACAACAGCATCATTATTGAGGTGGAGGAATGGCACCAGCAGCAGGAAACAACAAAGACGTCTCCCGGGGATGTACGACGTGTTAACTTTTAGGTTTACTTTTGTGATTAAACCATCGAGTCAGAGTCCCCCAAATTAAATGACAATATTGTTCAGTGTTCCTCGTACATAGGCTCTACTTAGGCAGCTGTCCAGGTTGATAAAATCACTCCTCGAAATATAAGAAAGAGAAGAAAGGATAATGAATAAATAGCCTAGCTGTAACTGATAACAATTAAAAGCATGAACATCATTTCAACTGTGGTCCAACCAGGACTCTACCGAAGGCTGACGTGTTTATTAAAACAAGAAGACCACTTAAACAATTTTAGTATCACCTTAAAGACCAGCAATGGCTTATAATCCTTACAAAAAATGCACTATACACAAAAACCTACAATGAATGGCAATGTCGGTACAAGTGACATGTTGTTAAAATAAAGTTTCCAACTAATCTATGTACAGATCTGGATCTGTTTTTGAGCTGCTTAAATAAGTTTGAAATGTCTTCTCCTTTTGGGGAAAATGCTTCATGTCAAAGTTTGTATTGTGACTTGTAGTTGTCGATAATTTTTCCATGGGCATTTAGGGGACAATTTGTAATGAATTGTTCACTCTACTCTTCTAAATTACACAACGTGCATGCACGTTGGTTGCAAGTTGTACCACCCACCACTGCAATAAATCCTCAACCTGCGGGATACACTGATGCTACAGAAGGGCACACATAAGAGGTTTCTGATCGGACACTCCTCCTCGCTGGATGGCATCTGTTAATGTCTTACAAAACTGTAAATAATTAATGTAAAAACATGACAAGAAGTGTGACGGGTTTGGTTGGGTTTATGCACCAAAACAACCTGTTACATTTAGGGAAAGATTGCTTTGCATTAGGGGACATTCATCAAAATCAAAAGTATTTGTTTGAGGGTAGGAATTGGCCATAGTCCTGGTTAAAAGAAACCAATCTTGACTTTTGGTTGGAAATGTGAAAAAAGCACTGAGTTTAAATCTTACGTTTGTTGTCTCATCCGTCTCCTACCCTGTAACAACATCACACTGTTTCCTCCTTTTGTCCTGACAGATGAGACTTATAACAAATGTGTTTTTTTTGAGGGCCTTTTCACTATATTTCAATTTTCAGTTTTCAAAGGCAGTTTACTAAACTGAGTTAAATTACACTGAATGGCTCGCTACTGGTCGGTAACTGTGGCCACCATAAGCCACTGTCATTTGGGACCGAGTAACCATCAGTGGTACAAAAGCACTACTGAAGCATCCATGTATATCCCTGAACCATCCCTTAGAGTTCTGCTGTTATAGACCGAGGCTGCTGGGGGACCTCGTTATACACTGAACTTCTTTCCTCTCACTCTTTCACTCTCTATACACTCATATCTCACCATTAAATATCATCAATTTCAGGCTTTTTCTCTCCCGTAGGTTTTGCTTATTGTCTGTTGTCTCCCCATTCAGTTCCTTCGCTCGCGTAGTTTCTGTTCTTTCTTTTGCAGATGTCCCGGCTATGGAACTGCATGTCTCTGCTCTGTGATTGTCGGCCCCAACAACAGTTCATGTGTTGAATATCTATGCTGTCCTTTTCTCTCTCTGCTCTCCTCTCACAGCAACCAGTCAAGGCAGATGCTCCGCCCACCTCTGAGCCTGGTTCTGTTAACAGATGCTCCGCCCACCTCTGATCCTGGTACTGTCGGAGGTTTCTTCCTGTTAAGAGGGAGTTTTTCCTTCCCTCTGTTGGATGTTTTTCTCCCTTAAAGAGGAGTTTTTCCCTCCTGGTTTATGTTTTTGAATTGTTGGGGTTCTCTGTATAATATTGTAAAGTTCTGCTGTAAGGACTTTAATGTGTTAAGTGCCATGGAATAACCTGTGTTGTGATTTGGCGCTATATAAATACATTTTAATTGAATTGAATTTAGTCAGTCCAATAAACTGTTTAGAAGCAAATTATCAACATGCCACAAATCCAAATGTGAAGATCTGACGGTCCTATCAGGTGGATATAAAGAAACACTTTGCTCAAGTGGAAATGTATGATTAAAAAACAAAAATAACAAACAAACAAAGCCAAGCAAAGTTGATACAGAATCAGTATCGATAAAATCATGACGTGTGAATGTGACTTCAATGTCACTCCAGCTTTTCCTAAAGAGAAGAAAGAGAACTGTGTGAAACAATAAGAAGACCTTCCTTACATAGATGAAATAAAACAAACAGCCGTGTCATATTTCCATGTTTTTTTCCCACATGGTTTGTTAGAGGTTTCTGTGACTCTTATTGCGTCATATTGTCATATATTGTATTTAATCATATCACGCCATTTTGCTGCATGATCTAATTATAAGGTTGAAGAGTAAACTGCATTTTATGAGAAAAAGACAAAAAAAACTACAAAAAAAGGTAAAGTTTTTTGCTATTTTGTCTTTTATAAGCTTTTTTTTTTTTTATCACAGTGTCACTTCTAATCCATCTTACGACCATAATTTATTCTCTGCATTGAAATAAAGTCTTTATCTTTGTAGACAATTACTCAAATAGCCTAAGAAATGTACACTGACCTCCAAAATTCTGAAATCAAGTTGAATGTTGAAGTGACCAGTGTCTAAACACAACAAGAGCTGCTTCCATGGTTCAGCGAGCAAATCAGGAAATACATTAGAAAGCCTAATTAAAAAGAGTGATCTGTTAAATGAAAGACCACAAAGTCATTAGTTAGTTATGAGCTGTTAAGGGGAACTAAAATGGTTTTACTTTAGTTTTTTAACCTTTCAGGGAAACGTAGAAAAATAAAGGCAGAATCTGATTCAGAAGCAGCTCAGGGTTGGCTGGTAGACAGAAATGTAGGCTACAAACAGAGAGGCATACAAAGTAATCAGGTTAAAGTAGATGTTTAAGATATATTCTGAATCAAGCAAAGAACAAAAAAATCTTTTGATAAAGAGACTTAAGGTCAAAACAAATAGGCAAAATGCGTATCAAAACAGCCGCTCCTATTATTTTCTACGTAAACCTGGAACACCTGGATGCCACGCCCAGCGACACTTCACACCACGGTCCTATTTCCAGTGTCGCCGCGCCTGAAAAATAAAATTTCCCCCCACAGAAATGGCTTTTATTTTATTTCACGGTTCCGACAGCAGTTTGTCTTCACTCCTGAACACACGCAACTACTGGGCAGCTCGACTTCTCTACCTCTCTCTGTTGCAGTCTCACAGTGGATGAGGGGGAAGAGTTAACGAGGTCGAGAAATATCCCGAGCTGTACGACCCACAGTTCCATTATTACCAGGACAATGGGCATATCCATATAGATTTCATGCGTTGCTGCGCACCACATCCTATTGGTGCTAGAGGCGGCAGTTGACACTCAACACATGATGTGCTGCTGTGCTGTGGAGCCTGTGTGTCACAAGCTTGATGCTATACAACAACCAAATAGCGCATTGTTTTCTTGTCTTGTTTACATAAGTGAGGTTTCAAGATGCAGCAGTAACATTTGGTTTTGTCAAGAAACACAAAATGCAGATTTTCCATCAATAAGTCAACTGTTGATTTATTTGTGAACATTATTTTCAAACATGTTTAAACAATTTAATTTACCATCAATCAGCTTTGCTTCTCCGGGGCCCAACTGGCCTGGTCCCTTCACACCACACCACTTCATAATCAAACAGAGTCTTCGGAGTCTGATGCAATGTAGGTTTATTGGAACTCAAGGGACTCAACAAACCGAGTGATCTCATGAGAAGTGAAATTGTCAGGCACTGTCTTTATAAACCATTTGGATCTCATTGTTTCTATTGATGAGTTACCTGGGAAGTCATGTGCCGTCACATGGCCATCATGAGTCCTATTAAGGTAACACATGTTTGTCATAAATCCTATGCATTACAACACATATCTTTCATGAACCATATTCACAATAATTGAAAATGCACGCTTCTGATCATCCTCTGCTGTTTTCCTACATAGTGACACAAATGGTCTTATCATGTTTGAGTGACCCACTGACATTACGCTGACCCTGTGACTGACCTGTGACTTGACACACCCAACACAGCATTTTATACTGTGAACTACAATAAATCAATATCCCTGTTAACTAACATTCAAACATTAATATTCAATCAAACTGGATTATATAGATATTGGTAAGTATATATATATATATATATAGGTGAGTATATAAACAAAAGTTCACACAGACGAGCACACAAAGAAAAATCTCCCACACTCTGTTGTATTCCAAATATTAATCTATAATAAAGACCATACACACTGTGTTGTGATTTGGTTAAAATTATGGGTCCATCTTTCAATCATCTCTGTCCTTGTCGGACAGAGTAGCTGATACAAGGTTGGATTCATCAACAGTTTTTTTTTTGTAATAGTCCTGAATGAAAGAAGCCAATTTGTCCCTTTTCATTTCATATTGTTGAGTTGCAGAGTAGATGTGTGTGCTGCTGCTGCATTTCAGTTGGACCAAATGTAACATTGTCTTGAGATACTGGTGCACGGAGCAAATGAGGCAGTCTAGTTGGGATTAACATTCAATAAGGTATTTTAGCATTTACAGTGGGTACGGAAAGTATTCAGACCCCTTTAAATTTTTCACTCTTTGTTTCATTGCGGCCATTTGCTAAAATCAAAAAAGTTCATTTTATTTCTCATTAATGTACACTCAGCACCCCATCTTGACAGAAAAAAACAGAAATGTAGAAATTTGTGCAAATTTATTAAAAAAGAAAAACTGAAATATCACATGGTCATAAGTATTCAGACCCTTTGCTCAGTATTGAGTAGAAGCACCCTTTTGAGCTCGTACAGCCATGAGTCTTCTTGGGAATGATGCAACAAGCTTTTCACACCTGGATTTGGGGATCCTCTCCCATTCTTCCTTGCAGATCCTCTCCAGTTCCGTCAGGTTGGATGGTGAACGTTGGTGGACAGCCATTTTCAGGTCTCTCCAGAGATGCTCCATTGGGTTTAGGTCAGGGCTCTGGCTGGGCCAGTCAAGAATGGTCACAGAGTTGTTCCGAAGCCACTCCTTTGTTATTTTAGCTGTGTGCTTAGGGTCATTGTCTTGTTGGAAGGTGAACCTTCGGCCCAGTCTGAGGTCCAGAGCACTCTGGAAGAGGTTTTCTTCCAGGATATCTCTGCACTTGGCCGCATTCATCTTTCCTTCAATTGCAACCGGTCGTCCTGTCCCTGCAGCTGAAAAACACCCCCATAGCATGATGCTGCCACCACCATGTTTCACTGTTGGGATTGTATTGGACAGGTGATGAGCAGTGCCTGGTTTTCTCCACACATACCGCTTAGAATTAACACCAAAAAGTTCAATCTTGGTCTCATCAGACCAGAGAATCTTATTTCTCATAGTCTGGGAGTCCTTCATGTGTTTTTTGGCAAACTCTATGCAGGCTTTCATATGTCTTGCACTGAGGAGAGGCTTCCGTCGGGCCACTCTGCCATAAAGCCCCGACTGGTGGAGGGCTGCAGTGATAGTTGACTTTGTGGAACTTTCTCCCATCTCCCTACTGCATCTCTGGAGCTCAGCCACAGTGATCTTTGGGTTCTTCTTTACCTCTCTCACCAAGGCTCTTCTCCCACGATTGCTCAGTTTGGCTGGACGGCCAGGTCTAGGAAGAGTTCTGGTTGTCCCGAACTTCTTCCATTTAAGGATTATGGAGGCCACTGTGCTCTCAGGAACCTTGAGTGCTGCAGAAATTATTTTGTAACCTTGGCCAGATCTGTGCCTTGCCACAACTCTGTCTCTGAGCTCCTTGGACAGTTCCTTCGACCTCATGATTCTCATTTGCTCTGACATGCACTGTGAGCTGTAAGGTCTTATATAGACAGGTGTGTGCCTTTCCTAATCAAGTCCAATCAGTTTAATTAAACACAGCTGGACTCCAATGAAGGAGTAGAACCATCTCAAGGAGGATCAGAAGAAATGGACAGCATGTGAGTTAAATATGAGTGTCACAGCAAAGGGTCTGAATACTTATGACCATGTGATATTTCAGTTTTTCTTTTTTAATAAATTTGCACAAATTTCTACATTTCTGTTTTTTTCTGTCAAGATGGGGTGCTGAGTGTACATTAATGAGAAATAAAATGAACTTTTTTGATTTTAGCAAATGGCTGCAATGAAACAAAGAGTGAAAAATTTAAAGGGGTCTGAATACTTTCCGTACCCACTGTAAGTATCTAAACAGTCGCTATAAACACATTTTTAGTGTGAGATGGAGCTTGACACAGCAATTTGCTGCCTGTGTGCTGATGTGTGCACCAAAAAAAAGAAGAGCAGCAGATGTCAAAGCTAAAGCAGAGATCTGCTGCAGAGAGGCAACAATTACAGATGGTCGTTACTTTCTCTGCACTCTAGCGATTCTGTAGCATATAAACTCTGGTAACCAGCTGAGATGCCCAGAGTGACCCCTGAGCCGTAAAGCAAACAGGAAGAAGTGCTGTAGTGCGTTATAATTGTACTTTAGCTGATTAGTGCAACAAGATACGGAATAGAGAAGCTGTCTGCAGTGTTGGGTAAGCAGGAGATAAATTATTAAGGATGGCTTGATGCTGAGATTTTCAGAGCTCTCAGTGGAGTTCATCATTGCAGAGGTTAGAATAATTTGGTTCATTAAAATAGAATAGAATGCTTCTATAACAAGACTCAACCATGAATGGAATTTATTTTACACCAGCTGCACTGTGCATGCCAAAAAAAAAAAGAACATTTTGAACCATTGCTTTTGTTTTCTGTCTCTTCCTCTCTCAATTTTCTATTCAAGAACAGGTCTCAATATCAATATATTAAGTCATTTCAAAGGTGCTTTGCTGGTTTATCTTCTTTATGTAATCTCTAAATGTCAACACTAGGTGTATATCTGGGAAAATGGAAGAGAAATTATAGAGATAGGAAAGGAGAAATTTAGGGTTAATGGTGTAGTGCATTATTTATTTTTCACTTTCAGAGCTGCATGAATAGAACACAGCAGGATACAGCAGCAGTGTTGGCCCACCATGTTGTCTTCCTATAAAATGACGATGAACAAAAACAGCTCTTTAAACAGTGACTAGAGATTTGATGTTTTTACATTTCATATTAATTCTCTTTGTGGCTCAAACATGTTTATGCATCCCAGTTTTCCTTCGCAAAGAGTGAAATACAAAATACTGTTTCAAAGGCTTATATGTCCCAACAACAATAAACGTCACATACATTTATTATTCACTGAATATTTAATCTTCTCCCTCCTGTATAAAATGGTTCAGAACTTCTTCGGAATTTTACATTACAGCATCCTGACCATGCTGAAGTGCTGAGCAACTGTGCGGAGCCTCAGCTAGAGATCTTGCAATTCCTTATCAGACACAGATGATCAACGATCCCAACACAGAGACTTGACTCGCATTTGGACGACAGTCACACACAGCACAGGATCAGTCTAAATAGGAAGCGGAGCTGCAAACACTCGACTCTTACTGTGAGAAAGTGGGTCACTGAGTGCAGCTGGTGTCACAGTTTGGAGTCTTTTTGACATTTCAATATGTAAATATTGCTGCTTCATGTTTTTTTGACTGACGTTTTAACTGACTTCTATCCATCCATTTAGATTTGCAACGTTCAATCAGCCAAGTTTAAAGAGTAATTTAATGTTGTGTATTAGGTTGAGCCAAGCTCTTAATTAATATTCTTGCCTTACTTCATGGCCCGTGACACATCCACCCCCTTCACTTCTGTTATATTGTTGCTCCAGTGTAGTATAAAACCGGATGGATAGCAATATGAAAAATTCAATAGAGAAGTTATGCTTTTTAGTATCATGAAGGCTGTTTAGACTTTGAATCTGACATATTTTCACTTCCTTGATCTGTCCTGTTGGTGAAGAAGGGATTCATTCAGACAACATTGTACTCAAAACTATTGAGACACATGAATCGCTTGTACACCTCGATATGATGCATCTGGACACGAATGACTGACACATACAAAAATCAGAACAAAAATGCATTGTTGGTCAAAGCTAACTCAACGCATTGCGTGTCGTGCATTCAATATGTCGATTTTCTCCTTTATAGAGTTTGGGATCAGGTCATTTTGAGTTATTTTTCATTGGGCCCCACATTTTAAACAAATGAATGCCATTTTTACAGTGGTGAAACTGTACTTTATGTTGTAACTGACTGACATTGAAGGCAGTGACAGAGTCTCCATATTCACTGACTGTTCAGAGGCAGACTGAAGCAGCAGAGACAATGAGGAGCATTAGGCTGAATGTGTAGGAGCAGTAGGAAGGATTTAAATTTGCCCTGACAGTTGTATGGATGGAGAAAATTGACATCAGAAATGTACTACAAGCAGTGCCGTGGTAGTTCTGCAGCTGCCACTGCTCTGGGTTGCACTCGCTCAGTGATGTCATCGCAGATTACAACTCCAAACTCTCCACACCGCAGACAGCCAACTTCTGTGTCAGCAGACAGCTGAGCTAACCTCTGTTCCTCTATCTGCAGCAACCCGATGCTATCTCTCCTACAGCATTTATTTTGATCTGTCTTTGAGAAAAAAGTGAAACATATTTCTGGTGTGTGCTGTCCAAATTCTACGTCAGTATTCTACATCAGTATCTATCACATAACTTTACAAGTTGTAAACTTTCATGATGAAACCACAATGAGTTTCATACTGAAAAACTGGAGCTACCATAACAATGTACCATTATGTGTTTCCATCTTCAGACTCAAGGCTAATATATCAAACTTTGTTCTTTCTTTTTTTTCATCTTTAAGTAGCCACCTCTGATCACCATGCAGGAAGTCAGTAAGGAGTGACTGGTACACTGGTACACTTGTTCCCAGTCCTTACTACTCAACTTTGCGATAGTTTTAGGGTAAAATACAGTCGGTATATACATATTTAAGTGGAACGTGAGGATCATGTGCTGAGGGGTTGTGTCCAACCAATGCCTTGTCCCAGTCCAGTCCTGCATTTTAGTGTTAATAAATGAATTGCACAAGAAGTTTTGAGTGTGCATAATTTACTTTCCAATCAGTAATTAAATGGCCTAAGCTGCCGTGTGTACATTTCCCTAACCGTCCGTGTGTAAATGAAGCAGTGTCACACTCTTTGGCCATCAGGACTGAATGTTTGATGTCTGACAAGTGATGAGTCGTAACTGAAACGCAGGCACATGATTTCATTTAAAGCAAAATACACAGACACTGACACAAACGAGGTATAGAGAGAGACTGAATAAATTAGTACGTTTATTTAATGTGGCACTTTTCACAGACAAAGTCACAACGTGCTTCACAACAGAAATAACTGCAGAATAAAACAATATTAAAAGCAACCTAAAATCACAGTACACAACAACAGACCACAGAAATACAAGCACTAGATATCATGAGGTGAGACGAAGGCCAATCTGAAAAGATATGTCTTAAGACGTTTTTTGAAGGTGTCAACGCTAGTGTCAACACTGTGGAACGCTCTTCCTCTTGATGTGCATTTAGCGTTTCAAAAGCACGATCACCTTTTGTTTTTAAACCGGTGCGTGAGACAGTCAGCCCTGATGAGAAGACCTAAGTGACCTACTGGTGGCATAATGATAGAGCAGGTCAATTATTTACTACGGGGCCTGACGGTGGAGGGCTCTATAAGTAAGAACAAGGACTTTGAACTGAAATCTGAACCTGAAGGGCAACCAATGAAGGGAGGATAAAATGGGGGTTCCGTGAGTCATTCTGTTGGACCTGATTAAGAGACTTGCAGCAGCATTTGGGATCCGCTGTAGACGGTCCAGAGATGACTTGCTGAGGCAAGTGAAAAAGGAGTTACAGTAGTCCAGTCGGGATGATGTGAAGGCGTGAATGAACATCTACAGTTCCGGTTGTGAAACAACAGATTTTAGTTTGGCAATGTTTCTGAGGTGAAAGAAGTATGTACGAGTGAGTGATTTGACAGGCTGCTAAAAAAAAAGACATGTATTGGTCAAAAATAACACCAAGGTTTCTAAGGTTGGACTGAACAGCTGAGGAAAGGGATCCAACACCCTGTGCCACTTTAGTGAAGGCACAGGGAGAAAGCACTGGGAAAACGCTGCCCTTCGCATGCTAAATTATCACCATGATATAATTAGAGCCTACACTTGGTTTCTGCTATGTTTAAAAAGTACACATTCATTCATTTTTGCTGGAAACGAGAGGCACGTGTGACAAATAACCATCAGGTGTATTCTCTCGATGACACACAGCACATGGGAAGCATTACTCACGTAAGCACTGCTCTAATCTGTTAAAAATGGATGCTGTAATAAAGACATGCCACACAGCAACAGTTGGCACTCCCACCACACAGGCAGTGTATCCTAAGCCAAAGATTGGCTACTGGGTCATGACTCACGACAACATTTACATCCACTTTAATAGAACAGAGTCAGCTTAATTTTTTTATCCACCAAACCTGCCAGTGGGATTTTGGACAAGCCTTCTCATGTGCACTCTTGCCCATTAAAGCCACAAAAACAACCCTCCGTCGGCTGCTATGGGCTTAGATCTGTTTTTTAGGTAGTGAAAGAGCCGGTGCAATTTCACCTAAAAACATAACACTGCATGAGCGCATCTTCACTGACATATCCCTTGTTGCGTCGTTCCATCCATTTCTGTAATGCTGGGTTCATGTTGAGAAGAAAAACCCCTTGTGCTGTCCCATAATGCCAATGCTGGAACAAAATAGGGTCTCAAGTCTCCCAGATGGAAGCAGCAGCGCCTGATTTGGTGTCACCGCTTCTGTTTTGTGGCTTAATGTGAAATAATGTATTATCCTTAGAATGCTTTGAATTTGTAGCGATCATTATTTATATGAAATCAAATGTAGTTCAGTTTATTGTTGTGCAAAGTGAAAAACTCCAATCAGAGACAGGTGACCAAGAACAGACGGGGAACATTCCCCTTGCAAAAATTATATTCACAGATTATCAGTAGTCTCGTTTTTGTTTTTGTTTCTTCTGTTTGTTTTCAAGAGAACAATTTTGGATTTAAATTTGGTAGAAAGGTCTCTCCCCTTTCGCAATGTGGTATGCTTTCTCTCTTTCTGGGCGACTTTAAGATTTCATTCTTCCACACTGTGACGGGGTTGCTTCACTGGTAGCACTCCATTCTGCTAACTTTATACAGGATGTTCATTTTGCCAAAACAATGACTAATACCTCAAATAAAATGTGTTGCAAAATGTAACCATGCAGTCACATCATCAAGTCCTGATCATCAAAACTCTTTTTTTTTTTTTTTATCGCATTTACATGATTTGCTGCATTGTTCACTGTCTTTTTTTGTCTGTTTTTTAGATGTCAACTTTTAATCTGAAAAAAAAAAAGAATTTGCTTGTCTTTCATGCTTCTCAAAAACAAGGTTATATGACAGGTTTGTAGAACTGTGACTGGGGTGAGAATTAATTGAGCAGTGTATTTAATATGAAGATATTCCGTAAAGGGATCTCAATGAACCAATCACAGATCGAGGCATTCTTTATCACCCCAATCAGCTGCTCCTCTGGCTTCACCCAACTTGCTGATTTTGAACACTCACCTCTGACCCACTACTTGCATAAAACACCCATGGGTGTTTAGTGGTACGGACTTTATTCACTCTCATAACTGAGTGTTCTTCTCCAATAGAGGCTACATCAAAGATGAATGAGTATTTGATCGATAAAGCTTTGAATCCAGAAAGCTTCAGTTTCTATTGATTTTGGGCACACTTTACAGGTAATACATTTATATTTGACAGCTTGTGAAAGGCAAAATTAATTTATTCCAAATTAAAACAACCCTGTCAGATCTGAAATCTGAAGGATAAGATTGTTCAGCGGTGTCAGTTCGGTCTGCATCTGCAAAAATTAGTAGATATTAATGTTAAAGGAGATGTAAACATCTCTTTTTCTGAGAGCGAAGCAGCTGTCATGTCACCGTCACGCAGTCGTCTACATGACATCTGTGACTTCATGATTTGAACTTCCCCTCTCTCCTCTCTCCCGTCTCATTCGCTCTGTATCTCTTGTGTCTCTTTGAGCCTTACCTCGTCTATAGATCAGCCTTGCCAGAGCCCTCAAGTCTCCAACACATATCACTTTTGACTGGTGAATCAATAACAGAATTACTTTTATGAAACCACACCACTAGAAGTGATGAGGGCTCTCCGGTTGCCTCAAGCCAACCACTTAACATTTTTAATCTTGCAGGAGTTCAGTATGGATCAGCCAGTTGGGGGAGAAGTGGAGGGAAATCAGGCATCCGGATGTTTTTTAATTAGAGGCAGGAGCCAAACAAGCCATGTCAGCTGGGCCACTTATCAACATTAGTCAGCAATAGTGAATGTGTTCTGAGGGTGGGGGGGCAGAAAATGTGATTGTAGGGGTCACTTCAATAAACAAACAGATACATTAGCATTTTAGGCATTTGGCTGCAGCTGTTATCCACAGTAATTTACAGGAAGCTTTCAGACAGAGTCTTAGGATGAGAGAGGAGACACAAACAGGCTGACAGAGACTAGAAAGAGAGACTCAAACTACATGTAGTGAAGTCGACAGACCAAGTACGATTTTCATTACTAGCTGGTTAAAATACATCGAGACTGAAAGCAGGTTAAATTGAATCAAAATATGAATGTGTGCTTCACCAGCATTTCAATGACTATACTGTATTGTGCTGTATATACTGTACAGTATACTTTACATACGTATACAAAACATAAAACTGTATATTATATTGTTTGTCAAACAACAGGTTTACAATGAAGAGCCAAACCATTATGACCACCCAGACTGATATGCTGTTGGCCAAAGCAGCCCTGAATTTCTTGCAGAGGCCAAGATGTTCGCAGCAGATCCTCTGAGTCCTGAAAGTTGCCAGTTGGAGCCTCTGTGGATTTGACTTGCTGATCATCTGCCCATAATGACTTGGCCCTTTTACAAATCTCTGAGGTCTTCACATCTGCCCATTTCACCCACATCTGCATTGACTTGAGAACCAGCTGTTTATTTAACATGCATATTATATATTGCCATATGGCATTGATACAAGTGGTGATCATTTTTGTGTACATGTAATATTTAGGCTTGATAGATCAGGAAATAAAGCTATTTGGAGATTGTTACTTTAATTATGACAACAACTCTCCTCTAACCTTAAAGGATAAGTTATTTTAACATTAATATGTATCAAGTTCTAACCCAAACCGTAATAGATACTAAGTTGTTTTGTTTGTATAATTTTCATATATTGGCAATATGCTGTAAAGTGAGGACCTTAAATATATATATATATATATATATATATATATATAAAGTGGAACGTCTTACAGATTGCACCTTTAATGACATATGTTTATGACTTTAAGACAGGACAGAAGTTGACTTATAGCTGACTACCAATGATTTCCAATTACATTGTCTTTATGTTTACAATTTTTTTGTAGCCATGCACTTACACATTAATACATAATACATTTATTTTCAAAACAACCTTATTGTCCACTTTTTGCATGCAAAAGGCAGACATTTCTTTTTGGCTTGCATGTGCACAAATCTGCCATTAAAAGCAATACATCAGGACAGGATACAATAAAACACATGTTTCGGTATGTTTACATGCAGGGGAAGAGATATAGCTTTTGTCTTTTTACTATGCACTTAGAAACCTTTTCTGTCTTCATGACTCTTGCTTAACAGGGATAAAAATCAGTAAAGCAAAAGCAATACATTCATAGAATTATCAAATAAATCAAAACTGTGTTTTCTTTTGAGAAACTTTGGCACTGTTACGTATTAACTGTTGTTTTGGTTGGTGCTATATGTGCTTTATTCCTAACTAACCATGTTGTTGTTCTTTTGTGTGACCGATGAGCAGGCCCACACAGACAAAGTGGACTGTGTGGCGATGACTGTGGCTTTGTTTCACCTTCACCAGCTCTCTGTCTGACTGACAATGTGTTATTTCTGAAGAAAACAACTCCAACCATTTCACAGGATCAGTAATGAACGTGCTGGAAGAGGATGAGCTATAGAATGAAGTGGTTACTTCACTGTGAGTACCCTAGAAGCTGATAACCTCAGTGTGAACCAAATCATCAGCTAATGCTCCCGCTGGCCACTCTCAGACTATTCACGCTTACTGTGGAAATGCTTATTGAAAGCCAGCAAGATTTTATGTGACTATATTTTGTAATGTATTCCTGAAATAAATCCACAGCACTTATTCACTTGCGTGGCTGGAGAGTTATGTGGATTGGGCGATTATTTCCTTGTATGGCAATGAAAATATTATAACACTGTATGTTTTTAAAGGAGGCCTGTGAATATTCAGGGATGAGGCAATACTGCAGTAAAGCTTTGTGCGTGTTCTGCATTGGCCATAAAAAAAATCTCATATTATAGAGCTGACACTGAGTACACACTTTCCCGCCACTACAGCTGGAATTAAACATAGTCTAATTAATTAACAACATGGCGTGATTAACATTATTTTGTGTCAAGCAACCTTGAGTGCTACATCATCCAACTCCCAGTGAGCCCGCATGTGTATCCTTTGAAATTTAATTATGACAAAACTAGCATGATGAGTACACTCATCAGGCCATTCTATGTTATAACTCCCCCTAATGCCAGGTGGGACCCCTATTGTTTGCAGAACAGACTGAGTTCTCTCAGTGTGGATGTTGTGCATGTGGTCAGAATATTATCTGGAGGCAGAGAGTGCCCAGATAAAGGTGGTTTCCACTTGGATCCATTTTAGATGTTTGGCCACACATGCGTGACATGTGTTGTGTTTACCCACAGACTGTATATACAGTTGACGTAGCTTCCGGGTCTGAAAAATGAGGCCGATGTAGAAGTGCCTTAATCTGAAATACCACCGACTGCCACTAATGGTTGGCTCTAAAAAGCCTCCGGCTCCATTAACTCCCATTCAATTAGTCAATATAATTTCTCCACGAGTTATTTCGGTTTTGCTAGCTAAAGTCGCTCCTTCTTATTAGTTTTCTAAATATAGTCCCATCATTAATTATAAAATAAGATTCAAAAAGTCGTGTTTTTGGGGGCGTGTCTGTTTGATTGACAGGCCTGTGGTGGAGTCAGGTTAAAGCTATCCTGTTTGTCACAGGTTCATAGGAATGTTCAATTAGCATAACGCCCTTTATTTGTCTGTGTAAACTAGCTGTGGAGTTTTGAATTCAGGGGGAGTGGTTGAAGTCTAGCACTTCTGTAAAGTACATTTTTCTCTAAATTGCTCATTTGTCCTCCTTCCCAGTGGATTTTGTGGCATGCACAGGGATATACCAATCGGTAACCAGCAGTGACATCGCCCATTAGATTGTGAACGGCTGTTATAAAGCCTCGAGTTCAGATTTAGGCCGGTGCCATCTTGCTGTTTCAGAGCAGTGTGGAACAGGAAGTGACCATATTTGGATGAGCTGGCGATCCTACGTCCCGCCCACCAATATCTGTAACCTGACTGCACCACAGGCCTGTCAATCAAACAGACATGACCCCAAAACACATCTTTTTGAAGCATATTTCATGATTAATGATGGGACTATTTTCAGAAAACTGATAAGAAGGAGCGACTTCAGCTAGCAAAACCGAAATAACTCAGATAAAGTATATTCAGTCAGAATTGGGAGTCTATGCAGGTGGAGGCTTTTTGGTGCCAAACTCTAGTGGCACTCTGTGGTATTGCAGCCCTTGTGCATCAGCCTTATTTTTCAGACCTACGTCCACTTTTATATATAGTCTGTGGGATATACGCAGATCTCTGGCTACTTGTTTTTGATCTGCAGTGACTGTTGATGTTTATTGTTTGTTTTTCACTTCTTTTTTTTCCACAGCTCTCACCCCAACTGGTCAAGGGGAATTGCTGAGTGTCTCTCTGTCTCTCTCTTACTATGTAAAGTGCCCTGAGATGACTTGTTTTCACTCTCTTGGCTGTGTCCTCTGCTCTGCTCCCTGATTTGCCCGGCCCTCCTGTAAACAGGCAACAATACAAAGAGTGAGGAGAGAAGAAGCGAGCCAGGGTTGAGTGGTGTCCCGAGTCCACAGCATGCTGTGCATAAGCGGACCTCATTCTTGGCTGAAATTGTATTGTTTTTTCAGACAAGTAGCAATAACTTTTCTTGCTTATTGGCTGGTAATATGTCAGACACCAACATGTGTGCATCTCTAAAATGTATGTATAAAGGTGTCAATAGTAATGAAAACAAGTTAGACACTTGAGTGATATATATTATTTTCCATTACCATCACCATTAAGGAAGCACTTATTTTGAAATTAATTCATAGATTAAAACTCTTTGTGACTATTTTGAATTATCCTCGCTTAACTGTTATCACCTAAAAAAGTCAACGTCACTTATTTTGGAGTTGGGAGATGGGCACTTGTATATATATCATATTACTTTTTTACTATTTATTGAAATATATGTATCCTGTTTTATTATTTTATTCTATTCTTTTTTTTATTGTATGCATATTTGTAATTGTTTCTTTCACAACTGGATGTTTATATAGTATACTGTTCATGCTGTATATGCAGATCCATACTTGACCGGATACGTGATAGTACATGAATAGTATGTTAAAACATCGGCTATGTGTACAGTGGTGTGTGTTTTTCTATCAGCAGTCATGACAGTTAGAGTTGTTAGCTATGGACAGCTTGAGGAGTATTTTGATGGGTGAGCAGGTTTTGAAAAATAATGTGTCCAAACTATTTAACATCAGATGACAGTTTATACTTGCATTTTTAAAGTTTGGTAACATGAGGTTCTTAGATGATGAAGGAACTTGTTCTTTAGTGTCCTAATGTCCGCTCCAGTGATTCAGCTCGGATTGTTATTGCAAAACACACAGGCGCTCATATATCAAACTCTGATGGGAAGATGAGGAGAATGAGCCTCTCCACATCTGACTTCTGAAACTGTCATGCAACATCAAAATGAGCCGTAATTGTAATTTAGACTGACAAATTGGATTCAGCTGAGTACAATTTTTGTGTTCTACTAGTCTCTTATCTACATGACATTTGTAGAAGACACCTCCTAATGCCCATTTGGCTACTCTTGGCATGCTACAAGGTTGGCACGGTAGAATTACAATGCTAGATGTAAAACAGAACACAGCTGAACATTTAGCATGGTTGCAGGGGTTGTGGATGGGAATTAGCTCAAGTGCTAGCGTCTCATGACATATATTAATAATGGCAGTGTCTGAAACGATTCCCTTCTTCACCCATTTATTGCTTTCGATATAATGGGCAGTCAGTAGTGAACACAGCATAATGAGAGAAATAAACTGACATTTCAGATACTTATTGATCCTGTTGCCTCATAACTGACAGCTGCTGAGTCACATCATTGTAAATACCACATCCGCAAACTGCAGCACATTGTATTGAGTGCATGGCAGGGAAACTACTTTTTTAAAGGGCAGGATATAGTGAATATGTTTCCCCATTAAGAATAGAAACACTCACATTCAAAGGCAAACTAATATTGTACTAAATAGTAAATGAGGACGGTCCATAGTTAGCTAGCAGCTCTGAGGATGTACTTTTTCTTAATAAATCCATGTGTTGGCATGTTAATGTGTTCACAATGATAATGTTATAAACATGGTGATGTTAAGCAGCCATTTGGAAGCCTGTAGGCTTGTTTCACTCTTGACATTTCCTTCTAGGTCTACATTAGAAGTTTTTACCATAATTCTGCAGACTGCTCTTGAATGCAGCATGTTTGGCTGCAGGGACTTCCATCCTTTGTTAGATATGGAGTCTGCCGTACTAGTGAAATGAACATATTGCCGTTTTGTAGCATGTGGAGGGAGAGAGGGGAAGTGTTTGTGCCCTACAGCTCAACATCAGCTTTTCGCCGGGAGTTTCTTCACATGTGCAGTTAGCTCTGCAGGGAAGCGGATACGCTTCTAGTCTAGGCATCTGGTGACAGCAGAGAGAACAGGCCTTGGGCCTTTCTGTGGGTTCCCCTATTGGAGGTTACAACAGAGAGCAGAATAGAAGGGAGGACCCTCTGCTGCTGAGCCAGCAGGCAGAAGAAGAGTCGATCAGTTATACTCAGAGGTGTTTTCACACGTCGGGGTGAAATGACCACCGGCCAATCAGGACTCTGTTTTAGGAGCTCAGGGGGGTCTGATATGAAAAACAAAGATTGTCTGCTCTTATGGCATATTTCACAGTTTTGGTTCAGTATGTGGTCCTAAGGCAAAATCTAATTCCATCTGTAGTTTTTATTTTGCTACACATTAGTTTTGTATACAGTACATCTGTTTCATGATGTGACGATTTTGGTTTGGGGTTTCAGTGCTGGCAGTAATTGGAAAAAACTATGTTTATGTTGATGTTTCTTTTTCCAGAATATGCGCTCTTCAGATATTAGCAAAAATTGAACAAGCACTGGAAAATTCACCAGTGTCATCAGTTACGTTCACGTTTATATGTCAATCATGAAATATGTAAAACATGCGATTTGAAAAATTTGTAACGATGTAATAACTGATTACTTATAACTATACATTAATTAAATAGACTACTCAAACCAAAATTGTTGTACTTTGATCACATCTATTTTAGTACTCACATGTAAACTGTGGTCTCATTGACTTTGGACTTTGGGATATTTGGTCTGGTTCGTTTTTGAACTTTTGAAAATGGCTGCTCCACTGGCAGCACCTTGCCCAACTACCTTTAACAAGTTTGTAGTCTGCGCCGCCATCTGCCTGTGACAAAGTTTTAATCACACTAATAGCTGCTAATTTCATTTTTGTTTTGTTTACCACAACATGTCCCTGTAGTAGTCCCACACGTTTCACCACTTTCATCGCTCTGAAGCCGGTATGTCTGGCACTAGCAATCACACCTCATTCAAGTCAAAAGGTAACAGAACCTCTCGACTGTGTCTGCATGCTGGTGGTGCTGAGCCACAGCCACATAATGTGATGTTTGGAAGGGCCGACTGCTAGCTTTACCAGGCAGGTGCTCCTAATGAAGTGGCCACCGAGTGGATATTGCAGTGAGGAAAGGTCCAACAGCCGAGCTGATTTAAAAGACAATCAGACTGTTTAGCTTGCAAGACATGTCTGTGTTGTGTAAAGTAGTATCTCTGGCTTTCTTTAAAACAGACCACA
This sequence comes from Brachyistius frenatus, assembly GCF_029030835.1. NCBI lineage: Eukaryota > Metazoa > Chordata > Actinopteri > Embiotocidae > Brachyistius > Brachyistius frenatus. The sequence goes on from NW_027210624.1 coordinate 4,844,927, forward strand.
TTCGCCCATGATTCTCAATTTCATAAATATTATACTGCACCTTATGAAACACACACACACAAAATCATATGACATACCACCTGAATACTATGGCCTCAGTTTACCATTTAATTTGTTGTGATGATATATTTTCAGAACGATGTAATATGTAGACATATAAACAGATTTTACAGCCCTACTGAACAATTCCCCGTGAACACAAACTGTTCCAAACAAATGACCAAAAAACTTGTACACATATCTTTTAAATAGCCGTAAAATAAAATAATAATACAACCTGGAAAGTATCAAAAATCTTCAGTTAATACCAATGGTTGCATTTCATTCCATTTTTCCTGCTAAAAAATGTTTCTCTATCAAAAGGTTTGAGATTGATTTTAGCCCCATGGAGTTGAGACTTGTTTCAGCCCAACAAATGTAAGGCTTTCGTGTAACTCGGGGGAAAATGAAGAAGGGAAAACAACCACCCTTATTTAAGCACTTACAGAATTAATTTTTACAAAAAAAAATCAAGCATGATGTAAAGCAGAGCTATGCTGTCCTTTTCTCTCTCTGCTCTCCTCTCACCCCAACTGGTCGAGGCAGATGGCCGCCCACCTCTGAGTATGGTTCTGTCGGAGGTTTCTTCCTGTTAAAGGGAGTTTTTCTTCCCTCTGTTGGAGGTTTTTCTCCCTTAAAGAGGAGTTTTTTTCCCTCCTAGCTTATGTGGGAATTGCTGTATTGTTGGTTTTCTCTGTATAATGTTGTAAAGTTCCACTGTAAGGACTTGAATGTGCTAAGTGCCATGAAATCACCTGTGTTGTGATTTGGTGCTATATAAATAAAATAAAATTCAATTCAATTCAATTGGACTTGGTGGGCGTACAGTAAGTCAGCCCATCAGGGAAATATTATCAGTGTACTCAATACTGCCTACAAAATACATACAGGAAATTGTTGTTTTATGCTTACATATTTTCATATTTTAAAACATAGAGACCAATCAGTAAAAAAAAGAAAAGAAAAGACATTTGTAAAATTGCAATTAATAACGTGTAAATGGAAAACCTGTTTGTCTGTCAGAATTAGATGAACAGCTAGCAGGCTCTGAGGCAGATGGTGAGCTGTGGGCTCCATTTAAACCCTCCATGGTTTCAAGTTGATTAATTGCAAATTCATTTTTCGCGATCTATATGTTAACAATAGTTGAACATGTGTATGTGAAAGCAGATGCTTGTGATAACAAAATCAACAGAAAACCCCAGAATTGAAACAAAGGATTTCGGCACTACAGAAGAACTCCACAGTGAAGCTTTGGGTTTTGGGGCCATGAGAGTCTGGGGCCAAGGGTATTGTGGACCATTGTTACACCTCTCCAATGAATCTTTTAATCTGTGGCATTTTCAACAAGCGTGTTGAGGTGGATTTGATATGAACTCTTTCATCATTCTGTAGGTTCCATTCGCTTCTTAAAAATGACTGAAATAATGATTGCCTTCGGATAAAAACCATTTAGTTCAAGTAAAAATTGAATTCAACTTTTTATGTTGATGTCCATCTGTGTTGATGGTACATACAGTTCTGAAGCAGTAAGTTTCTCAGTATGTGCTATAGTGACAGATAAATGTACCAGCATGCATTGCATGTGAGCTTCTGATTAAAGCAGGTGGAGATTGGAAAAGTTCCCATTGAGGAACTTGCCACTCTCAAGTTTTGAGGGTTCACAGTAGGCAAAATGTGCTCTATGTCTGCTGTCTGAATACTGAAAAGTAACAAACAACCTTGTCATCATCCAAACATCCCTATAAACCAACACATGGATGAAAAGGAGCTCAGGATGGCAGTGCTATTTGTAAAATACATTTTTAAGTATAACTGTTTTTAACATTTATTGCAGCTGGTAAACTAGGTAGGAACCAAGTCTGGCTATTCTCCCTTACTTTCGTAGTGAGTACATTTCTTTCTTTTACCACTCTGCAATGTAAAGTGCCATCAAACCTACTTCCTGGAGCTCTCAAAAACATCCCACTTCCTTAGTGGGATATCCCTAGTTTGACATGTGTTCAAGTGTATTTTTCCACAGAGAATTTAGAACTTTCCAACTTCCTAGTCGCTCATGTTTGAACCATAATCCCCAAATCTTTAGGTTTCCTTTGTCTAGTCTCTTCCTTTTAGCAACCACTTAACAACATGTTTTTATCTCCACCCTAACAAATACAAACAACAACATACTCAGTGGTCATCTGCCCTCTTGGCCTGCCTGCTTTAGATGTCTGTTTCAGTTTACCTTCTGTATCCTGAGGAAGATCTCCACCACAGCTCTGTGCACAGGAAAATAAGTACAGTACATGCGTAGTAGCACACACTCAGCTCTCAGTTGACAACAGTATCCAAGAACAGCTGCTCATTCATTGCAGCAGAATGATTCCGTTTCTCTTTGCACCCAAGGAAAATCTGAGCCAAGCCACAAATCACTGCTTGTTCTCTGCAGCTCAGTTTCTGAAAGGTCCTCGCCAGCCAGCTACATCGGTGGCCTGTTTCTGCTGCCTTTCTGTGGCTTTGTACTCCCATTATATGAGTTCAGAGGATGTTATG